>NC_141465.1:56505903-56902559 GCF_009769465.1 Tauraco erythrolophus
GTTTTTCTTGACACTTAAATTGTTTCTTGACTACCCAGTTTTGGATTTTATATATCAAAAAGTGAAAGAATATTTAAGTTAGTTTAATATTAGAGTATTATATACTTACTGTAGTTTCGAATGCCATCCATTCAAATAGAAAACATAGATATATTTAATATTTGACAATAATTTTTACATTATTTTATTTTTAAATTATTTTAGTGTTAAAGTGTAGACTAAAATGTTATCAAAATTCTCTAGATAATTGCAACCAATTAACTGTTATAAATAATTTAGGAGTTTCTTTAATTTAATTTGTTAAAAAATATGGTCTGACCCACAATTATTTTTAAAAAATATTTCTATCATTTAAAATTAAAAAACTTTTCATTCAAGAAAGTTTAACATGTTTTCGCAGCATGCTAAAAATATCGTGGGTCCTCTTGAAGCAAATTTTCCATGTACTTTACCTCTTATGAAGGCAAGATTACTCCCTTATTTTTCACATGATAAAATTAAATTCAATGTATTTGACTAGAAGATCTTCTTTGCTATTATGGAAAATACAATAGAAATGTTTTATACTTGTAAACATATTCTGCACTCTTTGATTTCTCATCTTGTTGGATAAACATAACAGTAGGAATATTACTGTTGCAGCGTTTGGCACTCATCCTTCAAATAATAACAAGTGTTTAATTATGCATTTCAAATATCCCATTGAAACTCTCCCAGTACATGTATGTGGGTCACATGTAGAGAAATCATTAGAAAGATGCCGTTAGGGAAACCTGCATGTATAGTTTTTCTTTCCTGACTTGCTGCATTATATTTACCAAAAAAAAAAATAAAAGGAAAGTATGAAGTAGATTATTTAAAAACTAAAAGCAAATAACTGAAAATATTTTCTTTCTGCAAAATGTTCAACAGGAAAGCTTATTATTCATTGAATTCTGAATTGTTCATTAGAATTCATCTGATTTGAATAGAACTATATAAATGTAAATGAAATAGTTATTTTTAGATGAAATTGACCTTCCATTGACAGAGCGTAATGTGCTAACCATATAGAAACTTTCAGAACAGCACAGGAGCAGTTGATTTGGATCAGAAGCAATACAGAGTAGATGTTAAGGAATTAAGTGCAGATTTCATGAACTGTCACAGTAACCTCAGCAAATACAAAGAAGGATATGACCCTGAAGAGTCATTGACAGTAATGAAAAGGAAGGCCACGAGATTTCAAAAGTAACTATATAATTTTGAATACAACATAGTAAACGCATTGTCTTTTCAAATGAGATAGAAATGCCTTTAAGCCTTTGAGTACTTCATGGAATCACTGCCTACTTGTATTGAAGTTCAGTCTTGTGTCACATCAGAAGCGGTGTACTCCCCAGCTAACTGGGTAAGTAGTCATCCGACTATGCAATGTACTTTTCCTCTTCAGAGACATCTTTATGTTTGATGGCTGAAATTGCGTTTATAATATTGTCATATACGCAATAAATACACATTCAGCAAATTTATGTCAGTATACTGATCATCTTTTCTTTTGGACGTATCAGGTAAAGAAAAAAGTTATGTTTCTTATTCGAAGAAATCTTTATTGTACCTTGGTTTTGCTCCTAAAAGTTAGAACTTCAGAATTTTAAAAACACATCCATTGTGTCAACTTCCATTTTGACAGAGTGGAGAAATCATTCACAATATCTCAAGTTGTCCTTGTCAAACAATATCCTGCAAAATTTTGTAACTGTCCAAGTGTTACTGGGTTTCCAGTTATTGCAAGGGTGGATCTCAAGTTCTAGATTCAGGAAACCAGGAAGATGTACAGGAAATTCAGAGCAGCAGGAAGCAAGTAAAGTTTTGTTTGTTTGTTTGTTGGTTTTTTTGTTGTGTTTTTTTTTTTTTTTCCCAGAGGGTAGCAGGAGGTAGCAAGTGTCAGGCACAAAGCACTGAGGAAAAAAAAACCACTCAAAATATGACAGCAAAAGCCATTTTTCATAACTAAGAAGTATGGCAATAGAGTAGAGGTTATTTTTGCCTTTGATTGAATTCAATTTTTTTTTCTATTGTGCTTTAAGTACCCATACATTTAAGAGTTCAGGTAGAATTTATATAAAATTATATTAAAGCAAATATAAATGCTGATTTCGTGCATGCATATACTTGTAGGTAGGGGACCTGAAATAAAATATTGAGAAAAAATATGTAACAAAGTAGAAGAATAAAAATACAAAGTAACTTGTGGGACACTTGTAAAATCTTTATTGTTGGACACTGTTTCTATTGTTAAAACATAAAAGTAATCCAATCAAAATCTGTTACACTATCTTAACTAAAAATTGTCTCTAGGTAATTTGAGGTTCATTGATTTTAGCAAGACTTTTTAGGAAGACTCAGTTGGAAGATGAATTCCCAGAAGACAGTATAATCTCCACTGCTTTTTTTTCCCCTGTTTTTTCAGAATAAGACAGTGTTTCTGAGTAGCATTGTGTGCAGTATTTTGCACATATCTTTTTGAAACTAGTTCCCTTACAGAATTCAAATAATTCATTGCACTTTTGTGGTTCACACAGGAAATATTAGTCAACATGAGCTATTAAAAAGCGATGCAATAGTGCCAATTATGATTGCTCTGAAAACGATGCTTACAGCACATTATGATAGATTTTCTTCAAGTTTTTCCCTTCTTTTATTTGCAATTTATTCTAGGCCCAAATTCATATTCACATTTACGGAGGCTGCAGCTAGTTGCATGCAGAAAGCACTCATTTATGCACACAGAAAAGTTTGAATGTAAGCCTAGCAATCCTCCTGTGAAATCAACTACTCTGAAACAAATGAAAAGGTTAAGTGAGAGAGATAGTGGTAATACCCTTGGTCCTCAAAAGACAGTTATTTATATTACTGGTTTACATAACAACAACAACAACATATGCCACTTTCTACAAAAAGAAAGCTAGTTTCTAGCAGCTGAATTTTTCCAAGACACTTTGTTTATGGGTATATGAATACTTATGTGGAGTTCAGCATATGATACTAAGAATTAGAACTATATATTTTGTTTTTATTTGTTGATTGTAAATATATCTCACTTCCTATCATGTATCAAGTTAGGAAAACCAATGTTTGTTATGTCGTCAAAATGTCATTATCAGCAAAAGGAGCTGCACTGTATATGTAGACCCAAGAATTCACTGTAATCTGAATTAAAAATTTTACAGCCTAGTGAAATGCACATTTTTTTTATTGCAGCTTCAGTAATATTTGTTATTCAAATTAAGTAAATACTGGGGTGTTTAGATGAATAGAGACATTACTGAACAACTTCAGTGCTGTGAGACTTCACAAAGATGCAGTCAGAGCTCTAAGTGGATAAGAATTTACTCTCAAGATCCACACTGTCATCAAATAAGGGCTGACTACCAGTTAGCCACAATTAGCGACATGAGGACGTTCCCAAGTAAGGAATAGCTTTAATAACCCTTTGTTATAGTGAAAAGGAATTTATCCCTGCTATTGTGGAAGTGCTATACTAAGGGAGAGATACTGTTTGATACACTGGTTTTATCTGAAAAATGGGCAAACTATACAGTTATGAAGCTGTGAACAGCAACAATATAAAGATACTTAAATCTAAAACTGATCATACTGGGTTTGGCCTTGATTCTGGAAACATGAGTTGCAGGCTGACTGCTTGACTCAGCTAAAGAACAGCTGTGACATTAGACAGATTGCAAATCAGAGAGACCTCATCTTGAAGGAACAGATCATGCAGATGGAAAAGAGTGACCAGTGAACAGATGGAATCTGTCCCTAAACTCCCAGTACAAAGCAAGGGTGGGAGTGGGGGACAGTTTATACCTTTCCACATTTTATAGATGTGCATGTTTTATCTGACATATGTTCAAACTCATTCACTTTTTTCCTGTAGTCATCCATACTGAGACCTGAATGTAAAAGTTGCACATGAGAACTTACCTGCTGCTTGTAGCAAGAATTTTCTTTACTGTTGCAAAACCCAATAATTATGCTTAAATACCACACAGTGCAGAGAAGCATATTCTTAAATATTGCGTAGTACTAGGCAAAATATCTCCTAAGTGTATACTAATAAAAAGTCAGCTTTTCTTTACCCAGCAGTGACAAATTAAAACAAGTCCCAGACTTCTTCCTTTTCTGACTCGAGCAAAAACATATTGACAGTAGAGTAGCAGACACTCATATACAAGTTAATGATAATAACAATAATAATAATAACAATACCAGTAATAATAATTTCCTCTTAAAGCATAACCATGACTTATGTAAAAAATTTCCTTATGGACCAGCTAGTGTTGATACCAAAGGTAGGTAACTCCTCTTCTTGATGTGAAAATTTCATCAGAATTATCTGTACAGGATCAACAGTGCAGCCTAAGTAGCAAAATGGAGAGCATACATATCTTTTCGTTTAACCATTCAAATCTGCAGACAGTTAATATTTGTGAACATTTCATTCTGTTTAAAAAGTATAATATCGTTCCCTATCTGAACAATCACATGTCTGTCAATTCTCTTACTAATGGCACGAGGATATTAAGACTGCTGTAATGCGGGAAGTTTTTCTTTAAAACAGAAGGTCAAAACCAGCAGTTCATCTGACTCTTTCTCTGAAAAGTGGTGGCTGACTGTCTTCAAATTGTCCTTCAATTTTTTTCTTCTCCCTGGATCAGCAGTATCATAGAGAGTAACATCCTTTATGAACATTCATTTCTGATGGGTAAAGACCCTGAATCCTCTGAGAAACTAAATTTCAAGGCATTTTCTTTGCTTAGTTCATTGCTTGCACTTGGGCCCTAACATACTATAACATATTTCTTTGTTAGAAATATGGTAGAAATGTAAGCCAGAAAGAAAAATAATTAGAAAAAAAAAAAAAAAGTCAGTAAGTCCAAAACTATGTTCTTACTTTCACACAAAATCTATGCTATTACATCAGCCTGATTAAAACCTTGCTAGGTCACTGATAACTCATTTGCATCACACTGTACTGGATGCTTGCTTGCTTATATTAATAGCCTATAGCTCCACCACCTCCCTTTATGAGCTTTTCAACCTCTAAAAATACTCTTTTCACAGCCAGCCTGCATTACTCTCAGAACAATCTATAAAAAACATACTTTTCCAATTGCATCATTTATCTACTGCTGTAAATTTACACAGTGCTTTCAAGGGAGACATAATCTTCCATCTTAGTTTCTTATAGGCAAGGGCTTGGTCTGCACTTACAAGATTTTACTTCTGTAACTATATCAGCTAGTACAATTTTTTTAACCATTACAACTACGGTAATAAAAATCGTTGTATGGTGTAAAATTTATCATAGTAAAATCATGCTTGAAACAGCATTTGTCTAAACACACAAACTTGAACCCTTGGATGACTAACTGTTATCAAAATGATTGAACTAGGTGTCTAGATAATTTAGAAGGCAAGGCCTGGGGAACTACAGGCCAGTCAGTCTCACCTCTGTGCCCAGAAAGATCATGGAGCAGATGCTCATTGATACTATGCTAAGACACATGGAAAAAAAAACAGATTGGTGAAAGCCAGCATGGCTGCACTAAGGGCAAATTGTGCCTGATGAATTTGGTGGCCTTCAATGATGAGATTACAGTGTTGGTGGATAAGGGAAGAGAAACTGATGTCATCTACCTGGAGTTATTGACATTGTCCTGCACAATGTCCTTGTCTCTAAATTGGAGAGACATGGATTTGATAGATGGACCAATCGGTGGATAAGGAATTGGCTGGATGCTCACACTCAAAGAGTTGTGCTCAATGGCTCTATGTCCAAGAAGAGACCAGTGACAAGTGGCTTTCCACCAGCCAGAGCTGTTTAGCATCTTTGTCGGCAACATGGAGAGTGGGATCGAGTGTACCCTCAGCAAGTTTGCTGACAACACCAAGTTGTATGGTGTCTGATACGCTGGAGAGAAGGGATTCCATCCAGAGGGACCTTCACAAGCTTGAGAGGTGGGCCTGTGCAAACCTCATGAAGTTCAACAAGGCCAAGTGCAAGATGCTGCACATGGGTCAGGGCAATCCCAAGCACAAATACAGGATGGGCAGAGAAGGGATTGATAGCAGCCCTGAAGAGAAGGACTTGGAAGTGTTGATTGATAAGAAGCTCAACATGAGCCAGCAATGTGCACTTGCAGCCCAGAAAGACAACAGTATCCTCGGCTGCATCAAAAGAAGTGTGGCCAGTAGGTTGAGGGAGATGATTCTGCCCCTCTACTCTCCTCTTGTTAGACCCCACCTGGAATACTGCATTCAGCTCTGGGGTCCCCAATTTAAGAAGAACATGGACGTGTTGTAACAGGTGTAGAGGAGGGCCACAAAGAAGATCCAAGGATTGGAGCATCTCTCCTCTGAAGACAGGGTGAAAATGTTGTTTTTGTTCAGCCTGGAGAAGAGAAGTCTCCAGGGAGAATTTCTAGTAGCCTTCCAGTACTTATAAGAGGGCCTACATGAAAGCTGGAGAGGGACTTTTTACAAGGGCGTGTAGTGATAGGACAAGGGGCAATGCCTTTAAACTGAAAGAGGGCAGATTTAGATTAGATGTAAGGAAGAAATTCTTCGCTGTGAATGTGTTGAGGCACTGGCACAGGTCGCCCAGAGAAGTTGTGGATGCATCATCCCTGGAGGTGTTCAAGGCCAGGCTGGATGAAGCTTTGAGCAACCTGATCTAGCAGAAGGGTTCCCTCCCCATGGCAGAGGGTTTGGAACTAGATGATCTCTAAGGTCCCTTCTATGAATTATATAGCAATACATTTGCACTGACCAGTTGTCCTAAATATCAGGGAATTTTCTGCTATAGCTGTATCTCTGGAAATATATGAGAAAAAGCCTCTCAAAATAGAAATCTAAGATCATGAAGGCCAAGTAGGAGAAGAAAATGCACTGACAAATAAAAAAAACAAAAGTAATAGAAAACTTCTGTTTGACTTTGGGTTGTGTATGATATATTTCCATTCCCTTTTCCAACATACTCTTTCCTCTGCACTGGATGTTGATCTCTCACATCTATTCTGTTCTCCACTTCCATTTGCCCACCATACTTCAGATTTTTTGTCAGCACTCCTATTTATTGAACTATAGTTGCCTCATTCAGAAAATTCCTGAATGCTCAGTCACCACCAAATCCACATCACAACCCTGGCCCTAACATATGTGCTAAGATGTAGCAAAATTGTACTGAAAATTCACATTGTAAAAGAAGCATTTGAGTTGCTTGTCCATTTGCACTTGTAGCTGCAAGGACTAGCCATTTACTTGCATCTCTACTGTTTGACACTTTTACATATTATTTTCTTTTCCACTGTCATTTAAAGTCAGGCAACTACCATTATGGGAACTGGTGAAAACAAGTGATGGTACAGTGGATCAGGGGAGCAGTAGCTGCCCTTTAATCTGTTCTCAGTGTGTTGTACCACTTATTCCTCAGTATGGACACAGAAGGCTCTGCAAACTCACTATATCCCACCTCCCAGAGCCATATAGGATTTGATCAGGAACACGATGACTTTGCTAGTCTTTTGACAGCCATTGCAGGGATACAAATACATTGCAATAGATGGACATTTGTAGCAATTGAACTCCTTCTCCAGAGCAGAAAACATTAAGGCTTAGAAAGATAAACTCTTCCCTCAGTACCTCTCCAGGAGTGAATCAGAAATACTCAAATTTTAGCACACCATGTGCTAAATGACAAATTGTTGTCTTAGCCTCTGAAGTTTAAGTATCCAAGGGAAGCACCACGTCTCCTTTCATATTTTGTGTGACGCAGCTAGAGGAGTGCTATGGAATAATAACAATAATAACAATAACAAACTACTTTTAGTAGCTGGGTAAGAATAAATTGTTATTTACTATTCTGCGTTACATGGCATTCAGTCATATGCCAAAAAGTAGTATTATTCATCGTATATATATTTGATATCTAGAAGCTCTTTTTCCCTCCTCTAAGAAGTGCAGTTGCCCCATTTGAAATTTAAAAGCTTTATTTTATCAAAGATGCTATTTTGCATGTAGACATGCTCCAGGAGGCATATTATGCTCTTCTTAAAACATTTTTAAACAGCAGCTGAGACTTACTGCTAGAAGGAACTGGGCAAACTGTTCACAGTGTATAAAACACTTGGCATATATAATCCTTTTCTTTTATTTGTAAATTAGCTATGAGCAGCATTTGATTTTTTCCATATTCAGAATTGCTCAGCTATATCTTAACTCACTGCCTGCTCCTGAATTAAACTTGTAAAATCTTTGAGTATCATTTTCCTTGCTGTATGATGTAATACCTACCCAGATCAGATATTTTTTTCCTTCAGTGGATAGCCATGGTCAATTTGAAAACAAAAGTTTTCATATAAATAAGGAAAAAGAGATCTAGATTCACTAAGATCACAGAACCACAATGTCACAGGATGGCTGAGGTTGGAAGGAACCTCTGTAGGTACTCTGGTCCAACCTCTCACTCATGCATGACCACCTAGAGCCATTTGAAAGGTTGCAAAATGCTTATGAAAGTGGTACTTTTTTAGCTGGTAGCCTAGGTTCAAATAATTTTTCTTTCCCTTAGTATTAAGTATTTGCTGTAGGGTTTTCTGAATGAAAATACTGACAAAGCTACTATTTTCTCTAATTATATTCTTAGCTTAATTTTTTTTTTTGGTTCATACTTACTAGTTAACATTTTTTATAAAACAAAACTGTAATAACAGAAAGGACAAGTGTTTTTTGATTACCATTATATAAATTCTACTTACAAGATTTGCATTGTGATTTAATAAATGTGGGATTATTTGTATCTTTCTCTTTACACTCCTCAGTTTAACTACTTCAAAGCCAGAACATCATATTTTTAAACAATGTGAAACAAACTACTCTTTATTTCATGTGCGCATGATTCTTAGTTAAATAAACTAAAACTTTAAATATTTTGTCAATAAACTTTGAGAATATTGATAAACTTTTGGTTAAATGGAAAACAAACTCCAAGATAACAGTAAGAAAAATTATATTATTTTCAATTTTAAAAGCTCAATAAGTATATCTTCAATAATTTCCTCAGTGATATTGTAGTAATCTAGTTATTCTAAACTATTTTTATGCATTTGTTTTTTGTATCTTAAATGACTTGATTAGATGTACATTTAACAACAATAGTATCCCAATAAGAAACGTTGTCAACTGTACTGCAGAAGCAGGAACAAATATCTTGGGACAAAAATTGCTGAATGTGGTTACACAGTTAAAGAAAATATAATGTCCCATAGCTATATCATCATAAGGTCCGGACTTGTATCTCTTTCTTAATCATGGTAGATTTTAACTTTTTATCTTCTGTGACTGAGTTGTTCCCACTTGGCTTTTCCCCAGGCATAGGTGACCTAACATCATCCTTTTCTTCAGGTCTCCAGAATAAGATAATCTATAGGGAGAAAAGTGTTTACTAAAATCACACAGTTCTGCATTGAGTGGATGATATTTTCAAAACGTTAAAAAAAAAAACAAACATAGAAGCATTTTTAATTTACTTTTTTTTTTTTAATGCTATTTTCCAAGCCCTGAAAACATTCGTCGTGGTTTAGCCCATCCAGTAGCTAAGCAACCACACCACTGCTTGCTCACTCCTCTCCCTTGGTGGGATGGGAGAAGAAAATTGGAAGAAAAAGAGTCAAACTCATGGACTGGGATAAGGACAATTTAATAGAGCAATGAAAAAAATGAGAAAAGAGTAATAACAACGATAATATTAATGAAAAAAAAAGTAGTACAAAATGAGAAGTACAAATGCTCACCACGCCGAATGTGATACTCGGAAGCCAGAAACCCTGCATGTCCAGCACACTCGTGATCAGTGAAGATGCAAAAAAGTCCTTCCCTTGGCTAACTCCCTCAATGTATACTCTCCAGGCATGACACCATATGGTATTGAGTCGCCCTCTGACTAATTCCAGTCAGGTGCCCACGTTGTGCCCCCTCCCAGTTTTCCTGTGAAAGGTTAACTCTATCCCAAACAAACCCAGGACAACATTCCTTCTCTTAAATATTCAAGTGGTGAAGGAAAGTTAGCGCTCAGTCAAATAACCTTATGGCATTTTAGACCCAAAGTACTGTTCCTTGGAAGTAATGGGTTAGAGAGTCAGTGTGATTGATCTGGTATGTTTTCTAGGTGTATTTTTAAATTAATAAAAATGAAATGTCTCTGACTTACTGTACATTTGCAATGAGGTTTTCCTGTAGCAGCAGCTGCCTTTCTGTGTGCCACTTATTTTGCTTTAATGGGTCTTTTTTATGTAGCTGACAGGTTGAGAAATTGGGGGTTTATTTCTTCTGTTTTCTGTTTCATCTTTCATTTGTGGTTTATATAATTCTGGAAGAAACTATAGTGTTTGTATTGCTTCTGTAATGATAAGAAGCTATTCATTCTTACTTTCTAACTTTTGGAAGGGGGCCCATTAAAGAAAAATCAAAGATGGTGGAAAAGGTCAGTCTTTCAAAATGTAAATGTAGGTGCAAACCTCATGCTGTTAGCCATCAGTCATATTGATTTCAAAAAGTGTTCAGTTGCAGTGTTGTACTTTAATAAACTTGACTTTGATGGACAGTTGAGATCGATTTAATGTAGTTATTCACCACACACAAGGCAGAAAACAAGCATGTTTATTTGCTCTTTATATAACAGTTTTTTGATATGAGCTGGTGCAATCATTCTGCCACCTTCAAGTCTTCTGCTTGTTGCCTTGGCAGCCAAAAAAAGATAAATAAAAACATCTAGGGCTTAATCTTAAATTATCAAACATTAGCAGCACAATCTCTAAGTCTATAAGGTGGAAAAACTGATTAATTTTATATGGTATCATTAATAAATAAAGCTTGCTAAGAGAGTGCAAGTATGCGTAAAAAGAAATTTGATATAAAGAGGAAAGTATTGAAGACAATATGACAGAAGACCACCAACTATCTCTACAGGCTCTACAGAGGATCTGGACAGGCTGGGTCGATAGGCCAAGGTCAATTGTATGAGGTTCAACAAGGCAAAGTGCTGGGTCCTGCACTTGGGTCACAAGAACTGCATGCAACGCTACAGGCTTGGAGAAGAATGGCTGGAAAGCTGCTGGGCAGAAAAGGATGTGAGGGTATTGGTCAATTGGTCAGCTGAATACGAGCCAGAAGTGTGCTCAAGTGGCCAAGAAGGCCAATAGTATACTGGCCTGTATCAGAAATCTTGTGGCCAACAGGACTAGGGAAGCGATTGTCTTCTTGTACTCAGCACTAGTAAGGCTGCACCTCGAATACTGTATTCAGTTTGGGCCCCTCACTAGAAGAAAGCCATTGAGGTGCTGGAGCATGTCCAAAGAAGGGCAACAGAGCTGCGGAAGGGTCTGGAGCAGAAGACTTATGAGGAGCAACTGAGGGAACTGGGATTGTTTAGCCTGGAGTAAAGGAGGCTGTGGGGAGACCTTATCACTCTCTACAGCTACCTGAGAGGAGGCTGTAGCAAGGTGGGGGTTGGTCTCTTTTCTCAGGTACAAAGCGATAGGTCAAGAGGAAATGGCCTTCAAGTTACACCAAGGGAAGTTTAAATTGGATATCAGGAAAAAAATTCTCCACTGAAAGACTTGTAAAGCATTGGAACAGGCTGCCCAGTTTAGTTGCTGAGTCACAATCCTTAGAGGTGTTTAAAAGACATGTAGACATGGTGCTTAGGGACATAGTTTAGTGGTGGAGTTGACATTAAGTTTTTGTTGGACTCAATGATATTAAAGGTCTTTTCCAACCTAAATGATTCTAAGATTCTATCATTTTATCTATTAGATTGCAACAAAATAAAGTAAAATATATAATTATTATCTCCCCTTTTCACCCATGACTTTGATATTTCTTAATTTTGTCTTTGTACCAAATCATCATTCAGAGGATACATAACATATACAAAAGTCTCTTTATCTTCCCCAGCTTTGTCTAAATATTTGTTTGGTAGCAGAAACACCAAATGACCTTCAATTGCTAATTTTCCTAACATTTCATAACACTTTTCTGAAATCCAAAATAATGGATTTGCCCTGAAAAATGCACTATCATCATCATTAGAAATATTTAAGCATGAGGTAGTGAGAATTTAATTTTTTTTTTTGAAGTGTACATATTTCTTGCGTTCTTTTGTCAGTTTCAAGGAGTTCCATAAAATTAACATAATAGAATTTCCCACTCTATGAGGTACAGGTCTTTAAAATCCTAACTTTAGTCTTTGAAGATTTGTTTCAACTAATGTTAGGGTTTTTTGATGTAGACTCTTAGATTTTGGTCAGTCACACAGAAGCTCCCTTTATGGTTAAAAGACAGAAGCGTGCACTCCAGCAGCAGAATTAATCTGATTTATTTTAGACATGTACCTTAAGATAAGATGACTCTTAGACACTTCCAAAACACAAGGCAGCCCACTTCCACCCAGAGTTATCTTCCAAGGTGGCTTAATCCCTCTGCGCTGACAAGACTCTCTGAGAAGTTATCTCAGGTAAGTGCATGTTAGGTGATATCCCCTTCCTTTTCCACATCTTCTGTTGTATCTATGTGTTCTGACACACAGATATAGTTTGATCCTGCTTCAAACTCATATCCTTTCAAAAAACAAACTCGATTTCATTACTCAGAGACAGCTGTCCCTCAAATATATAAGTGCCAAAACATTTGTGATAATTCAGTCCTGAGGTGCATAAACCAAATTACCGTGCCCCATATAAACATGAAATTCGGCACTTTCACTGGAGCAATTATCCTAAATCCCTTAAGTGACTATTTTTGGAGTCATATCTATTAAGTCATGATATTTGGTAGAGAATATTGTATCACTAATAATTTTATTTTTCAAAGCTATATTATTTTCTTCTTGCTTTATAATTTTCTTAATGAAGGTTAAGAAAAATCATCCTTTGATATGTCTAACTCTTTAGCAGAACACCTCCCAATCATCAGTATGAGATCATCCATCATAATTAATCTGTCAATGAGAAATAATTCTGTTTGATAACCATACAAGTAGTGTTACAGAAAGTCAACAGATTTTGACTTAAAGGCACAAGTATGAACCTTGCATTACTCAAGTCTTCCTGTAGCATACTTCTCAGCTCAAGAAAAAAGTCTCATTACCATTAGTATTAATATTTGAAGCTGGTATCCAGGAAATATTTTGCTCTATTTATAAATGAACATTAAAAAGTCCAAGATGTACACATTTTTTTCCAGATGACTTAAAATGTCTTCACAGAAACTTAACGTAATTCTTCATTAGAACATCCTACAACTCGTCAAATATCTTCTATCATTGGAAACTCTTAAAGGAATTTAGTGATTGGATCAGAACACTAGATGGCTCCACAGAAGGATAAATGTTCTGTGCCTTGTGATACATGTTCCTAATATTTAGTCTCAATACTTTTTGGTGGGAAACTCTAGAGCAATACTGTTCATCTCTCTCAGTAGTCAATAGGGAGAAACAATGGTGTTGAAAAATTTAAATCATAGAATCATAGAATAATAGAATGATTTGGGTTGGAAGATACCTTAAAGATCATCTAGTTCCAAGTCCCCTGCCATGGCCACGACCACCTTTTGCTAGATCAGGTTGCTCAAAGCTTCCTCTAACCTGGCCTTGAGCATTTCCAGGGATGAGGCATCCACAGCGTCTCCAAGTATCCTGTGCCAGTGCCTCACCACCCTCACAGAGAAGAATTTCATCCTTATATCTAATATAAATCTATCCTCTTTCAATTCAAAACCATTGCATCTTGTCGTCCCCCCCCCAAAGAAAAAGCCTCAAAAAAGAGAAGAAAGAGGGGGGAGAAAGAAAAAAGAAAAAAAGCTATTTTCATTCCCAGTCTTAGAGACCTACCCCAACCTCATGCGAATTTCTGGTATTTTTTTTATTTCAACAGTCTTTGGATAGCATGCTTGCAATTAATTCTTAAAGCAGCCTTCTAAAGCCAAACATCAGCCTTTTTTGTACCTAATCAACAGAATTATCCTGTGAAAGGCAAAAATAAAGAAAAAATCGTAACAGAAGTCATGAAAATTGAGGAGAGCAAAACATTGATGCTTTCATCCATTATAAGACGAATCTTTTCCCTCGTATTCCAATAGTATCTATATATATTTCAAAACAAATAATGATGGAATGAACATAATGATGGAATAGAAATACCAAGGAAATAAACTGCCACTTTCATGTTACCCCTACTGAAAAATGTTGTTAGATATACCATAATTTTTTCTATGGCATAATGCAATACATCTATTTAGATAGCCCCTAAGGGGAAAAAAACAACCAAGGAGCCAAACAGAAAAGCATATCAAAATCAAAAATTATTTATTTTGCATGCTATACAAAAAGACCCTTTGCAGAAACAAAATTTATTTCTGTCACCCTTTTATGAGACAGTTGAGTGTAAACTTTCATTTTGGAACTTGTGTTCTACTTCTAGAATAAAAAAAAGAATCTTTGTTAAGTAATGGTCTGATTTAGGTGGAACTGGTAGTTTTGACCTTTTCCCTTCACTCTTCCACACTGACTTTAGGTCGAGGACAACTTTACTGGACTTATAGTAAAAAAATATATTAATAAACAAGAAAGTAAGATTAAACTGTGTGATAAAGAGTAGAAAGACATAGCTACCTAAATCCAATCCATTCAAAGTGTTCTAGCAGTAATTATAACAGTATGAAATCAGCAGCATTTTTTTTTAACAGCAACTCACTGTACAAGGAGCCAAAATATATATACGGCGCTACAATAATACAGAATTGATACAGAAAGAATTTGATGCCATGGAACACTTTAACATTTTCAGCGTACATTACCAGACTTAGCTGCCTTCCTCCAACAGAGCTGTCAATACTGCAAACACTTTTTACTGTCAAGGAAGGCTGTATCACAAAGACAATTTCAGCTATCCTGTTTAAAATGCCTAGTTTACAAAGAGATAAATTCAGCTTTGGAAATGTATTCTTCCTCTTCCTATCAAGGGAATTTAATTAACTGTCCAAATTTCAGACATCTATATTGTAGAAAAGTTTCTATTTGGTCAGATAAATCTCATGCTCTTCTTCGAGATCTTTGGTGGAGGAGAACATGTTCCACATAAGAACAACTGGAAATTGGTATCAGAGTCTTTTTGGTTTGAAATCAATACTCACAAAAAAAAAAAGTAATTCTCAATTTCTGATATTTGTTTTAGACTGATTAATACAAAATCTGACTATTATATTTGAAGGGAGAACACTTAGATGTGTTTTGGATTAATTAAGATAAAACCCACTATTTTATGGCAGTGTTACTTCAGTGTAAATTGAGCAATTCACAGCATTAAGCAGCTAAATATCTGTAGCTAACCAAGCCAATTAATGTGCATTAATCATGATGATGAACTAAATTGAACGCATCTGGCTTTCATTAAAGGTTTTGATGCTGCTACCTCATCAATCCAACAGCTATGTTTAAGAAATTAGGTAAAAAATAATTACAGAATAGCAGGTAAAGACAAAGTAAAAGGAGGAAAATTATAGGTTTAGATGAGAGCTATCAGTTTCTTTTTCATGCATGAGTTTTGTGAAGCATATTATTTATTTCTTCGGTTCATCACTGAAAATGTTAAAAGGTAAAATTGTAATGAAATGCATTGATTGTGTGAAATTAGAATTCATCAACATGAAGGAGGAACAGTATATTCTCAGAAGAGCAACTGGATGACCATAAAGTATGTAGAATCAGAAATGGGAAGACAAAATAAGGACCTGTCAGAGATTTCTATATAAAACGTGAGGCCCATACTGTGAGATGATAACAAATAAGTGAACTATGCAGTGATGAGAGAGAGAGAGAGAGGAAAGAAGTAGATAACTGTCAGTGCACTGCTGCCATGAAGTGGCAAATTTAATCCTAGAGTAAACATGTTATAATATATAGAGGCAAACTGCGGTAATATTAATTATATATACAAGACAGTGGTGAAACTTCATCTGTAAACTTATGGCTATCTTTATTCCTACATATTCCAGAAAGCCCGATACTGCTGCAGAGAAATCAAATAAAAGTAGTCAGTTAAGAGAAAAGAAATCTAAAAGAACTTACATTGTCATCTTAGAGAAATGGTAGTGAAGAGGTAATATGATTACTCTCATCTGAAGTACCATGAATGAATAAAAATAAACTAAGTGAAATTAAAATTGTAATGCATGTGGAGGATTCATTCAAGATTCAGAAATGAAAGGAAAAAGATTTAGCAGGTGACAAATTTAAGTTTGAAATTAGACTTCTAATCTTTAGATCAATGAGTTTCTTTGACAATGCTCCATAGAGGCAAAGTGAAGCCAGAAAACTAGAGTTTAAAATAAGGTTATGACAGGAATTTCATCAAACAAGTTCCCTGCAATAAAAAGAACTGAGAATATAATGGGTCCTTTCCAATCCCTTGTTTCAAGTTCTGTTAAAATCATTTTGCCTTATCTATGTGATTTTTTGGGTTTTATTTAGGACTTTTTACATTTTCTTTTTAATATAGGCCAGTGATGAATCAAAAATCATGGTATCATACTGGAAACTTATGTCAGTGTCCTGAGTTACTGTTGTTCCTCTCAGGTTCTTTTTTACTTATTTGCAGAGCAATCAGAAATAATTTTTTTTTTTTTTCAGAGATCTTTTTTAACTCCTTTTGAAAACCTGGAAGGACATTGTGCACAAACTAAGACAAGAGCTTCTGGAAAATATTTTATAAATAGAAGCATCAAGCATTTAAAGTCAAATGTATTTGACAAAAGCATTGCATGAAACTTAAAAAATTGTCAGTAAAAATCAAAATTGCCTAAGCCTGATTTGGCATTTTGATGAATTTTTAAGATTTGCTTTTCCCTTAGCAAAAGGCATCGTTCCTTAGCATTTCTGGTTATAGTTGGACTGATAGGTTTTTTTATCACAAGATTTTTGTCGATTTTTTTTTTCCTCTGTTACAATACAGAATACTGTACATAGAAGCAGAATGATTTATTGATTAGGTAAAAAATGAAAGCTCCATAGAGTCTCTAAGATTCCCTTATGAAAATTCAAGGTTTTTCTGTTGGCTTGCACTGGCAGTCGCACCATACTATTTCTTTCAGTTATCTATAAGGATAAAAATTGTGGTTACTCACTAAGGCACCAGAACTGATGCAGGGGGTATGACCATGTATACTGACTTGGTTGTAAAGCACAGGGGAGCAGTAAGGTAAAGCTTTGAATGGATGGATAATAGTTTTACAAAACTTATTTGCAAATGTATACTTTTTTAGTATTCTTGAGGCTTAAAGCAGCTCCTAGATAGACCGAGCAGAATTACCTTTAAGCTTAATGTGGGTTCCACCAACTTTATTTAATTCAATTTTGGTTTATTAGTTTCTAAAGTCCTTCAGTTATCTAGTTCATTTCAAGTCTGCTTTCATCTGACAGCACCTTAGCTCTCAAATTTTCAAACTTTTTCAATTCTGTTGATAGATAACACAAGTTCACATTCATCATTATTACATTAAGAGTACTTTCACATTCTATAAACCTGAAAGCTTTTTCAGAATTTTCTAGTAGCTACCAACTAAAAGTGAAGCAGGTAATATATTTTTACTTAGTACCATAAAAATTAGGCAACGTGCTAGAGGTATTAGGTTCCTCAGTTTCCCTTTACACTCCATGTAAAAAATTGTGAGTCATTGATTCTAATATTTTAGGCAGAATATTTGATTATTTTGAGTCATTCCACCGAGATAATGAGAATTGGTTGCAAAACAAGAGATTATTCAGTGAACCTAGTGGTGGTGAAATCCTGAAGCTTATAAGAACTTGATTTTATAAAATAAGTCACATGTTATTGGATTTTCATTTGTTGAAAAATATTTTGGGGTGCAGCAGGAGAAGTATGTAAAGGCCTTTCTTCAGTCATTATTACGAAGATTTCAAATGAACAGTAACGAAAAATTGAACAAAAAATAAAAATAAAAGGAAGTGCACATCGTAAGTTATACATACATATTGTTTCTATTGGTGCACTCTTATTTCAGTTAATAGAACAGAACTAAGTTACCAGTAGCCCTTACATGAAAAGTGCTTATTGCGTTAGATCATGCCTACATTGCTCAGTGGGGAAAGCTGTGTCAGTGGAAAAGGAAGAGTGGTGGATATGTAGACAGTTTACATGCAAAGTGAGTAGCTAAAGGTAACCCAGGCAGCTAATCAAACATCTTTAAAGCCTGCGTTTTATCTGATTGAGTCAACATTCATAGAAAAGAGTTTGGCAGGTGAAAATTAGGGAGAATAGCTAGCTGTCCAAAGAAAATTGCTTTTTCAATTCTCTGTAAATTGTTGTGCTCTAGAACAGCATTAGGAGCAGACATTCAAGCTGAATATAAAAGAAGTTTGAGGTTTTAAAAAAGGGCAAGAAAGTGAGTAGAAAAAGAGTCTTTATGCACTATTATTGTATGCTACTGAATCTTTGATACCTCATGAAAACCATTATAGAAATAAGATAGATAATATACACTGATTATATCATTGTACAAGTATAAGTAGTGTAATATGTAGGTCTTTTCTTTAAAATAAATACCTTCTTGTTGCACATTACTACTTGTACCCTTATTTACAGATTCAGATAGTCAAGTATTCGTTGACAACCTTAACTGCCCAAAGACATTTCTATAAAGTTTGTAAGATAATACATACCTGTCAACATTATTATACCTTGTCTTCAGCTGCATAAATCAGCAAAGATTCAGTAAGTAAATAGAACAGTAACATTTCAAATCAGCTGGCTATCTAACCTCATCACATACCCAGACTGAGACTACTCTTATGGTAAGGACTTGAAACTTTTTTCCCATTCTTTTCTTAGTTCCAGAATATCAAGGAAAGTTCAAATACAAAATAAGAAATTGATCTAACATAGAAACTACTATGCTATAACTGTAATCAGTCAGTAGCTCAGAAGTCAGTGATGTAACTAATTGTGTATTTGGCAACCTTTTTGAATCTTTAGCTGAAATAACCATGTATCTATTTACAGCTTGGTAGTTCTGGGGAGGATTTCTGGCAGAAAAGAAAGCCATTCCAATTACCCTTTCATCCACTAAAATAATCATACCTTAGGACAGTTGCAGAGGTCTGGCTATGCATTTGGAAGCATCAGAGTTAAAATGACAGATAAGAAAGAGAAGAAAGTTTGAAGTGTGACTTCAAATATATATTTGTTCCTATATATAAAACATGCATCAAGTCCCTGCACAAAAGTAAATAAATAAATTTGGACTAATAATTGTTGAAGACAGTCATTTGACTAATAGAGATGAGGAAAAAGCAGAGGAATTCAATGTTTTGGGGTTTTTTTTGCCTGAGCCTTTAATAATACTGATAGACCTTGGACTGCCTGGTCCCCTGAGCCAGAGGAACAAAAGGGTGGGAAAGGTCACTTTCTTTTTGTGGATGCTGACATTGTAAGGCATCGGATATATCAGCTGAATGTTCACAAGTCCATGGGCCTGATGAGATTCAGCCCAGAGTACTGAAGAAGCCAGTAGATGTTATGGCAGGATCCCTCTCAATCATCTATTAAAGGTCTTGAAAGTCTGGGGAGGTTCCTGCTGACTGGAAACTAGCCAATGTTATTCCAATTTACAAAAAGGGCATGAGGGAAGACCCTCAGAACTACAGAACTGCTAGTCTAACATCAGTTCCTGGCAAAAATATGGAGTAGATTATACTGGATACTATTGAAATGCATTTAAAGAATAATGCAATCATCAGGCACGGTCATGGGTTCACAAAGGGTAAGTCCTGTTTGTTTAACTAATTTGATATCCTTCTGTGACAAGGTCACCCACCTAGTGGATGAAGGGGAGGCAGTAGATGTAGCTTTTCTGTATTTTAGTGAGGCTTTTGATACCATCCTTCACAGCATCCTTCTGGACAAGTTGTCCAACTGTGAGATGAGCAGGTAAACGGTGTGCTAGGTGAACAACTGGCTGAAGGGCAGAGTTCAAAGGGTTGTAATGAATGTGGCTACATTTGACTGGTGACCGGTAACCAGTGGTGCTCCTCAGGGTTCAATTCTAGGGCCAGTCCTGTTCAATACATTTATCAAAGATTTGAATGCCGGAGTTGAATGTATCATTAGCAAATTTGCTGGTGCTACCAAACTGGGAGGTGTTGTTGACTCTCTCGAGGAACAAGATACCTTGCGGAAGGGTCTAGATAGATTGGAGCATTGGGCAATCATCAAGGGCATGAAATTTAACAAGTCAAAATGCCAGATTCTGCACCTTGGGATGGAGTAGCACTGAGCACAAGTATAAATTGGGAGAGGAGTGACTGCAGAGCAGCCCTGCAGAGAGCGATCTGGGGGTGCTGGTCGACAGCAGACTCAATAGAAGTCAGCAGTGTGCTCCGGCAGCCAAGGAGGTAAACTTCATCCTAGGGTGCATCAAACACAGCATAACCAGCTGGTCAAAAGAGGTGATTATCCCATTGTATTCAGCGTTGATGTGGCCTCACCTCATGTACTGTGTGTAGTTCTGGGGCTCACAGTTTAAGAAGGATGTGAAGGTCCTTGAATGCGCCTGGAGGAGGGCAGCAAGTCTGGTGAAAGGGTTGTAAGGAATATCCTGTGAGGAGTGGCTGAGGACTTTGGACTTGTCTAGTTTGGAGAATAGAAAGCTGAGGGCTGACTTCATTGCTCTCTACACCTTCCTGAGGAGGGGAAGTGGAGAGGGAGGTGCTGAATTCTTCTTCCTTGAATCCAGTGATAGGACACATGGGAATAGCTCACAGTTGCATCAGGGCAGATTTGAACTGGGCGTTAGAAAGCATTTCTTTACTGACAGCGTAGTCAAACACTGGAACAGGCTTCATAGAGAGGTGGTCGATGTAAGCCTTTTGGTGTTTGAGAGGCATTTGAACAATGCCCTTAATAACATTCTTTAACTTTTGATCAGCCCTGAACTGGTCGGGCAGTTGAACTAGATGATTGTTTTAGGTCCCTTCCAACTGAAATATTCTACTCCATTTTAAATAAATAAATACATGAATAGAATCAATCTAATGAGAAACATATTATGTGCAACAAATACAGAAATAGTGATTATTTGGATTGCTACAGGTATATCTGTTAGCATACAAACTTTGTCAGGTGTAAAATGCTTTAAATTGCCTAAACAAAACCTCTACAATGATAGATCGGAAGGGTATAGTCTGGGAAGGTGTTTACTGCAGGTTTTTTTCATTCAATAAAGAACTAAATAGGTCTGAATTTCACAACAAACTAATTACTGTTCAAACTTACTATATTAGTGCTACATGAGTTTTCATAACTTGCAAAGAAAGCATTCCCCTCCTTTCCTGCCACTTATAACAAGGCGTATCTTTCCAGACAAATATTTTCAATTACTCAATTTTACTTTTATTTTTACACAAATATGTCTTTTCTGATTTTTTTCCCTAGATCCTAAACAACAATAGCTTTTGACTTCATTTAACCTTGTCCATTATTATTTATTTGATAATTTTTTTCCAGGGTTTTTCTCTGTTTCTTTGAAGATATCATTATAATTCCTTTGGACTTGAGTTCTGTTTGGAAAAATGGTGCATCAAAAAGGCTTCTCTGACATGGAGGCAGCTGTAGAAGACTTATGTGATTCTCATATGTCTTTTGGCTTATTGGCGAGGATTACAGATGTTCTTCTGTATTTTTTTCTTTTTAAGGATTTTGCCTCTTTCCACTGTCTGAAAAAAAGAAGCCCATTGGTTACATTCTTGTTATTAAAATAGTTACATGAGTATTATTGGAGTATTTCCCCTGGAGAAAACGTCCTTCCAGAGGGAATGGAAGGCAACAGAGATATTTTCACTCTCAGTGTGAGCACACACATGCAAAATCAACCAGTAAAATACCTTATTGCTGTCTAATTTTAGACTTTAGAAAGATAGCAATACATTCTAGATAACTGAAGCACATCTAGCTGAAATGGTAAAGATGTAGTGGAGATAAAAGTTTCAATATTCATGTCACTATACATAAAAATGTTAATACGATGTTACTCTAAATGGTTATTTTACAGTAGTTTTTAACTTGTGTATATGGGAATTCAATACCTTCACTAGGTTAATTATACTGTGATATTCAAATGTTACAAAATAACATGATTCGTCTGTTCAATGCAAGCTTAATTTTGCTTTCATTTCAGAAAGACAAGAACAGTGTTTTTTTAATCTTTTTTTTTTTTCTTTTTCCTTCACAGTTACTGGTACACTTGATTCTTGATGAATGTCTCTGGGAGTAGATCAGAGAATGCTGCCTGTAGGGAATCATCATTCATTTGTAGCGGAAGTTAGTGTGTCATGATAAGGCAAGTGAAGCTCTAAAAGAGGTTTCCATTACTAAGGTAGCTGATTTATGCCCTGAAAATCTGATGAATGTATCTATTTATGTATGTATATTTGCATGTATTTGTATGTACTTTTGTCTTTGGAAGATGATTCCACAACTCTGAAATGATGTCAGGTAAATCCCTTGAACAGAATTTATCATACACTTGAAAACCGTGCACCTTATGTTCTTACTCAAAATCCAAGGTCTTTGTTTGTAGATGTTTGAACACTGCAAATCATAGCTGAAGTTAAAAGAAGCAGTGGTTTGAGAACAAAGTGCTATTTAACACCAAATACATTAAAAGTGAACCACCAAAAAACACCGTCAATCGCCTCAATCTCAATCTTTTTGAGCCTCAGGTCTCTACAAAAAATTGGCCTGACACATCCTCTAAAATAATAGATGCAAAAGAATTTTCATAATATTTGTGAAGCATTTAAGTACAGTGAAAGAAGAATACCATAACAAAATGCAAAAAGTAATTAATTTTGTTTCCAGAGCATCAAAAAAAGACTTACTTATACAACAAATAATCAAAAAATTACAAAACATCAAATAGCCCATCACTGTATGAACATTGCTTATGTTGTGCCCTGATAAGGCAAAAATACTGGAAGTAAAAACTGTATGAGATGTATTGTAATTAAAGACCATCTCATAATTCAAATCTGAAAATCTTACCTTTCTGAGTAGCTAGTATTAAGCTAGAAATAACTTCATGTTAGCTAGTAATTCAGCCGAATTTTCATCTAAGTATAAAAACATTACATACATGAAAATAACAACTTTTAAAACCAGAAAGAATACCATATAAGAAAGTCTAACTGTCCCTCTTGCCTATTTGGAAAAGCAACGTTCCTTACTTTCTTTTCAGTCTGGGCACCGTATCAGACTGGACTGTGGGATCCCTGAGTTGGAGAAATTTATAAGACTCAGGAAGGTTTTGCTAGTCTTGTCTGTCTGCTGCTCTGAATGAAAAGTCATCACTGTGGAGAGCGTTGATGATGAATGTCACAATGACCATACAGTCATGCCTTGCTAGTTAGTGTTGCTTGTTATCTGTACAAAGTAACTACTGCAAAGGGCAAGAAAGAGATGGAAAAGTCCAAGACTTTTTGTTAAGGTTTCTAACTATAGCTATCTGCTACCTAGTTTTCAGTCTGCTGATGTGACTCTGGACAGCACTACAGTCAATGAAGATGTGTTCAGAGAACCTACATTGAAAGGCAAATAAAAGTGGAGCTAAGGTGGCATCTGAGGAAAGATACAAGAGTGAGTAAGAATAAATATATTGAAGAAACAACTATTTTAAATATGAAACATGGCCATATGAATGATTTTTTAGTTGAAATACAATTCCGTTCTTTTTGTACTCCCTCAGGTAATGCTTAGATTCTAGTTTGATTAAGATTATTTTCCTTTCATTATGTTCTACTAAATAAAGTGGGATGTGAGAGATACCTACCCAAGAATGTAAAATTTAGGTTGCTGCCTTCTTCTCATTTTGCCATTACTTTTTAATCTTCATCTGCTCTTTCACCAGAATCAAAGGGACAACCTTGTCAAAGCTTTTCACAGATGCTTAAAGAGATAGCTACTCAGCAAACAGAGTGGCCTCAGTCACCCTTGAAAATTTCCAGAACTTCATGTAAAGCCACAGGTATCATGTATTTCAATATATGATGCAAGAGAGAAAAAGCTGAAGAACCAGCCTTTTGATGGTTCCATCATAGTCTGTTGTATTACCATGGAGAATTATGTCAAAAGAGAAGACTTTTATGGTTGCATAGCAACCTGTAGAAGTAGGTAAATTAGAAAAATAGAAGCCTGGTGAGAAATCTGATATACTAGAATTGTTGTCACATCAAGCAGATTTCTTGCTGTATCCTGCAAGATCTTAAGGGCTTGGACAAGAATAATTTGTTGACAAGCCTGCTAATGTCCTTGACTTGTAAAAGATAGATGTTACCTGTGTTTCAGAGCTATATTTTTTTTAAGGTATGGATATGTGTGGTAAGGATAGAAGGAGTTTAAGATTCAGGTGTCCTTGTGAATCTTATTAGACTCATACAACGAAGATAACAACTGATGCTGAAAAATAATCAGGTTTTTTATTGTTTATAACAGTATAATCAGAATCAGTGTGCTACCATCAACCTAAATTTAAATTTAGGACTGGGAAGAGATTAAGATCTAGGCTGCTAGTATATCCTGGCTATAGAACTGTTTAAATGAGCTTTCTTTGGTAACTTAATACCTTAAGATGAAACAAGGATTACTGGGATCTTGGTTGAACAGGTTTATTGTTGAGGATATTATACCAGAAATGATGGGTTAAGTAGCTAAATTCATTCATAGATCATAATAAGTGCTAGAGAAAGAAAATGAATTCTGATTACACAAAGGTAGAATGATTGGGCTATTCTTAAAACAGGGTTAGCACTATGGTTTATGTTCATGAAAGAAAGATCTGAGGGTTTTTCAGGCTTCAACGTGCAACAGAGAACTAAAGAACTGTTGTTGGCTGGGATGAATATCTTCGTTCCAGTAATTTCTGGACTTACTTGTCTGTCCTGAAGAGTAGAGACAATGTTGAAATAAGTTCAAGATTTAAGAAAGTAGTGGATTAAAAGCAAGATTTGTGGTTGATTCTAGAACTACAGTAAGCTAAAATGAGGGAACATACAGCCTCTGACTCGTGTCACCTTGGTGACGAATAAGACTAGCAGGAGGTACTCTATTTTAAAAGATAATAAGTGGGTTCTTCCCTCTAGCCTAAGCAACAACTGTAGCCATTGGATATATACTTGTTGAAGAATCAGATTGGTCTGTTGGTGGCAGTTTGAGAGAAAGGACTTATTTTGTCAAGTGTTTGAGTTCCTGACAAGACATAATTATTAGAGCAAGGCTATGCTGGATGGATTTCAGGATAGGCTTCTTCTTTGGAACAGTTGTAACTGAGCAACAAAGTTTGTTCAAAGATGTGTTAAAATGTAGAAGAGCTTGGCAAAATCTCAGAAGTATCCAAAAATTATGTATACTATTAAGACGCAGAGACTGAAGAGCTAGTTGTTTTGTTTTGGTTTTGGTTTTGGTTTTTTTGTTTGTTTGTTTGCTTGCTTTTGTGTTTGCTTTTGTTTATGCTTTTTTGTTTTGGTTTGGTTTTCCCCTTCGTACAGTGTAAATTCAGCAGGCTATGGTAAGGGTTGTGGCTAGAAAAGATTGCTGGAAGTTTATGAGAAATACAGAGACAGGTTTGATTTCCAGGATGATTGTCCAGCTAGTTCTTTTCAAAGGGAGATTGAAAAAGTAGGAACTGAAAAAGAGATGAATGTTTATTCCTTAAAGATCCAATGTGGATATTAAAAAAAAAGGTGTGGATCATGAGCAATAGTGAAATTAAGGGCATTGATTTAGAACAGAAGTAGGTAGGGTTCACGAATTATGCTAAGCATCATCTAGAAGACAGAAAATAGGAAGTTATATTTAAAAAAAAGTTCATGAACTGGATGTGATATGCTTTTCTACACTGTCCAATATTGGACAGTCTTGTCAAAGTGGAAGACATTTATTTAGTCATGACAGTTAAAGTTTTTAATTAGGTATTTGACATATCAAAATCTACCTGTTATCTGTATTTAGCTAATCCAACCCACTGCTAGAATACCCCTCTTCCACCACCTCATCAACGTATATTCCTATAAATACGCTTGAAAACAGCAGCCACAACTATCAGTACTTTTTAAAATTCCCCCCATTGCATCCCTGTTCAGGTGTACCAGAAAGAGATTCAATGCCATTAATTTCTTTACACTGGGTAGGCTCTGAACACAGAGTCATAAAAACCTGGTATGACATGGCATGGTGGATGGAGTGCTCCTCCACCAAAATCACTTAGGGATTTCAGGGATTTCTAGGCCTTAATGAAACACCTATCTTGCAACCTGTCAAGTGTGAGACCTTCAGACAAAGGGATAAGAAAACCCTTTTTTTTTTTTTTTCTTTTTTTTTCCCCCCAGCAGTCACTGTGCAAATCTGAAGCAGGAGACCAGAGTGATCAGAACAGTCCCATTACACATCACACCATTTAACTACTACATTTGTCTGAGCAGCTGCTCTGCAGAAGGGAAATTACTGAGTTTCAAGACAACAAACTTTTTTCTTCTTCTTTTTCTTCTACTTTTTGGCTTTCTCTGTCTTTTTCTTGGAGAAAAGTGGTTATGCTCACACTGAATAGCAGGTAAATGTCAGTAGAGCAACATGGATTTCTGATTTTCAACACATCTGGCTGCAACACAAGGCCAGGACAAAGTATAGTCCTCTGATTATGTTTCAGCTCTCCTACTTTATATTACACAGGATTTTCTTTGTGGATTCCTGTTAAAGGACCATTTCTGGAACACAATGTGCCTTTGCACCTATACCAGAGAAGATAGCTCTTAATGAGTGGAGTTTCAAGTTGTTCTGCCTGTCTTGATTTGAACCCAAATCTTAAAGGTAATTTCATATTTAGCTATTTTCTCGTATGTTCATTTTAGGACTTCTCTGAGGTTTGGTCTGATTGGTTCTGTCTTTTTTCTGTTTGTTTGGTTTTGATACTTTAATGTTGATTTAGTTTGCTTTACATCCTCTATATTAACACACATAAGCCTTCTGCAGACTTTTTTTGTCTGCATTGTAGTTTCCTCCTTTTGTGTTTTTACTTTGTCTGTTTTCAGCAATAAGGAAATTTCAATGTCACTTTTCCTTGTTTTTCTCTACCTGTCTTTTTCCTATTTCAGTATCTTACAGTTTTTGTCAATATGAAAAACGGCACATTTGCACATATACAAAACAAATCAAATATCTTACTGCAGCACTTGGCTGAACATCAGCTAATTGGAAAAGTTGTTCAGCTGGAGTACAGTGTTAGACAGACAAATAAATAATAGATGTTTGCACTTTATTACTTCAGGAAAACTCAGTGCAGCTCAGTACTAGAGTCTTGTGTCTTTTCTACCTCAGAGCTGAAGACTATCAAAGGATTCTATTTCATGTTTAATCCCAGAAATATTCAGTGAATCATATTGTGAAGCCCTTACACTGAAGGGTAGTGAATGAAGTCTAAGATGTCTCCTCAGATATCTCTGTCAAAAGACTCACAGTTTATCCTCTGTCTGCTTACAAAGTAGCATTCTGCTCAAGATAAAAGGTATAGGAGTGCAATTAATGAGGTGAATGACATCTTGCACCAGCCATATGGAAGGGTGAGTTCATCGTAACCGAAAACAGAAAATAGGAGGAAAAAATGGTAATGAAAGGGAGTGCTGAAACTATTCAATCTCACAAACAAGTTAGAGGATTTTTCTCTTTTTATGTTGTTAAAACTCTATTGTTATCATACATTATCAGAAAAGCAAGCCTGTTAGATCAGCACTTAATACTCGCCATTAAATATGGTATTCCAGAATTGTGGATTTTTCTATGATTTCCTAAGAATTCAAGGAATGCTTACCCAAATTTAGTAAGAGTTTTATATGATTGGACTACCAAATTAAAGCAGTGAATTGGATTTCTGAACTCAGGAAATTTTTATTCTGAATATTCATTATTCTAATACCATGAGGGTTCCTAGAGCTGAGACAGATGACACAACATATATATGTAAGTACATGTGTAATGTGTACTTTGTGTTAAAATTCGCAAACACTTCTCACCTTGGAAATAATTTAAGGTTGTTGTTGAGATTAAAATTAACATTAATATTCAGACATGATACAGAGACCACTGTTAATTGCTATATCTTTGTGTGCAAACAATACAAAATAGTTTTATGCTAATTTGAAGATCAACTACTGGGATATTTGTAGGCTAGGCTTACTCTTAAAATCAGCTGAGCATACCTCATACTAGTTCACCGTCTGACATAAGATTTCAAAGTTTCCATGCCCCCTGGAATGACCATTAGTAGGCCCAGATATTTTGCTTCAGTTTGAACACAGAAGTTGAACTATGTTGTATTAATATTCCACTTTTAATTCCCAGATAAGAGCCTATTGATGTACCTAAAGTTCTATAGAGATGTCTGAGGCTTCGCCAAACCTCATTTTAGCTTGAGCTTTCCCACCTCTCACTTGCATTGTCCTCGCCAGTCCTTGTTCCTCCAGGCTTATTGGGTGGGGGAAAGAAAAGAAAAAACCCAAACCCACAGCAAACAACTGTTTGTCTTTGACAGAACTGTTAGTGTTGAATTTGTAGATGCTTAAATTCAAGCCAATAAACTCCATTTCATTTATCCATCAGGACACTTTTAAACCTTCATCTGCCTTGGCTATAGCTTTTATATATGTATTTTGTAATGCACTTGCAGACTGTTTAAACCTCCCATCTGATTAAAAAGCAAAAACTGTCTTTAAAAAGAATTTTAAAAAATCCATCTAATCTTCTGAAAAGAATGAGATGTCAATTCATGAATTAATAGTATGACTAGTTAATTATATCAGTAGTATAATCTACTTCCTTCTTGTATCTAGTAGCGACCTTTTATATTTTCAAAGAAAATATTTTTTCTCCTATATTTAATATTTTACTGTTAAAGAAAATAAAAACAGGAAAAAAAACCCTCTCTACTAAAAGTTTCAAAATCTGCTAGCTGAAATCATGTCTTGTTAACCAAATCCCATTGTCTATATCTACATTGCCTACAAAGACTAGATGACCTTTGAGATACTTTCAGTGTCTAGTTTTGTACTAGATTGAAAAGTTATTCTGGGACACTGAATAGGCCAGAGGGGTAAGAGTAGTTAGTCTGGTGTTTCTTGAAACTGGTTTTGCATGAGTTTATTGTACTGCTCTAATTATCCACACTAAATTCTAGATTCTGACTTTTTCAAATACAGAGTATTATGTAAATAGTCTGTCATTAACTATGTTTTGAGACTCTAGTCTGATTCTTTGTATCTCCAGATAAGACTATTCAGAAAAAAGAAAAAAAAGAGGGAAAAATAGGAGCAGTTTAAAACAGAAGTCATTCTTAGTTACTTGAAAAAAAATGGAAAATTAATGGAAATACATAGAATGATCCTGCAACAATCCAGTTTGGGAACAACAGTAAAATTTCATCATAATTTTTCTGATAAAGCAAAATATTTCAACTTTGGGGCCCCTCCTCCCCCAAAAAAATCCCCGAAACCAAACAGAAGAAACACCTCCTTTTTTGAACAAAGAGGTTAAGCTGAGGTTATACTATGAGAGGAAATGAGAAGAGCATAAGGAGGAAGGCTTGATGAAGACCCGTATTCCAAGTAGGCAAGAGACATTCATAATAGTTAATCATTCCTCATCACAAAGAACTGGAATGATTAGTAGTGGCACAAAATTTGAGAGTATCATTACACTTCACAGGTAACACCGTCCACTGAACAGATATGATTTTCTCAAAAAATATAATGCACCATGCATAAAACAAGGTTTAGCAGGAATGACTGGTTTGTTTGTTTGTACAGAATTCCCTTAGGCATTTTCTCTCTATAGATGTGATTCTTTCAGAATCTGTAGTTAAAGCAGTGTACTCTAAGAGACAAAATCCTCAGGAAATTTCAAATTAATTATTTCAATTCATACAAAGATTTCCAGTTCCCAACTAGATGTATACCTCTCAGACCCATCAAAACAATAACTAGTTGGCCTAGATAAGAACTTTGAGAAGACTGAAATTCATATAGATATTTATTATTTTTGAAACAAACTAGTTCCTGACTAAGAAAAAAATAAATCTGGATCTAAAATCCATTACTGGGAATTTGTTATACAAAAATAGATAAATTTAATGTGCTTGGATCATTAGATAGTTTCTACTAAGTCAGAGTTATTCAAGCTTAAGGGCCCTAGTGGCGGAAAGCACGTGAAGAACGTTGTGGTTATAGCTGTTGAAGTAATTTGCTATCCCGATTTCCCCAGAAGGATTACATCCTGGCTTTGCTGCCCAGAAAGACAGCAGAGCTGTTCAGGATAGCATTCAGCCAAAATGTAGAAGATGAGCTCATTCACTGCATCTCTGGGGCACCTTGCGTTGGCAAAGCTCCTGCAATGCCTTGGCAAAGGTTTGCATTTTCCCAAATCTGCATGGGATTCAGGGAAAGGAGAGCATTGGTATTGCTAGTTGCCCTTGCCAGCAGATCAGTACCCCTGAGGCATAACTGAAGCTCAGTCTACATAGCAGCTAAAGACAGAGTTCTTTCTTTATTTTTTTTTTTTATATCATAAGAAAGTATATAAACCAGGATGTCTATGTTGATAAATGCAACTAAAAAAGAGTCTATTTCATATGAATTTCCATTAGCTTGATCCCAGCTCTTTCATGCTGGGCTTTGTGGGCATCTTATAGAAAGTTAGATGTTCTTGGCAGCGTACTCTGGTATGTCAAGTTCAATTGACTCCACGTAAGCAGTAAAAAGGGAACCTAAACTGGCAGGAGTCTGACTGCTGGGAATTTTTACGCTATAAAGTCACAGAAAGCTATGGAAAGTAGCTTAGCAGTTTTTCATGTCAGTCTTTCCCGTGTACTTAGAGAGAGTGAATTAACCAAAGACTGAAGAGCAAAGTTATAGGTCTGATGTCACTGTTGTCCACTACGTCTGATTCTCCATGGGCACAAATTTGAGATCACAGAAACAAGGAAAACTAAAATAAGTCTAATTTCTACCAAGCTACATCATTACAGAACAGATATTCCAAAAAGTGTTTTGTGAAAAATACCAGTCATCACTTCTAAGTACAGTTTAAACATCAGTAGTCAAGTCTTCCAACTCTGTTGGAACCGAGATCAACCAGCAAAAGACCTGTGTGCATGGTTAAACTCTGCTAGAGAGAATGGAGCTACAGGAGGTCTGCAGGGAGAGCAGTCAGTGTCTATCTCTGTCGCTAAGAAAAAATTGTATACAAATGTAAGGCACAGATGAACTTTCAGTTCCTTGTCTGTCAATTCAATTATTTTTCTTTCATTGTCTTTAGGTTCTTATAGACTAAATCTTTTGGTATTTAGTATGGTTTCGTATTTTGGTTTTAGTATGAAAAAACCACTATTTTCAAAAGAAACGTCATCATGGCATATCTTTTATGTACATACTAATGACAAACAACAGTTCTGAGGGTTTTTTTTAAGTATTACTTTATTTGTAATTCTGCATTAACATTTCGTTTATTTGCAGTGTTGATCATCCTAAAATTGAGACTGTTTTGGAATTTATCCCCTCTAACTTTAGATATTTGTAATATAGCTGTTAAATCCTGAGATAAAATTCTAGTTCCAAGAAAAAAAATGACAAGTTTAAGTGAAGATCTATCACTTTCTAAGACTAATGGCTGAAATGTTTCATATGAATGTGCTGTTGGAGCGTATACTTGTCTCCACTGACTATAAAGGGAGCCCAGAGATATCGTCACAGATAAAAACATCTGAAGATAAAAAAAATTTTAGAATCTAAAAAGACATTTTAAGCTACTGGTAGAAGATTACGTGAAGCTATCTAAAAGATAATTAATCTCTTTTTGTACAATCATAGAATCATAGGATGGTTTGGGTTGGAAGGGATCTTAAAGGTAATTTAGTTTCAACCCCCTTCCATGGGCAAAGACACCTGCCACTAGATCAGGTTGCTCAAAATCCCATTCAACCTGGCCTTGAACACATCCAGGGATGGGGCATCCATAACTTCTTTGGCCAACCTGTGTTAGTGCCTCACCACCTTTTCTTCCTTAGATCTTATCAAAATCTACCCTCTTTCAGATTAAAGCCATTGCCCCTTGTCCTATCACTACATGCCCTTGTCAAAAGTCCCTCTCCAGCTTTCTTGTATGTCCCCTTTAAGTACTGGAAGGCTGCTAGAAGGTCCCTTCAGATCATTCTCTCCTCGAGGCTGAACACTCCATACTCCTCTGGACCAGCTCCAACAGATCCCTGTCTTTCTTATGTTGGCAGCCTCAAAGCTGTAACCTGTTGTAGAAGGCCACCTAATTTGTCAGGCACAATTTGCCCTTAGTGAAGCAACATTGGCTTTCATCAATCACCTCCTTCTTTCCCATGTGCCTTAGCATAGTTGCCAGGAGGATCTGCTCCATGATCTTGCCAGGCACAGAGGTGAGACTGACTCACTTGGAGTTCTCTGGGTCCTCGTTTTTTCCATTTTTATAAATGGGGGCTATGCTTCCCCTTTTCTAGTAGGTGGGAACTTCATTGGACTGGCACAACTTCTCAGACAGGATGGATAGTGACTTAACTTCATCTGCCAGTTCCCTCAAGACCCATGGATGTATCTCATCAGGTCCTGTGGACTTGTACACTTTCAAGTTCCTTTAGATGGTCTGGAATCTGATCTTCTTCTACAGTGGGTGCTTCTTTATTCTCCCAGTCCCTGACTTTGCCTTCCGTTACATGGATGGTGCAGCTACAGCAGTTGCCAGTGAAGACTGAGGAAAAAAAGTCATTGAGTACCTCAGCCTTCTTCATATCCTGGGTAACCAGGTCTCCTGTTTCCTTCCAGAGAGGGTTCACATTTTCCCTAGTCCTCCTTTTATCATCAACATACATATAGGATTTTTTCTTGCTGCCCGTGATGACCCTGGCCAGATTGAATTCTATCATGGCTTTAGCCCTAACCTGATCCCTGACAGCTCAGACAATTTCTCTATATTCCTTCCAGGCTGCCTGTCCTTGCTTCCACCCTCTGTAGGCTTTCTTTTTGTGTTTGAGTTTTTCCAGGAGCTCCTTCTTCATCCATGCAGACCTTCTGGTGTTTTTTGTCCAACTTCCTTTTTGTTGGGTTGCACTGCTCCTGAGCTTGGAGGAGGTGATCCTTTAATATTAACCGGCTTTCTTGGATCCCTCTTCCCTCCAGAGCTTTATCTCATGCTACTCTTCCAAGCAGATTTCTGAAGAGGCCAAAATCTACTCTCCTGAAACCCCTGGTAGTGACCTTGCTGTGCTCGTTCCTTGCCATTCTAAGGATCTTGAACTCAACCATTTCACGGTTGCTACAGCCAAGGTTGCCCTTGAGCTTCACATTCGCCAACAGCCTCTCCTTATTGGTGAGGTCCAGCATAGCACCTCTCTTCATTGGTCGCTCTATCACTTGGAGACGGAAGTTGTCATCAATGCATTCCAAGAACCTACTGGATTGCTTATGCTCTGCTGTGATGTCCCTCCAACAGATATCAGAGTGGTTGAAATCTCCAGTGAGGACCAGAGGTTGGGAACGTGAGGCTGCTACTATCTGTCTATACAGGGCCTCATCCACTCAGTCTTCCTGGTCAAGTGGCCTGCATCAGACTCCCACTATAATGTCCCCTGTCCCTGCCCTCCCTTTAATTCTGACCCATAAGCTCTCAGTTGGCTCCTCATCCGTCCTCAGGTGGAGCTCCATGCACTCCAGCTGGTCTTTGACATAGAGGGCGACACCTCCTCCTTATCTTCCCTGCCTGTCCTTGCTAAAGAGCCTGTATCCTTCCATTTCAAGACTCCAGTCATAGGAGCCATCCCGCCACATCTCCATGATGCCAATAAGATCATAGCCCTGCAGGAGCACACACACTTCTAACTCCTCTTGTTTATTCCCCATGCTGAGTGCGTTTGCATAGAGGCATTTAATTTGGGCTTCCAATGAAGTTGACTTACTAGCTGGAGTGTCTGGAATTCCTTTCTGCTGCTCTTCAGGTGCTCTCAGCTTGTCATGGGCCAGCCTGGTGTTGTCCCTTTCCCATTCAAGTCTAGCTTAAAGTTCTGTCAATGAGCCCCGCTAGCTCACGACCAAAGACTCTCTTCCACCTTTGAGAAAGATGAATCCCATCTGGCATCAGAAAGTCTGGTGTCATGTAGGCCATCCCACTATTGAAAAAACATAAATTGTAGTGCTGACACCAGCCATGTAGCCATGTATTAAACTGAGTGCATCTGTTTCTTCCAATGTCCTTTCCGGCAACTGGAGGGAGAGAGGAAAAAATAATCTGTGTTCCAGATTCCCTTATCAACCATCCTAGGGCCTTGAAGTCTCTTTTGAGCATCCTTGGACTACACATTGTGGCTTCATCACCACCCACATGGAAGAGTAGTAATGGGTAATAGTCCAAGGACCATACCAGGGTTTACTAGCTATGTCCTTAACCCAAGTGCCAGGGAGACAGCAGACTTCCCTAAGAGTCTGTCCAGGATATTGGACCCTCTCTTCCCCTCCGAAGGGAATCCTCTACAACTATAATCCATCTTTTCTTCCTCATGGAGTTGATTGGGATACAGGGCATAGGCCTTTCTGGCCCTCTCAAGACCTCTGGTGTAGATGAACTATCACCCACATCATCCATTGACTGGTCTTCCACATCCTGAGCCTCATGCCTGTTGTACAGAGGTATCTGAGAAGGCAAAGTGGAGAAGGAGAGGGTTCACCTGCTGCCCCAAACATGGACTTGCCCCCATTCATTCCTTTCCTTTGAGCTACTGCCTTCAACCCGGTGGGGAAAGGATATAGAATCCTCTTGAATTTTTATGTAATTTTTTTCTGGCGGCTGTACCCGTTTCTATCTCAGGAAGGGCTGAGCATGGTTCCACTGGTCTCTCTCTTTCTCAGACTCCCTGATGCTCCTCAACCTTTCTGCTTCCTTTCACAGCTCTGCCACCATGCTGAGCGGATCGTCCACCTGGTCACACCTCACACAGCTGTTCTCGCCACTGCCATCCTGTGCCAGGGAAAGGCTCTGGCACCCCCTGCAGCCCGAGACCTGGGCAGGTGTGGGTTTTGTGAGAGCTCTGTCTGGGCTGTCACATCCCTTCTGACGAGTGCAGAGGACACAGCCTTCTGCCGGGTGGACACCATAGCTGAGCCTGTGAGAGGGTGACAGCCACCAAGGGAACTCACCTCTTCAGCTGGCGGTGTGGCTGCGTCCCTGTGTGCCCTTCCTGTGCAAACTGCCGCCCCACGCCCTGTCTGACACCTCACACCCTGTTTCCTGCTCTGTTCTCAGCACTCCTTGTTGTTTGCACTCCCCAGGCTGCTTTTTGTAGGTGTTGGGGTGGTCGTCATTTCTCTGGCAACCCCCAGGCCACGTCAGTGTTTCCCATGAGAGCTGGCTGGATCCTGGTGGGTCTCTCTGCTCCCCTGAGATTTTTCCTGGGATTTCAGAAGATAGGTGTCCATTGCATCCGCTTTGAGGCTATATAGGTAGGGTTTTATGAATTGCCTCTCTGTTGCCCATTTTAAGTGTGAGAAAATAGATATCTGATCAAAATTAGGGAAAGACTATACATTGCTATTAGGAATCTAAGACTTGAGTCCACATTTAAACTTGCAAAGAGCAACTTTTAGACCAACTTGATACCTAGCAAAACATTGACGTATGAAATTAGAGAGGGAGCATTATTGATCACGGAGCCAAGAAAAATTTCTGGTATAGCTTGGCTATAAACTACCCTATCCGCTTAAGAACAAAATCAGATCTAATTTTATTCATATACTTATGTATATGCTGCATGCATGTATGTAGGCTGTATAATTGAGACACGCAAAAAGTTTATGGTATTACTAAGAACAACAAAGTTTGTTTTATAGTGTCTTCAAAAAAGAGTGACTTCTGTGAGAATGGAAAGTATATTAATAATGACATTATCAATTTGGAAATATAATTTAAGAGCATATAATAGGCAAAAACTAGCTCACATTTCTTCAATTTTTCCTGTATTGTAGCTTCTATATAATTGAAATATAAGTTTCAGGTAACTTCAAATACACATTTCAGGGGATTTTTCTTTTCAGGTCTTTTTTTTACAACATAGATTATATATGCGTGAACCTTTTGCTCTGTAATAGTCTTCCTCGACCCTTCCTTTTGTTTTCATAAAATATTTTAAATGCAAAAGAAAGACTTCACTTAGGATGAGCTTCAGTTATACTCTAATCCCTACCTTGAATCTGCATCAGAAATATAATTTTTGTTTGCTCAGTAGTTGTTTTGTGAGTTTTTTAAAATTTTCTGAATAACTGTGCATTGAGTTCATGTTACTCGCAAGTTCTTTCCAAGGTATAACTACACAATCATCCCAATTGCATTGACCCAGTAGAGTAATTCAGTCTTAAGCAATCAAGAGATTAGTATTTCTAAGATGAGATAATATAGTGCGGTAAGGGGATATTTATTTACACTTCTTTTTGATGAAATTAACCTATTGTGAAAGAAGACTCTTCACGTCTATGAAAAAGGCACAGAGTTAAATCCACACAGCTCATAACAAGAAGACAAACTGTGACATTTTCATACAGCTAGGAATGACAGGAACACAGTACTGAGCAGGGAAAAAGAATTTATGCCCACAATTATGCCTAGTTTGAGAAGCCTTAGAAATAAGCAGTATTCTGGCATTAAGTATTCATTTTATTTTTTTAAAGCTATTCCAATGTTCATTTCATCTAAGCTCACAATAACAGAAGTAGACCTTATTTTTTAGCATAATTCAATACCAGATGGGGAAACACACAAATGAAACAAGGGAACACTAAAAGAGAGAAGTCTATTATTTGCCATTTCTGCTGAAACTGGAATTTCTTTCTGAAAAGTTCCAGATGGTGTCCAGTAAAAAAAAAACCCTATCTTTTCTTATTTTGTTTTATTTTAGATTTTTTGATACTGTTTAGAAAGAGATTAATTGACCTCCTTATTTAATTAAAAATAGTTTTTCTCTTTTCAGGGAAGAATAGCATTAATTAATTTACTTTAAGAACTGTCTTTTCCATAACTTTGTGGAGGTTTTCCATCTATGTATCTGGGAGACTTATCAGTTTCCTGAAACACTGCTAGGGGCTGGCTACCCAAGTTCTTTCCCTCTCCCTACCTACTTGTCACAGACAGTTTGGTTGTAGAATCAATGGAGAGCCCTGGCTTCTTGTGATACCTGACAGGAGAAGAACAAAATTGACAAGAGCCTCCATGATACAGAAGTGTTGTATTAATTTTTCAAACTAAGAGGTCAGAAAATCTGAGCAGACATTCTGATTATTTTTTCCAAAAATATTGATGTTTCCTAAAATTTATTTAAAAAAAATCTCACAAAAATTCCAAATTGTTCTAGTTGTTGAAACAAACTTTTTTTTTTTTTGAGTGTATTAATGTATTAGGGATGAAATTTCATTGAAGACTATTCAAATGTAAAAAGATCAGACTAGAACTTACAGTAACATTATTTTTCAATAAAATTATATAAAATAAAGCAGTATTGTAATAAAAAAGACTTTCCAGGATCAACATTTTAAAGCTTTATGGGCATTGTGAGTCTTGCCTAAAAAATCCTGTTTCAGGCTATTTCTGTACTGATGTCACTGCTGGACCTGTATTTTATGAAGAGATCTATGAGTTGTTTTTAAACTGTCTGGCTCAGGCTTGGAAAGCAATGTAACACAAGCTAAAAAGCTCTCCTGAGAAGCGGGAAATATGTCAGTGTTCTGTCTGCACTGAGTTCTGCTCTCTTGTTGCTTTATCACTTGCATCACTCTGGTGATTTGGGCGTGTGCTGTAACTTGCAAAACAATTATCCCAGTAGCAGTATTGTATGGATGGTTTTCTCTTCAGCAAATTCTTTTCACGCCAATAAGTCAGTGCTCAAAATACAAAATGATGACTTTACTCTGTAAAATTTGTACATAGTTGTACACAGAGTAGATATGTTTCAATAGATTGATTTCAGAGAAATCGGTTATGATTGTTGCAAGTTTAAGTGCAACCTTCAGAAAATGGACCTCAAGAAAAACTAATAAAAATGTTATCCAGGTAAAGAAAGAAGAATATTTGTAAAACAACCATGCAAACGACTAATAAAAGTAATTTTCAGAACGTTATTGAATCTACCCTTAGAATTTCCTTAGAAAGAAATGTTTCAGGTTCTCATCTAGGCTGCATTGCTGGAATGTGTTGTAGGTAATTAGATATTGATTCTAGCTGTCAATGGATGTACCACCTATCGTTCATTTCCAAGCAATGTAAAATGTATAAAGTCTGAATTAATCTTGGAACTACCTTTAAGTAGTTACATTTTAATTAAATATTGCTTACCACTAAGAAAATTAATCACTTCAGATATTGAAGAGTATAAGAAATTTTTAATGATTAAATGACTCCAACATTAAAAGCAGTAACTGAATTATACTTACTGCTGTTTTTCAGATGTACATGTATTTGTAATGCTTTCTGATCTGAAAGTGTTTGATCTCATTTGTTAACAACCATCTGTAGAAAAAATGTCTATAATAATCGCTAAGATCAATTGCAGCTTGATTGTTTTTCTTGAAAGTTATTTCAAGATCAATGTCTACTTCCATCTACAGTAACTATTGTTTTTAGAGTTGTAAGGTAACCTTATCATTCTTTCATTATGTTCCAACCATTGAAGTGAGACTCTATGCTCAACTTGATGACATTATCCATTTTTGTCTTCCTTAAATATGATTATTCTCTAATTTGGTCCAAGTGAATAAAGTAAAAGATCAAAGCCAAACAGAGTTGTTAGAAGAAATATATAAAGTTCTGCAGAACTAGCTAAATATGCTGTTAAGTTATACTCATGTATTGAATATTTTGCTGGTATTACCATAAACTGATTTTTTTGGTCTTGACTGAGTCTCTGTCTGCACATCTTTCTACAAATAAAAATGTGAGTATAGAGAGTAAAAAGTTACTGCTTAAATGTTGGGGTTTTTTTTTGGTTTTGGGTTTTTTTTTTTGCAAAGGTATATATCACATTGAATACCAAATCAGAGAGAATCAGCTTTCTTTTGAAGAAACAGGTTTTCTTTATTTACATGCTGCTAAAAATACTGATATATACTATATAACCCATTTCTATATCCAAAGTTCAGCTCTTTGAAGCAGAATTTCCTTACTTTGAGGGGTAAATAAATAAGTAAACAAATACAACAATAAAAAAAATTTAAAAAGATATCTTGAAAATATAATAAATTGCTAGCCATAGTTGACTGTTTTATTTTCTTTCTCATTTACATTCAGATCCTGTGATCTGAATGTTGATTTACCTTCAGCATATTACTTTGCAGGAAATGGTATGTAATTGGTATTCAAATCATTCTCTATATACTGCTAATAGTAGATTGCTTCTAGAAAGGATAAATATCTTAAGATTCATTAAAAAAATCCAACATGTTTTCCTATATATTATGGTTTTTTTTTCTGAAAGAATTTAAATTTAAAAGGGTAAAATAAATTCCACACTTAATCAATAACAATATTATGTTTAGAAATAAATGATACTGTGTTAAAGTAAAAACAATGCACTCCATCACAATAATTTACATATATTATCGACCATTTGAGTACACTTCATTTGGTATTTATGAGATGGCTTTGAATAGAACTGAGCAGAACAGAACAGAACAGAACAGAACAAAACGTCCTTCGCAGTGCCATAATTTATTTTTTTTTTAAATCTAATAGCATGAAAATCTTCAATATTGAAATCAGAACTGTTTTTCCTTCTGTCACTGTGAGATGATGAAATATATAAGAGTTTAAAACACTGTGTAACACTATCTTCAATTGCAGTATATACATGATGGGATTTGGAAATGTATGTTACATGAATTTTTGGAGAGAGGTAATGTTAAGACTGCAAACAAATGATTACTCTATTGACTAGGCTTTGGCTTGAAGTTAAGATAATGGAAGAGTGTTGAAAAAGACTGCTGAGGACAGGAAAAACTGCTGATCATGTTTGTGTTGAATAGCAACTAAATAACAAACTGTCAAAAGTCGCATATAGAACCATGAGGGAGGGCTGGATCTCACAGGTCCAAATGGTAGTTATGTGAAAAACAGCCAAACTGCATAGATAAATGGAATAGAGCACAGGAGAACCTTTGCAGAGTATGATCTTGCAGGGACAGCAGTGCCTAGGCAACTATTTCAGTAACAATGCACAAGGCCGAGATTGCCTACATAATAGTATGAAAATTGGTTGTACCACCATTTGGAAGGACCTTGCCAGCTGGGAGATACAGGCAAGGAAGGATGTCAGAAAGCTCATCAAAGGGATGTGCCATGTCCTGCAGCTAAGAATAACTCCATGTACCCATACATGCTGGGGGCTTACTGTCTGTAAAACAGCTTTTCAGAAGACGACTTGGGAGTCCTGCTGCATACCAAGCTGAACATGAGCCAGCAGTGCATCTTTGCAGCAAAAAACCCCAACAGCCTACTGGGTGGCATAAGGAAGAGAGTTGCCAGGAAGTTGAAGATCCTTCCTCTCTACTCAGTACTAGTGAGACACATCTGGAGTACTGTGCCCAGTGCTGGGGTCCCCAGTACAAGACATGCATGAACACACAGAATTGAGTGCAGCAAAAGGTCACAAAGATGTTCAGGAGACTGGAACATCTCTCATAGAAGAAGAGATTGAGAAAGCTAGGACTGTTCAGCTTGGAGAAGAGAAGGCTAAAAGGAATGTCTAAATGTCTAACATGAGGGACTAGATGTAGTAGTAGGGGTCCACTCAGTGGTGTTTAGTAACAAGATAAGAGTCAGTGGACACAAACTGAAATACAGGGAATTCCAATTAAACATAAGAAAACACTTCTGCTTTGAGTGTGGTCAAACACTGGAACGGGTTGCGTAGAAAGGTTATGGAGTCTCCATCCTTGGAGATCTTCACAACATGATTCAATCAGCCCTGAGCAACCTGCTCTAGCTGACTAGGTAGGACTAGAGGAGCTCCAGAGGGGCCTTCCAACTTCACTACTCTATGGTCCTGTGACTTCATGAAATAACAAATTTGCATACAGATGTAGTAAAATCTGTGACAAATTGGGCAAAAATCAATACTGGATGGTTGTTTATCTGGATGAACAGTAGGACTGGAGCCAGGAAACAAACCAAACTCATCACTTTTGGTGCCTCACAGAAGAGCAGACATCTTGAGAACATGTGGAAGAGTTTTTTGAAACAGAATTCTAATAAGAGACAAGTAGAGAAGTGCTTATTTTCTAACACAGAGGAACTGAGGAACTCTTTGTATTTCAGAGTAACACAGGAATGTATTTCAAGAAAAATTTATTTTAGGATTTTGTTTTAGAATTACCTGCAAACACTTATCCAAACAAGAAAAGTAGATTAGAACAATAGAAGAATCAGCGGGGTCTGTGGCATGTCCCACTCTGCTTTCTGCTGAGAGAGAGGATCCACCTGTATCAGAAGCATGGTACAGGAGAGTGGTAACAGCAGCTGGATATGAATAAAATTTCATAGCAACCTGCCCTGGAGATGTGAAAGCATCTGGGGTTTTTTGCTTTTTTTTTAATTCTCTAGCTAATAAGCATCAAAGCCAAGATGAGCAATCAATCCATTCTGACGATGTGTTAATTAGCACTTCAGGCTTTTTCGTGTTCTTTTAGCAGAGCTCCAGTCAATGCTAAGAATGCAACACAACCAGCTATAGAGTAGTTAGAAGAGAAAATTGATGCATGCAATAAGTTTGGACAGTTAGGAGGCCTTGAAGGGTCAGATTACTTAATTAAGAGTTGAACAGCTTTTTGATCTCACTACTCTTTTATGAAGGAGCAAAGTCAAATTAAAAAAAAACCAAGATGTTTTCATATTGTTTATAAAATTGTGGATCTTTTAAAATTCCATTACTTCAAGGAGAGCTGGGCTTTGGTGAGTTGATAGTTAAAGACTTATGAAGCTTCTGATCTATTGGGCTCATCCCTGAACTGTAATTATTGAGTGATGAGGTACATTAGGATGAGCTCTGGGGCTCTCTGGGTTGGCTGCACATGTCATTTTGGCTTTTGTGGCTTTCTATATTTGTGAAGTCAGGAAAAATTATTCAGCTAAGCAGAAGATTATTACTAAGAGACTGAATGAAGTCCTCAATTATTCAGATTCAGTTTAGGTGATTGGAAGCTTTATTTAGTGTATTCATTTGTGCAGGTGAGATGGCTGTATTTGAAGCAGCCTTTTGTGTGTGCCTGAGTCTACCTACACGGTTTATTGAAGATAAATGAAAGGAATTAAAAGAGTGACTCAAAGTGCTTATTGGTGTTGACAGACATGAATTTTAAGTAGGGAGCAATGCTCTTGAAAATTAATATATTAGAATAGATCAAACTGTAAAAAAGGCCACAGAAAAGCAGAGTAAATTTTCGTGCAAATGTATAGTCCCAATTAAAAAAAACCCCAGACTTCATTATAGTTGTGCAGGCAAGGATTACAGCTTCTCTATCTATATGGGGATACTAGCTATGTGACTCATTTTTTTGCTATGTAGATGGAAACTGACTCAAAAAAACATTAGCATTAAGGGCTTCTTTGACATGAGAGGGTTTTGATTATCAAAGTTGAATATGGAATCATAGAATCATAGAACAGTTTGAGTTGGAAAGGACCTCAAAGATCATCTAGTTCCAACCCCCCTGCCATGGGCAGGGACACCTGCCACTAGACCAGGTTTTGCTCAAAGCCCCATGCAGCCTGGCCTTGAACATTTCAAGGGATGAGGCATGTACCATCTCTCTGGGCAACCTGTTACAGTGCCTCATCACCCTCTTTCATCACTACACACCCTTGCCAAAAGTCCCTCTCCAGCTTTCTTGTAGGCCCCTTTTCTGTACTGGAAGGCTGCCAGAAAGTCTCCTTGGAGCCTTCACACTGGCCACACTTCTTTTGATGCAGCCCAGGGTATGGTTGGCGTTCTGGGCTGGAAGCGCACATTGTCAGCTCGTGTTGAGCTTCTCATCAACCAAGTCCTTCTCCTCCGGGCTGCTCTCAATGCATTTCCCACTCAGCCTGTACTTGTGCTTGGGATTGTCCCATGTGCAGGACCTTCACTTGGTCTTGTTGAAATTTATAAGGATTGCACAGGCTCAACTCACAAGACTGTCAAGGTCCGTCTGGATGTCATCCCTTCCCTCCAGCATGACAACCACACCACACAGCTTGGTGTCATCTGTAAACTTGCTGAGGGTGCACTCGATCCCACTGTCCATGTCATTGACAAAGATGTTAAACAGTGTCAGCCCCAATGTCAACCCCTGAGGAACACCATTTGTCACTGGTCTCCATTTGGACATTGAGTTGTTGACCTCAACTCTTTGAGAGTGTGACCATATAGCCAATTCCTCATCCACCCTTTGGTCCATCCATCAGATTCAACTCTCTCCAATTTAGAGACAAGGATGTCATGTGGGACAGTGTCAAATGCTTTGCTAAGTCCAGGTAGATGATGTCAGTTGCTCTTCCTTTATTCACCAATGCTGTAACCCTGTCATAGAAGGCCACTAATTTTGTCAGGCACGATTTGCCCTTAGTAAGCCATGTTGGCTGTCACCAATCACCTTTTCCATGTGCCTTAGCATAGTTGCCAGGAGGATCTGTTTCATGGTCTTGCTAGGCACAGAGGTGAGACTGACTGGCCTGTAGTTCCCTGGGTCTTCTTTTTTTCCCTTTTTAAAAATGAGGCTTATGTTTCCCTTTTTCTAGTTGGTGGGAACTTCACCAGACTGCCATGACTTCTCCAATGGGATGGATAGTTGCTTAACAACTTCATCTGCCAGTTCCCTCAAGACCCATGGATGCATTTCATCAGGTCCCATGGACTTGTACACCTTCAGGATCCTTAGATGGTCTCGAACCTGATCTTCTTCTACAGTGGGTGCTTTTTTATTCTCCCAGTCCCTGCCTTTGCCTTTTGTTACATGGGTGGTGCATTTACTGGAGCACTTGCCAGTGAAGACTGAAGCAAAAAAGTCATTGAGTACCTCAGCCTTCTCCATATCCCTGGTAATCAAGTCTCCCGTCTCCTTTTCCTTAGGCCCACATTTTCCCTAGTCCTCCTTTCATCACTGATGTACCTATTACATATGTACATATAATTTTGTAACATATTATGTACATATTACATACATATATGTAAACAATATACATACACACATACAAATACAAACATATGTAATAGTATGTGCATAAAAAAGAAGTATAAATATAACTGGAAGTGTATGTTTAACTGTTAAGAAGTTTCCCATCTGAACTTTTTAGAATTTTAAAGCTTTTTTAGATAAAGAGTAGAGAAAGAAAAGAATTGCAGCTTGCCTGGACTGAGACCTCTACAGAAAATTGTGGCTTTTGTAGTAAGACATTTGTACTTTCACACTTTCCAAATTGGTCAGCCGGTCTCAGTAGCAGACTAGTAATTCATAAAGATCAACTTTAAATTTCCTTCTTGATACTACTGACTTTCAATTTTATGAGAGAAAAGACAAAGTCTTGCAAAGTCTGTCCATGTCAATGTCTTTACTCTTTGCTCAGCTAAGAGGAACTGACCTCAGGGCCTCCACTCGTTTGTGTATAGCTTCAGCAATCAGCCAAAATCTGACAGGGCCACATGTTTTTAAGGGATGCCATGGGAGCTGACATTTACTTAAGGAAGGTGTTTAGTTTATTTCTTGCATATAGCTGATTTGACTAGATCCCAGACGTTAATGAAGACCTGAATTACCTCTACTTTATATTCATTCTCGTGGAAGAGATCAAACAATTCCTCTGTTTGAGGCTACATGTACTGAGACCTTGTGAAAAATCCCAGTATACCTCAGCTTATAATAAGTAATTAGTAGATAGCAATCATAGCAAAACTCAGTTATGCATAATCAGCCATATCAAGCTATTTTTGAAATCTTTTAGTACTTGGCAGAATTTTTCTTTCAGTAGTGCTTCATGTTCCCTAAGTCCAACCACTAATTCTTATGACTGTCAAAAGCCTCAGTGAGGCTTTATAGAGCAACATGGTTAAGTTTTGCACTTGATTAGCTTCAAAAAAACAGTGACAGTGTACAGCACTGGTGGATGTTTTTCCACGTAGTTGCAGTATAAAGAATTTGGCTGTACCTGTTTGTTTTAATGGATACATCTGTTCCTTTTTGGCCTATAAATTTCAAAGTCATTCTAATGTCGAATTCAGATGCAAGCTGTGTTTTAAAGTGATTATGTGTGACAAGACGCAATTTAACAGCAGATTTCATTCTTTATAACAGCTTTTGAGAAAATGATAGCTGCCATGGTGACATGTCATGTATGGTTTAGCTCTTCTGTTGTTAACCCTGCTAAATCCTTACAATCACAATTTCAAAGACATCTGTATTTCCTCTTTCATCATAATGAAAATATTTCATCCAAGAGATCATTTTCCCATCATTTAGTAAAAAAATTTGAAAATGTCTTCTAAGAGACATTATCTGATGGCAAGGAATAAATTTTATTTTTCTTATAAACGTTAAGCAAAAGTTGAAGATTTTATATTATGTTCACCCAACTGTTTTTATCTTACACATTTAGATTCTGCTAATGAGACAATGCATTTCTATTCTTGACAATCTTCTTCAGTTAGAGCTGGAATTTACAGCAGTCAGTGACAAGCAGCGCTGCACTACAGGAGGAATGTCTCTTCACATGTCCACAACCCAAATAAAGGCTCATCTTTCACCAGATCACCTCAGACTCATAGCCCAGGCCTGGATTTAGGATTCTGAAAAAGACTATTGCCTGTCTCCTTTCATAATTTCACTCCTTAAACATATCATCAGGATTATCAGTGAACACATAAAAACCCCATGCTCTTCCAATTTTCGTTTAGATAGATGAGAACTCAGTTGACACATTTTTAAATGATTTTCAAGTTCTGTAGCTGTAGAAGAGATTAATATAACTATAGGAATAAAGGAAATCTAGGTGTTTATAAAAAAGAATTAAACATCAGGATCTATATAGCCCTGCTCAGTGAAAGTCTGAAGAGTTGAAAAAATGTGTAAGTTACAGGGTTTTGATGCTTCAAAAATATTGAGATTATTACTATCAAACATTCCAGTGCTATGTTCAGCAGTGGATTGGCAGCCACCAAAGCAGTTGGATCATCTGTAGCTTTGTAAGAGTAGGATTATCAGGAAGAAAAATAAGCAGATATCTTTACGAAGATAGTTGAATTCTGATTTGGACTATTGGATGATATATTTGCATCTGATATGAAGTTCTTACTAGATAATAAACAATTCACTTAAAGCAGACATTTTACAGATGGTCATTGACTTCATTTTTCTCACTTTTTGGGTACAAAAGTCTGATTTCTAGACATGCTGAATGCTCACATTTGCAGCCCAAAGAAAGCTGTACTGGAATATATAAGGGGATATGCACTCCTAAATCCTATGGGAAGTCAGCAACTAGTGTTCTCATTCTGCATACCTAGAATGAATGGAAATATTTGGCTGCAATCAGTCTATGAATCAGTTTTCCACTTATACAATAAAGATGATACTTTCTTTTTATTCACAGAATTCAAATGCTCATTTCAGTACAGCAGGGATTAAAGAAACACTTGAAGAATACACCAAGACTGTACAAAATACTGATTTTATATTTCAAACAATAAAACCCCTAAAAAATCTTCAATTTCATTTTAAATTGAACTAGAAATATCTGAAGTTAAATGCCTTTTAGAAATGGACTACTATATCCTAAAATGTTGAAACAGAATTTTTGTGTATATTACATTTTTTCCATTTGTTTTCAGGGAAAACAATTCAGCTAGTTACATGCATGTTATAATAAAATTTGTTTGAAACAAATATTAAACAAAAATTTTCCACTGATATCTACATATCAGTGAAAATATCTCTCTATATATATCAGCCTGGAAAGGAGAAGGCTCTGGAGAGACCTTCTAGCAGCCTTCCAGTACTTGAAGGGAGCTTGCAAGAAAGCTGGAGGACTTTTGACAAGAGCATGTGGTGATAAGATGAGGGGCCATGAATTTAAACTGAAAGAGGGAAATTTCAATTAGATCTAAGGAAGAAATTCTTCACTGTGAAGGTTGTAAGGCACTGGAGCAGGTTCCCTGGAGAGGTGGTAGATGCCCAGCCTTTGAAGCGTTCAAGGCCAAATTAGATGGAGCTTTGAGCAACCTGATCTAGTGGAAGGTATTCCTGCCCATGGCAGGGGGGTTGCAACTAGATGATCTTTAAGGTCCCTTCCAACTCAAACCATTCTATGATTCTAAGATTCTATACTAGCATTGTAAGATAAAAAAAAAACTCAGATGGAATTAGCATTTTTTATTTAAGTCAAGATTTAAAAAGATAGTAGAAAATAGTACTTTCCATAACATTCTGAAACTCATAATAAAATAATAAAACAAAATAATAAAATATTAATTTCCTATCTATTTATTGGATTTGTTCACTGTATATGTACAGAAACTTAAAAAACAGCTTTTGCCTTCCTTAAATACATTCATATGTTCATTATATTTTTACTATAGTGTGTTTGTGTCTATTTGTGTGATTTCAGTAATTCATAGGAAAGGATGAAGTGACTAAAAAAATAAATAGTTTTTAAAATCGCCATCTGAGTCACTGCTTGACGAAATGATACTAAATCAGTAGTTTATACCTTCTGTTTGCTTTTTAAATTTTCTAGCCCCTATTTTATGTTTAGCACATTTTATTAGGACTGTATGTTTCTTATAGCACTTTCCATACTCTGAATTTACATAAAATCCAATTGCATTTAAAGAAAACCTTTTAGCTCATTTTGCTTTGTTTATAAATCAATTTTCATTGACCAGTTTCTGGCATTTCAGTTTTTTCTCTGCACGTAGGCTAACCAAGTGTTAACGCCTTTGGAATGCTCATTACAAGTGGAAAAGGTATAGTAAATGTATAAGAAATTAAACTGTTTTTACAGATGAGGAATACAGCTTCTTATAAAGCACAAAATAATTATTTTCTATAGCATGCAATAGTTATTTTATATAGCTTTGTAATGGGGTTGTGGAATTCTATATCCAGATATCCTATGTGTAGGAAAAGTCCATAGGGATAATGAGACACTAAGAAAGTTTTCCACAAAGAGTTGTTTTTGTGTTTTTTTTTAAAAAAAACAACCAAGTCATTCATTCACTGTGTTAATTTTAGAGAGAAGTATTTTCCTGGTATATCTAAGATTGCAAGGTAAGGGAAGTAACTTTTTTTCCCTGTACCTTGCAAGTATAAATAAACACTGGAAATATTCACATTTTACACTGTCATATTAAAGTAGGTTAGCTTGATATGGAGCTCATTATGCTGGGACGAAGGCATTCTATTTAGTTACTCTCCTAGTAAATTCAATCAGCTTCTCACAGGTGTTTATTTTTAAGCTAACTTGTTCCAAGGATTTCTGCAAACTAAAAATAGCTCTCTGCAGGGTAGCCTTCAGATTTCCAACTTCTAAATCCAGTTCTGCCGTCTTTGTGCTGAAAGATACAATTAAAATTCTTCTGCAGAAAAATACTTCTCAGTATGCCTCATAGAGAAATAATCAACTCTCATCTATTTCAGTCACAAAAACATAAATAAATAACTAGGCCTTGTATTTGCATATGTTTGTAGATATTCAATTTGACTTTTAGATACCTTGGTTGAGATGTTCAATATTAATAGATACTCAATTCAAAGATTAAGCTTTGAGCTGCAGAAAATATCATCTTATGGAAAGTAATTTCTTGTAGCATTTTATAAACACGGGGTCAAATAAACTTATAGACCATCTAATATCCTGAATTTACTTACTTTCCAATCCTGAATGAACGCATTTATTTCTATTCAAAAGGAATAGCCTGTAGTTCAGTACACTAGGAAAGGTGCTTGCAAATGCAATGAAATGAACAGTTTTGCCAGTGTGTGGGTGCACGTCAGACTGAGGGGTCCCCTCCAGCCAAATCCAGGACTGTCACTTAAACCTCTCTTTTTTCCCAGACTGTTCATACAAAATACTTCTCTTGCTATTCTCTGGTTTCCACTGGGAACTGATGGCTAGATAGTGCAAACCCATTCAGCTCCTTTTCTCTGTTCTGGAAAGAAGCTCCCTTCTGGGACCTAAGGATGCTGAGAATGGCAGTGTGAAGACTGCTGTTTCCCACTGTAGACCCTTTAGGGAAAATTAAAGCAACACAACAAAACAGCAAGGTTTCTTCTTTCACTACCCTCAAATAGAGATATTTTAGAATGCCTCTTTTCTTTTTTTTTTCTTCTTTTTTTTTCTTTTTTTTTCTTTTTTTTTCTTGTAAAGAAATGTGGTTGTACCTGAAGAGAAGTAATATATTCCTTTGTTGTTGAAGCCACATGCCTTTTAGTTACCCACTTGATGTATGAAAAATCAGTAGAATTATTTCTCAAACAATTCAGAAGGTGAGTTAATAGCTTTTCTACAAGATATACATTGTGCTGCAGAGCTACAAGGATATGTTACAATGAGTCCTGTAAGCCTGTCTTTCCTTAAAGGCAGTGTTAAATAACTTTGCATTTAGTTAAGAAGTTAGTAAGGTTGTAATGAGAAGTGATGCCACACCTGCCTGAGTGGATCTTGATATCAAAAAAAAAAAAAAAAAAGCACATTCTACCTAATTTTATTAACTCTTTTCCTTCCTCTTCTCCAAAAGATACATAAGAATATTCAGCAAAAAAGAGTACATACTTTTATGTGAGAGACTTGATGGGGTTTTCATTTTCCTAGCTTAATTTCATGCCCTTGAATACCCTGGAAAATGAATTGATGAATATACTTAAATGACTAAATCTTCATTAGGCCTGGCAGTTCTTGAAAGAAGCGTCTACGGTGTATAAACTAGTATGACTAGAGAGATTTTCCAATTCACCTTGAATATGTCCTCTCATGTTGATAGTTACATGAATAGTCAACAGCGCTTTTATGTGGATGATATATGACTGACTTATAAAAGTGTGCCAGCTATGTATCTTATACCTACTATAAATGAAATATTAGGCTAGTCTTCGATGTTGCCTTTTTTTTCATTTGAACTTTCATAAAACCATTTTACTGACAACTGAAAGTGCAATCACACTCTAAATGCAGACTTGCATTTATCACAGAAACAGAGGTTTTATTGGCTCAAGGTCATATTAAAGGATTACTCATTTTTCTTTTATCATATTTCAGAATCTATGAGTGCTTATATGATGAAATGTTAATGAAAAATTATATTTGGAACTAAACCAGCAGGAGTTATTATATAACACAATTTTTATCCAAAATTGGACTGGTTTTCAGGTATATTACAATATGAGGGTGTGATAATGACATTTCTCCCTACTGTCAAAATTTGATTTGTTGTCAGAATTATGCTTCTTTTCAAAATGTTCATAGTGTGAATAAAATACAATTCAATACATTCCTATTTAATCTTTCAAACAAAATACTAATTACAATGAACTGTGGCACCTCAGGCATGTAAAATTTTTAAACTAAGTGCTAACATTTCCTGAAGCTTCTTCACAACTCTAGTTATCATTTGTCTCAGTGAGGATAGACAGTCATCTCAAAAATCAATTTTAAACCAATTTCTAAAACTGTGAAAGTGTTGCAAAGTTATCATGTAAGACATTCTTTTAAGACAAAACCCTCAAAACTTTTTTACAGTGCTAAGTTCGTCTCAGTAGAAGTTCCATGTGGTGGACTAGAGATGGGGAAAAACTGCATTAAGAAAGCAATTAGATGAAATCACATCTCATGAGAAGGTGCAGCACGCGTCATGAAGTATGGTGCCTATGCGAAGGCTTTTGAAATATGAACGATGAGTGGATCATCATATGCTTCAGAACGTGTCCACTTTGTGGTCAATTGAAGAATAATGTTCTTTACATCAGCAAAAATCAGTGAATGAAAACATAAATGCACTGCAAAAAGAATCCTCTATGGACAATTTTCCTGAAGAAGGAAAAATACTATGTATTTCACAAAATACTGAACTACTAAGACTGATTTTAACCATAAGTTGTTTAGCGTGTCAGAATTGAGTGGCAGAGGGAAAGTTTGAGATAGGAAAACAAGTTAGTAATCAGACTTTTGGTACTGTTCACCAGGTTAAATCCTAAACTAAAAGTAATGCAATTTATATTTTTAGAAATAGGGAATATATACAGACTGCCCCTACAGAGAGTTGTTGAAAGATTACTGCTATTTGTCTCTAGTGGAGTGGACCTGCAAAGTGTAACATACTTTTTTTGGATAAAAATAAATGAACAAAGAATAGGTAATATTCACCTCTCTAATCTGATAATGCATTTTCCAAATGCTCAGGGAACCGCTTAGCCTCAGGCCATAATAGTTTCCTAATAGAAACAGAAAGGACAATTTTCTGTTTGAAAATATGTCAGTAGTTCTGTAAATGATCCTACTCTTTTCAAGTCAGACTCTTAGGGAGCTTTGTGTGGTTAAATAGGTTTCCTTTTCACTCCGAGCTGAGAAAGTGCATTGATTTCTTCTCCTCTTCTACTGTTTTGATTTCAGAGACGTAATAAAGTAAACTAAAAAATATGACTTTTCATTCAAAATATCTGCCTTGAAAAAAGGCTGGTTTTTTACATCAAATTCACAGTATTTTTCTTATGTTTTACCAGAGGATTTCATATTGCTTGAACTTATTTTTATCTTATGTCTTTTTGACATATATTAAAATAGACCAGAAAGAAAATAGCAAGCAAGAAAATATTTTCCTGTCACAAGCAGAAAAAAATCTTCGTAATTCAAAGCCTACCTTAATTCTCAATAAGTAATTACAGAAACAGATTATCATATCTGACCACTATTTAAAAAAAAAAAAAACAAACACATGAAACAAACCAAACAAACAAACAAAACCTCAACACCAAAAAAACCTCTCAAAAACCCCCACGATTTGAATTTTGTGCTACAGTTTTCTGGATGTCGAATGACCTTTAAGCATAGCTCAGTTTTGGAAGGAAGCGATTGCCACCAAAAAAAACATGCAAGATCCCTCTAGAAAAAGGTCAAGTGCTGGAGGTGCATGAGAAGGTCAATGATGCAGCTCTTTGCGACACGCAAGGACAGTCACACACATGGGACAAACTCCAGCTTGATTTACATGGGACTTTTTCAAAATCAGTAAGATGCAAACATGATTTTGAGCTGTCAGTGGTGGCAACTGATAAGATCTCAACAAATTAAAATGCAAAACTCTAGCAATGCCCCTGGTGATTTTTATTTTTATAAATTATTGACAATATTCAAATAGTTTCTTGAATTGAAACTTCTGCTTGCTTCATTGATAGAAATATATATGATGTTAGAGCACTTAGACAAAAAAGATGCGAACTTCACAGTTTTCTTTCTTTTTAGAAAGTGAGTCAGCATACATTTATCTTCAAATCTTTTATTCTTTTCTCTTATTTTTTTTCCCAGTTAACTATATTTCTTTTGCTAAAAATGCTTGAGAGTAATTGTTTTATTGTTTAGAGTTTGGCATCTTTTGATATGCTTAAGATTTTGTCACGAAAATCAATGTATCTCTTCCTGAGAAAATATATTTCTTCTGATGACGGTAATGGAGAGTTTGAGAGACAACTTTTTTTCCTAATATTTTATCTGTTCTATCTTTCTCAAAATTAGAGTAAGGACAGCAGGAATTTCATATTCCAAGTTCTTTAGCATCAGATGTTTATCTTGAAACAGTTTTTGACTATGCTTAAGCTCAGTCACATCCAATCATCAGCTTTTATCAAACATCCCAGCTTCAGCACATCTGACATGGACCTTGATTTCCCAGGTGATGCTCAAGACACTACAAGATTCCAAATCAGCAGCAAACATGCTGCAACAGCATGTGAATGAGAAAGCTAGCTTCCTTGCCAAAGACTCATGAATACTTCAGAGAACAGAAAGTGCAGGTTGTTATTATTTTTTCCTAGAGAATCTCAAGAATAATTCTTTTAATAAAATACCAGTTTGGAAAAGAAATTTTTCTCATTCCACGATGGCATAGGAAAATATAAACTGAATTTCCATAGACACGGATAAACCAGTTGCAATGCACTGAGCTATAATGAAGATGCTCCGCTTTTAATTCACCAGATACCTTCATCCAAGCAAATCTTCTTTTAGTGAATTCAGTTAATATGCTGATTCATATTCAATGCAGGAGGAATTCATATTTTAATATTAATTCACACAGCTTGTACTCACCAACATGTTTGGAATACATTTACCAGAGATGCCCCTGAAAAGATAAATAAGCTTGTTGTACAACTTTGCAGGCACATGAGTTACCTTTCTGGAGATTGCACTCTCTCAGTCAGTCGTACTTTTTCTGAGAGGAGAAAGAGAAATGGGGGATATGTTCTGCATGTTTTGCTATATGTAAAGATTTTCTTCAATGTTGTTAAATGATCATCATCAGAATTTTCCTTTGCAAGTTTTATTTGGCTTTATAATCTAGCCTGTGTAAGTGAGGAATGGCTTTCCAATAAGAATTGGCTGTGTCTGCACTTGCCAACACATACAGGCAGGCAGGTTGTAAAAAGCAAGGTACAACAGGCACTTGTATTTCTAATGTCTCAGTGCAGAAATCCATGCTGGAGTGTTTTACTTTGAATGAAAAATGAGTGACAGAGTCTATCTTGAGCTTGAAACAGTAACGAAGAATTTTAAACCTTCAGGTTCTTAGGTAACTGAATATTACACTAGATTATTCTAGTCTCTCTTACTATCACTTCCCTCCCCAATTATTGAAAACTTTTTTACAAAATATAAGAAAAAAGCATTAAGCTAAAAATCTAGTTGTATGTAAATTATTAAAAAATAATAATAAAAGAACAATTAAGAAAATTAAATTTTAACAAAATTTCCCCAAATGCTTAAATCTGATTTTAAACTCCGAAATGCAATGCCCTGGATTAGATTCACAGACTAAAGCTCAGTTGAAGAATATCCCCACAGTCTGAAAGGTTGCGCTTCACTCCATTCTCAGTTTTCACATGCAAAACTCTAACTCTGCCAAAGATTCTGCTGCAGAAAGTATATAGAACTTTTTTCGTCTGTGAAAATATTGTTCAGTAGCTATTTCTAATTTCATCTACAGAGATTGCTTGATGAAAATATTATGAATGTAAGTGTGGATGCATGCTGACTATGAAGAAATGAAAAGTCCTAGCAGTGCTGAAAAGCTGGGCAATAAAATGCGGATGAAATTCAACACAAAAAATGTTAAAGTAATGCACACAAGATATAATATTCTTAATTTTATGCATATGATAATGGTTTCTAGCCTGACAATTACTATTAATTAGTGATATCCTAAAGTTATTAAAGAAAATTCTATTAAAAAAATCAACTTGTCATTTAAATCTTAAAAAATAGAGGCAGAAGGAAGAAATAAATGACAGAAACTGTTAAGAAACTAGCAGAAATATAGAAACAACATTGAGAAGCTATACGTTGTTGCCTCCATTGGAACATTTTGGTTCACATTGCCTGCGTCACAACGTATATAACACAAGAAGGTCAGATGTAGAAAGGAAAAGCTAAAATAATTAAAGGCAGAGCCACTGCAAGGGAATAACTAAATTGAAGATCATTCCTCAGCATTCAGAAAGAGAGAACATATAATAAATGTAAGATCATTCCTGTGTGTCATGAAGAAACTGAGAACTCAGGATTGTTTGCTTTCTCCTCAAATACAGGAATAAAAGGTATAAAAAGGTATAAAAGGAAGACACTGGCAGGCTGCAAATGCAAAAGAGGAACCCCTTCACATAGCACAGAGTTAAACTGTGAAATGCATGCCAAAGTCAATACAAACTTCTGGAATCTATATTTTAGGGTGTTCAAAAAGCTGTTAACTGCAAAATATAGAATATCAATCGACTTAGGGATACTGGACTGAAATATCAATACAAACACAAATATTGTTGGCTCAAGAGGTCCCAGAGCAGGTCTTTGCTGTGGACTTAATAATATCCTGAAAAAAAAAAAAAAAGATTTTTTTTTCCCCCACCCATGCTCTTACTTAGGCCTTGACTATTGGACAATGTTGTTGGAATTACATTGTTGGGCTAGATTAATCTTCTCTCTGATCCAGTACTGCCATTCTTACATCTTACGAAAATTTAAATCAAGCCTACTTAACCTTTTTGTTTTGCTTTTGACAGAAAAAAAAATGACCTGCACTTCTGCATTCTGCCTAATTTTATAAATGATTTTTCTTCAGATGTTGCTTAAGGGAAACAAGTGAATAAAAGATAAACACTATAGTTTTCCTAATAAGTCTTCCATTCAGATCTTCTGCTATAAACTGTAGAAAGTAGTTCATGAAACATGACAGATTTGTATGTTGAGCTTTGTTTTTGCCTACCTGCATAGGGCACCTAGACAAGTACAGAAGTGAAAAGGTAATTTGATCCTCAAAGTTTAGGGGAGCTTGTCAATCATAGATGTATTGAGCTATAGCAGGACAAAAGAACCCAACAGATTGCTTGTTCTGGTCTGTAAATATCCTGTCTGTTCAATTGGAAAACCAGGGCATTTCCATAAGCTTTTAAAAATAGATTGGTTTTAATACAGAAAGATAAAAAATATGGAAGTACAGGTAAGTGCTATAATTCATCTACAATGTCTGTAGAGATTTATTGGAATTAGCATTAGACCTAGCGTTTTCTCAATTTTTCACTTTTTTCTATTTTTTTCAAACACTCAATTTTACATTATTTTAGTTATTTTTAAAAATATTTTAGTTATATTTGTAATTAAGAAATTTTATTTTTTAAAAACATGGTAGCATATACAGCAACATAACAGCAAGAGCAACAAGATATTTCTATGAAATTCTAATTTATGCACATCTTGAAATACTGAATTTTAGTATTTCTCTTTCATTTCCTCTCTACTGGGCAATAATGTATGTCCTGAGACCAGTGGGAAAGTTTCTGGAGGATGTAATTTGGTTATAAGCCTAGAAGTAATTTGTTTTATTTTCACATATATAACGCAAGTAACAGCTAGAAAAACAGAATATCCTTTTTCAAGACTCTTCTCAAATACGTCCATCAATAACCTAATCCACTTGACAATACAGACAAGGTCATGAATGATGTATTTAATTTAGCCTTGCTAAATGATTGATGCTCTTGTAGGTCTAAAATGACTCAAACAACAACAGGGCTCTGAGGGCACCACTGGGTCTAACAGTCCCTGTCCAGCCGATTGTAAACCTGTGTCTAGGTCTACAGAAACAATTCAGAAAGCACACTGAAATCTGGAAAGAACTCTGAAAATTTATAAGAATGACTTTCACCTTTAGAAAACTCGATCTTTAGAAGCTCAGTGTGTGATGCAAGAAAAGACTATAACATATCTATATCATGTGTTGTAAGTATCCAAAGGAGGAAAAAAAGGCTTCAAAGAGCTCTAATCTCAGTATCTACCACTGGTGAAAAGCCAAACCAAACAAAACTAACTTGACCATTGATTCTGCACATCTTTTTTTTTTTTTTTTTTTTTTTTGACAGTGACAGCACTGTAGAACTTACCTAAAGATGTGGCAAGATTGATGTCAAGAGCAGATATTTCTCTCATTACCTTAGATAGCTTGTTGCAGAAGTTACAAGCTCAGGTTGTGTAGAACAGTTACAGATAGAAGTCAGGTAGCTGAAAACAGCAGTTGCTTTTATACTGCAAAGGTCAAGAGCCTATAAACCCTCTTTGGCTGATATTACAAGTAATTTAGGAAACAGAAGCTTACTTTTGTTGACAGTTCAAGTTAAGAGAAAAAAAGGTTGCTGATGTATGGAAGAAATTTAATTCAACAAAGATATATAATCACTTTTGCAAATGCAACTTTATATATATCATTATTTAAGGGCATTGATATTCACTTAAGTTTGAGGTGTCTTCTCCTTCAATTCCCTGTGTAAAATATAATAAAATTTCATAACATAATTAAATAACTGATTAATTAAGCAGCTGCAAACCTAGACAGAATAGACAGATGATTAAATATAAAATTTAAAAAAATATATTAAAAAAGTATGTAAAAAATATGCTCTATTTATCTACATTTAGTGAAAGGCCAAAGAGTATTTTAGTACAGACAAAACTGTATAGTGACACAAAAATGTATAAAGCTCTACTGTGATTAATGTACAAGATAAACCTGTTCAGTTCGGTTACAATGGATGTCCCAGAAAGGTAAATTTTTCTGTTAGTTTTGAAATCTATATTTAGAATTGTTCTTTCAAAAACAGCTGATACAAAAAACTTAGCAACTTGAGTGTAGACCTTGTATTTCCTTCTGCCTATGTGATATGTTTTTTGGTTCAGACTGAAACTGGTTAGACACATTAGAAATACTAACCTCATTGATACACCTTCAGTAAAACTTGCTCTGTCAAGCTAGATAAAAGAACGGAAGGCATGATTTATAAAGAACGACTGAATTACATAATTGAGGGTGGTTGGCAGAGTTTTTTTGTTTGTTTCTGTTTCGAGTTTTTGTTCTGGAAAATAGAAGGCTGTGCTGAGAGACATGATCTCCAGATACAAAGAGGACAGCATTCAAAATGTAATCAAAAGGCATATTTCAGAATCTCTGATAAATGTGAATTTAGCTTAGATATTTTCTACAAAACAATTTAATAGTGAAAATGTCATTCATCATATGGAAATTCTAAATTAAGTTCTTTCTTTTCTATCACTAGACTATAGTCTGTATGAAGCATCTTTCAGGTGAATACTGTAGCAATTTTGCTATGGTATGTTTAAAGAAGAATTACTCCCAAGCAGTACAACAAAATCTATTTCATTTTGCTATAAAGGTAGAAATATATTGGTTTAGAATGAATGTAAGCACAATTCTGCAATTTAAGCATTAGAGTAATCACTGAGGAGTGTCATAACTTCACAATCATGTTACAATGATTACTTAATATTACATAGTGAATTAAACCAGATAAGGGAGTCACTCTTTCTTTCTGGACCAAAGAATATTTAATTACACTGTGCAAAGAGGAAATAATTTTAAACAGGGCGACTGAGAGATTCACAATTCCTGAGAAATTATGTCTACTGTTTCCTCTAAATGTATGTTCTCTCTCAGAAGAGAATGAAATATAACTCTTCCATAAGGAGTTAATGCTCTAGCCACATGGACTTACGTTAAGGGGAAACTGGTGGCAAGAGTATCAGATGAACCATGCCTTACAGTTAGATATGCCCTGGGAATGCTCAGCAGCTCCTGTATCTACTGATGAGGAGGAAACATATCTAACCAGCAGGTAGAGATAGGCCTTTTGTACACTGGAAAGAGTCAGCTATTCAGCACTGAGTATGGCCATGACTCAGGCAATGTGTGACCTCACCAGTACAAGCATCCAGATACTACATGCTTCAAACACTTTAAAGGTCAGTTTGCAGCTAAAATTGAATTTTAAGGGTCTAGATGTTGGGCTCATGAACTTACAGGGCCAACTATGATATAAGTCCATAAATCTTCTAGGTTTTATCTTCTAGCATGCATACTTATTTCCCAAAATAAATTGTAATCCCTGAATCCTGAAACAGAGAAAATATAATGTACTCAGGCAGCATTTTTTTTCCTTTGTAATAGCCGAAGTTTTCTTGAATTCACTTCTTGCAGCTGTAACCTTGATAGACCTCAAAGAGTACACAAATGGGCAAAGCTGCAGAAACTAAGGCCTGTATATTCACGAGGGATTTTATTGTCCGTGGAAATGCTTTTTAGGAAATAATGTTCTCAAAGTTTTCTAATCCCCTTGATAGTCTGTAAAAATTATATTATGAGGAGTCGGAGCTCATTTATCTTATGAGGTTACGTATTTAAAACTAAACAAATTTTTATTTTACTGAGCGTGGAACTATTTCAAAACACACAGGGTTGTGTTTTGGGTTTTTTTTTTAGCTAGGATACCTATTAACAAAAAAATAATAAAATCAGTATTTTTTCATGCCAGTAAGAATGTTAGATTCCACGGGGAGAGATGGAGTGAATGTGAATGTATTTACTGTCTTATAAGCAGGAAGTCAAAGCAGAGAAAAGAACTTCAAAGATAGAAATGACATGAGTCACAGAATCACTGGATGATTGAGGTTGGAAGGCACCTCTGGAGGTCAACTGGTCCAATCCCCATGCTATGTAGGGACACAGAGCAAGTTGCCCAGGACTATGTCCAGATGGCTTTTTAATATCTCCAAGGAGGGAGACTTCACAACCTCTATGGGTAACCCTTGCCAGTGCTTATTCACCCTCACAGTAAAAAAGTGTTTTCTGATGTTCGGAAGGAACCTTCCATTTTTAAGGTTGTGCTCATTGCCTCTTACCCTGTCACTGGACACCACTGAAAAGAACTGGGTCCATCTTCTTTACATCCTGCCTTCTGATCTTACCTTTATCACATCCTACCTAGTTTCTCCAAACTGAAAAGTTCCAGCTCTCTTAGTCTTTTCTCATAGGATAGATGCTCCCATCCCTCCTGCATCTTTGTGGCTCTTTGTTGGACTCTTTCCAGTATGTCTATGTCTCTCTTCTACTGAGGAACCCCTAACCGGACACGGTAGTCCACACACAACATATAGTTGTAATTTGTCTGTTCTGTCTCTGTCTTCTCATTATTACTAAAATTTTTGTTACATCTAGGAACAGTGGAAAGAATGGATCCTTTTCTAGTTAACATCCAAAGAGAACAGTTCTCCAGGCTACAGGATCACAAGCGGAAGGCTTTCAATCTAAGCCAGTCACTGGCAGTTTATGCCATGTCTCTGCCAATAGAAATGCAATGTTCATTTTCAAACCGTAATTTTGTGTTTCAGGAAGCTCAGTTGGTGAGTTTAGTACTGTTTTGCTTTGCTCTGCATTTTTTTTGGTGTATGACTAATTCATGTGGTAATAAAATAGTCTAAAATAAAGCAAGTATTTTCCTATGGTGTTATGATACTGTCGTGGGTTAGGTTGAACCCCCCCACACAGCTGGTCACTCCCCCTCCCCCACCCCCAGGAATGAGGGAGAGAATTAAAGGATAAACGGGAAACCCGTGGGTTTAGATAAGAACAATTTAATACAGATGATTTAATACACAGTGTGGATGCTCACCACCCCCTCTTATGCGAAGCCCGTCTCGTCCCGAAGCTGCAATCCTGGACGAACGCTAGGCCCCGAAATAGAGAGGGGCAGAGAGAGAGAAAAAAGAAAGAAAAACAATAGAGCAAAAGCGCAGCAAGCGCAAAAGAGCAAAAGTGGCGAAAGAGCCAAAGCGCAAAAAGCCCTTCTGTCCGGCTGACCCTCACTTTTGTACTGGGCATGACGCTGCATGATATGGAATACTAATTGGCCAGTTTGGCCTTCAATCTTAAATTCCACCACAAATCACAAGGGGAATCGTGTCCCAGCTATGCTCCCCCCTTATCCCGCCGTGCTTCTGCACTCCGGCACACTGAAAAGTCCTTGGAGTTTCACGTCCAACCACAAACATCAACTTGCTATCAGCATTCTTCTCAGAGCGAGCCTCTGAGTAAAACCAAAACACGGAGCTCTTCTAGCTGCTAAAAAGAAGAGCTAACCCGGTCCCAGCTAAAACCAGGACAGATACTCATTGTTAGGTTGTATACAATGGAAAGGGAAAATCTGTCATTTTCAGTAAAGTTTTGTTTAGTAGTTAGTTTTTGTTTCATAAATGATAGGTTCCCTTTCAGAATTTTGGATAATTATCTGAATGAATGATTGAAAGGTTAAAATAGCACCCATGTTTTTTCTCGTCATGCTTTTTGGATTATGAAAGTCTCAGAGACACAATACTAGTACCTACAATGTACCATTATTATATACTTATACATTTCCATTTAAGAAAGAAAAAGAGAAAGACTTATTCAACATTTTCATATACCTAGCTTGGCAAACACACACAATTTGTTTCTATATATCTGAATTAATATTTATATATATGTTAAAAGTCGAGAATCTAATTCAAAGCTCAGAAAAATCATTTGGTCAAGGACAACCAGTCTTTTCAAAGTTATTTGTGTCAAAACTAGAATGTACATGCACAAAACTGTTTCTCAGTTTCCATAAGATTTTCTCAACCTGAGTCAAACGGTTTTGAAAAAATCAGGTGGTATAAAGTTTATGGTCACATTTCAGAAATCTAGTCTCTGATAGCCATAAAATAATAAAGTCTAATAGCTGACCAAAACACATTTTATTGTTACAGATTTTTTTTCTAAACTAACAAAAATCTGGTAGGATGCAATATCATCTTAACTATACAGGAATAATGACTGATTTTCTTAATATTTCATATTATTAGCTTGAAGGATCACTGATTGAATTGAAAATGATTCAGTCAGAATCTTTTTAGAAAGACATAAAAGTAGGGCTTATATGGCCCTTTATAATACCAGAAGAAACACAGGCATTTATTACTTTGAGAGATAATGCTGAACATTACTGATTGCTGCTGTCAGAGGACAATCGACTTAATGGAAAATTCTAGTTGAAATAACAGATTACTATATGACTTAAATATTTACAAAGATTGATTACATTCTCACAGCTGAATCATATTGCAGATATCACTGCTTAATCATGAAAAAGCACTTGTAAAAACAGCCATTCAAGTCCATCAGGTAAATAGATTGTACATCAGTTCCAAAAGTAACTATTTTCAAGCCTTTTGAAAACCATATTTTAGGGAAGGATTTCTTCTTCCTAATTAGTGCACAGAAAAACAACATTGTGCACAGCATCTATCAACTCATTCGGTGTCTGATGAATTATCGATGCATGAACATTACAATAACAAAATATCATACTTGCATTTTCCAAGGGGAGTACTTGTTGCGTTCATTCTATTAAATTGAGATAAATATGATAGTGGAGAGCTGCATTTTTCAGTAAAGGACTGAGGAAGAGTATGAATGAGAATTTATTACAACATTATTTGAAAAGTGCTAACCTATATATAATTTCTATATCTCTTGTATAGTAGAATCTATTTTCAGTTAAATTTTCATCTGTATGTGCCTCATCTTTCTAACTTGTCCAAATACTCTGTACCTTAGGGGTAGTCAAGGGGCACATGTACTGTCATCATCATTGGCACTAATAAAATGGTATTATTTATTAACTTGTTTGTGGTTTATAAAATAAAAAAAAAGAGTTTAAATAGATTTTTTTTTTATGGCAAGTTAGTCACAAAGAATGAGTTTGTGAAAGAGGACAAATAAATCCATAAAAATTCCACAATGCAAAATTTTGAGTATGATGAGAATGCTAAAATAATTTCAGGAAAACATGAACTAGACTAGAGCATAAACCAACACAGTTACTTATTGTGAAAGTAGGGTATAAAAGAGGTCCTTCCACTGTACAAAGTACAGTAAAATAGAGCTGGCAAATCAGCAGACAAGAAAAAAATATTTTCCTTAGAAAATTAAAGTAGTATTTCTGATAACATAGCTGATGATTACAACATGGATTCTGAATAAAATATATGTTTCCTAGTATTAAAGATTAAAAATAAAAGAAAGAAAGAAAGAGCCAAATTTATTTAGGACTTGAATAGAAATATTTCTTCATTCCTGTAATCAGCAAGAAATAATTCCACTGAAATTGGCTGCATAGGTTCACATAGAGTAATCCACAGTTATTTAAAGTATGTAGAGACTACCTAACAAAAATAGAGACACAAAGATAAACTGGATGACTGACACTCCAATTCCAACTGAGACGAGATTTGGGCAGACTTCTAAGTTCACTTATGATGTTAAGGATAAAAGTGATAGGGTTTTTTGGTTTTGTTTTGGTTGTGTTTTTTTAAAATTGTACTTTATAATTTTGAAAATATTAGTGTGATTTGTTATTAAGAAAATGAAATAAACACAATTAAATCTGGTTCAGTCTCATATTTAAATGATTAAGATAGTGTTCTTTAAAAAAGTCTGTATAATTTTAAACCTCATGTTTATAAATTGCATTTATTGTTATTTTCCTGAGAGATATTAGAAGACCATGGATAATTTCTATAGCTATTCACTGGATTTGTTTTAGTTTTTAATTTGAAACAGATATTTCTCATGTATAACCTATACAAATATTTTTAGAGGATTAGATTAAGTCTAAATATGAAATCTCTAAAATATTTTTTGTGATCCTGTAAAAATTTTCAAAATTTAATTTAGAAATATTTATATCAAAGATACTGCTTAGAGAAATGTAGGGTAAGATAGATATGCATGCATCTATACAAAAGAAATAGATCATCATCTACATGGATTAGATTAAAAATCTACCTAATCCAAAAATAAAAATGTGACTTTAAACCAGTTTTAATAGATTTACAATATTTATTTATTTATCCATATATTCTACATGTTTCTAAGCAAACTTGAACACTAATCTTTTGGTTTGTTTTAGAACAGTGATTGTCACAAACAAGTATAGTTTGTTAGAGATTATTTCCAGGAGAGAATAGTTTCATAGCATTTAGCTTTACAGAACAGACCAAAACAGTATATCAGACTAGATTAGTCCCTACTCTGTTTCAGGAAAATAATAGAAACTCTAGTGACAGAAGTGAGAAAACCAGTGTGGCATTCTGTGGCTTATTAAACACCTTCAAGCAGACAGCACTTCCCCTAAGACTGCCAGCATGTTGCAGGATTAAGGAGTAAATCCTGATGTTTGAATAGTTGTGTATATAAAAAAGACAATGGTGAACCTTACCCTGTGAGTCAAGTACCTAGTATGACTTTTGGAAGACTGGATGCTCAGTCTCTGCCCTTGAAGTAGTTTACATGGAGTAATCATTGCTTTTGATTTATACTCAATGGTTAGACTACTTTGCAGAGAGAGAGATTTCATCGGTTTGTCCAATATATTTTTCTTTTTCCCTTTTACAGATGCATCTTTTCATTAGGCTAAAGTTGGAAAACATCTCTTACATCCCAAATAAGCACCTTATTCACCGAGCTTTAAAGTCTTAATCTCGCCACTCTCCTGCAGTTTCATTTATTTTATGCGAATAACATAGGTGCTATTACATCTCTTAATAAGACATTGTTGGATTGGGTAACCTCTAACAACCACCTAAATTTTAAAACAGCCTGGTTTTGGTGATATCATTAGAGTTTCTAGGAAGGGTCCATGCCTGTGTCTATCCCATCCTAAGTAACAGATAAAAAGCATCATCATGCCAAATTTCACACATGGGTTTGTCTGCAGGTGCATACAATTACTTCGGTTTTGTTCTTATAATTGTTTCCAAACTTTATCCTGCAGGCAAGAAAAATGTAGGAATCACTTGAGAGTCATGGCAGCCCTTCAGTGAGGTATAGTACTGGACACTTTGAAGTCTGAGTCACGTGAAGAAATAGATCTTTAATCCCATAAGGAACCACACTGGAAAAGCCTAGCCTATTGGGATGTTATTTAAAAGTTGAGCAAAAGCTCTGACAGCTGCAGTTTTCTTGTTTTGTGGAGAAAGCAATGGTTTCTATGAAGTGAAACTATGTTACATGTTCCTTCTCAAATAATCACAGAACATATGACATATCAAGTAATGTAAAGGATCTACATGATAATAAAGAATGCCTACTTTCTCTACATATAATTGTAAGATAACTTTAAGACATTCACTAAACCAAGATTTTTTTGGAAAATATCAATTTCTACCCAAAAGAAGAGCTACCTTTATCGCTAATCCTAAATCTTTCTTGAAAATAGAATATTATACATAAAAAAATTAAGTGCATTCATATTAAAATTAACTTTTTTTTCTGAAAATGGGTAAATACACATGACATTGCTAGATGTGAGCATGAAAATATCATAAATAATTTCTACATTGTATGTTAATGCATGCACAGACATGTCTGAGCTCTGCATGAATGTTTCTACTCATAATTGAGACAGGACCAAACATGCATTCATAATTCTTGTGAAGATATATGACTTACAAACAGTGAAAACAGGTTTCTAACACGCATCTGAACATTTTTTATATTGGCTTATATTTGCTGGACTTAAAAAGTAGTTTATAACCTAGTTGTTTAAAGATTTCTGTTTCCTGTTTAAAGATTTGTGACTAAGCCAAAGAGGTGAGAGTCATATTTAGTTAAGTTTCATCATTCTGTTTTTACCTCATTTCTTTCTTGCAGAGTAACTCTTTAATTTAATTTGCTTATGAAGAAGATAAGTAGTTATATTCTGCAACTGTACCATATCAGATTAGATGGATATAAGACACACAGCTCCAAACAGATAATTAGAAAGGAAAAATGACCATAATGTGTGCATAATTCAGCTGCAGAATGAGAATGTTTTTATTAACTCTGTAATTGAGTGAGTCATCTGAAATGTTACTTATGTATACCAGTGGTCATATGATTGCTATGCAATAAGTAATTGATAAAGTCACTATGATGCTGAGCATGGCTAATGGTTGCTGTATTTCCTCTTTAGAGGCCTTGACAGTACATTATTGGAAATTGTAATTTAAATTGAAATTATATATAAGGAACATAACAAGTTTATAAAATTGCCAGTTAGACCTTTCTTTATTAGTATAGAAAAACATTCTAACTTGAGTTACATTAACTCATTAGTATGCTCATTAAATAACTCTGTCATTAATATTCAGAAAAGAATTGCTCATTTACCTCATATGTAAAAATGAGTTGTGTAAAGTTCTGGAATTCATTTTTCAGAGTCAAGTACTAAATCTATAATTTTTAGTTCATTATTTTATATATAGATTTTATTTTGTTCTTTAGCTTACTCTCCATAGGTCATATCCCTAGGACAGAGACACATACCTTGCATGCCCTAGCTGATTTCTAGAGAATTTTATCTTTTTTTCTCCACAACTACCCAGCTTCAACAGACCTAACAGCAATTGAAGTCTACTTAAGAAAGGCAAGGAAGCATCTTTGAATTTCCTCAGACTGAGGAAAAAAACCCAAACAACTGAATTCACTTTTTCTGCTTTTCCTGGTAGTTGTGAGGTTGCTTTGGCTCCGCATCCTCGGGTCCAACCAGCAGTGAGGCTGACCATGAGTTCCCAGTAAATAATGTGCACATTGGGAATAGCGTTTCCAGTAATCATGTGCACACCATGCATGCACACACACAGACACATGGATCACCACAGACAGAGAGCACAGCCTTCACACAAACATGAACAGCATGAACGATCTGACCTGGTTCCTTCCTTTCCAGCTGATCAGGATTGAACTCCTGTTACAGAACACGTTCATATTTATATGTAATGTGGATTCTCCAGCTCTGGACACTTGGTCTCCCCAGCAGCTACCTCTGGATCCCAGTCTGGCCAGTTGCTAGCACGACAGACACGTGAACCGTTGAGGCTGCAGCACCATTCCATCTACTGTATGGACCCGTTCTTGTCAGACATGTACAAGCACAAACAGCTCTCTCCAGGAGCTTCTCCAGACCTACAGTCTCTCCAGCAGCTGACACCCAGGCTCGTAGTTTCTCAGATAGCCACTCCATCCTATGGTCTCTGCAGTATCCGACCTGCAGAGCCTTGGTCTTGGTATAACTTTACCTCCAAACTTATGGTCTCCCCCATAGCTGGATCCTAGACCACTTGCGCTATCTGCCAGCTACTCTTGCTTGAAGTTTGCTTATGAATGACACGTATATATATACACACACACACACAGTGGATTGAGGTAACCCGAGGAAAAATGCATACACATCAGTGTCTCCTGGTGCCAGCACCCAGGCCCTGGTCTGCGGCCCCAGCCCCGTGGCTGGGTGAGTGCTCAGCCCTCCCACACAGACAGAGGGGACAGGGACCCCTTGACCAGGAAAACCATCAGAAACAGAGTTTAATTAGGAGAGGCTGCACTGACTGGCACAGATATGGCTGGACATGAGGACTGACCACCTGCTGCTCACACTCCACCAGCCCTTTTTATCTTCTTTCCCCTTTGTTTTCCACCTCTTATCCCTCCTTTTACTGCCTTTGGTCCCTCACCTAAATATGCCATGATGAACTTTGCACATTCCCACAATTCCCCTAGAAACCTCCCATGATAAGTTTTACACAGTCCCAGAACACTTCTTCCCAACCTCCCCTAACGCCCTGTACCCTGTTAGGCAATAAGCTGAAGCTTGCAAGACATTTTTGGAAGAATTTCTTTGGCTGTCTTCTCCAGGTAGGTTTCACAGGCGGGCACAGAGCTGGTTGCTCCACTTTGACAACCACACAAGAAGCCAAGTCAGAGTGCTCTGTTTGCAAAGCTCGGGTTATTGCGGTTCCTCTTCCTGCCTTGGCTTCTCCAGAGCTTTGTGTTTATGGTGAATAGCCTTTGAATGCATAACCTAAGAACAGCCACTGAACGCAGTTTTTGAATCACGGTTCTAGACATAGAATCAATAGAATCATAGAATGCTTAGGACTGGAAGGGACATAAGCACCTCAAAATTACTTAAGCCTATTTTTTTTGTTTTGGCACTTGTCTGGGGTTTTGGGGGTCACCATGGGGGGTTCTGCCTAGTTCCTCGTGGCTGGGGCTGGGCCGTAAACCAAATCTATTGCTGTCAGTGGCCGACAGGAGCACTGCCTGCACCGGAGGTGCAGAGGAGGTGGCTGCTTTCCTGGGACAGCACGGGAGGACCTTGATGGACAGATCTTGGTGCTGCTGTTATGGGTGCCTGTTCCAGTCCTGACAGCACTGGCATCTGCCTACCAGTTCCTAGCAAAGAACACAGACTGCTCAGCGTACCAGAACAGGATCTTACCTGCCTAATCTAAGTGCTCTATGTCAGCTAAATTGTTGGCGCCATGGAAAGTGGTCCTCCTATAGCAAGTGTCCAGGTTCCCTGTCGGCAGGAGTGGGGTAGAGACATATCTTTGATGGCATCGAAGGAAGGCTTTTCTGCCTAAACGAGATCCAAGTTGCTGAACGCAGTTCAGTATTCCAATGCACAGCAGGAAGGTAATGAGATGCTATAGACTACTCATTCATTTAAATAATATTTATGAATGAATACTTTGCTGCCAGTACATGAAAAACTATGTTTTTTCTTCATTTTGTAGACCTTGATCATATGTCTTTCCTTTTTGTATGTTTTTTTTTTGTTAAATATGTCATTTACTTTGTATACAATGCCTTTCTGTTGTGCATAATTTACTGTACTCTCAAAGCTTGGGACAATATGCCTACTCTGAATAAATATATTTACTAAAATATCATAACCATTCCAAGCACTGTACTGGGCTTAGTAATCAGTAATTTAGGAGAAATGAAATTGAAAAATAAATTAAGTCCAGCGTATTAATTTTTTTTAAAGTTTTTAAAGGAAACTTTAACAACCAGTGATTAATGTTTTCAGAATGCCGTGGAAAATATGTTAAACAGTAATTGCAGGTCTTAAAATGTATGATATGGGTCATGATGAAAAAAGTTTGAATCTGTAGGAACATATATATACCAGATAATAAAAAAAAAAAGTATTTTTGATTCTTACACCATGCCGTTTCTGACTGGACAGTAAATTCCATGCAATAGCATTTTAAAATATTTGGTGAGCTTTTGATCAGTCATGGAATTTGATATGATATCATGTAATCAGAATGAGAACGTGGGTCTAGATCCACAATGGGACATCACTATCCTGTTATGTGATTGCATTCAGGAAAGTCAACTTAATACAGATAACGTCAGACAGCAGAACAAGAGTAATAAACTGGTTTGTCTTCTAGGAAATATAAAGAAAAGAAAACGAATAATCTTTCCTCTAATATCAGAAGAAAATATTCCAAGTGTAACATACAGCTAATAAAATAACTGAAAGGAATTAGTTCAAATGTGTGAATTTACTCTATGAGATGAAGAATATGCTAATTCATTGAAATAAGTGGAAGCAGGGAAAACAAAGGAAATATAAAAACGCAAATCCTGCTGTCAGTAACAGAGGTGTAAATGTGCAAACCTTCACTAAAATCAAGTGTACTATAGAGAATGTATGTAAGCAGGCTAAAGACAGAATGCGCATGAAAACTTTGCAGAAACAATTAGCTTTACTTTCAGATTTAAAAGGGTTTAAACCTCATGGGAAATTGAACAGTTGAAGCATTAAGATCAAACCGAAGGTTGGAAAATAGTGATTTTCATTTTCAAAACACTAAAAAAGCCCATCCTAAAACATTAAAAAAATATTTTTCTCTCTTTGTCTTTTTCCCCACTGCCCTTCTCTTTGCATCTCCTAAGTGCCATACAGGCCTGTATTAATGAAATGCCAAGGCTTCCTGATTTTATATACTTGTTAAGCTCACAGCCAGCTTGGTCAAGTTGCATTAAAGAACACAGACAAGAGAGTCACATTAGATTTCAACCACAGAATGAAGATAAATGGCTTGGTGCATTTGAGAAGGACATTCCTGTGGGATGTGAATGTGAAAAGAACGGGTGATAAGCATAGCTATGGCATATGGTCAATATGAAAAAAGATGGAAAATATATCTTCATGCTAGCTTTCTTAAGGACACATAATATGGGCTATGTGATATCAGATCAACTGGAAATAAAGAATTCTAAGGAAAGTGAGTTGTCTAAAGCTATCCTTTTCAGACAAGGCTGAAAATCATAACGCTACATCTGTGTATAAGGGAATATTAAGCACAATTATACAATTGATATAACTGGGCAAAAAATAACTATTGTTTTTGGTTTTATCAACGGGCTTGTATAAAACACTAATAATATAACAGACTGCTACAGCTGTCGTGCAGAAACACAGGTTCTTTGTTACAATCAAAGAAAGTGTCTATTTAATACTGTCTTTATACCTGCAACTGTTGCAAATTGTAGGGTAAGAGTAGGAAAATAGAGAGAATTTGCATTTCTATTAGATTTTTCGCATAGTTTTGGTTTTGTTGGTTTGGTTTGTTGTGGGTTTTTTACTTAAGAATAAGTGTTGGAATTTAAGATCTTGTAAGGAAATCACATGCAACATGAATCACGGTTGTGTGTATAAAGCTATATTATACAGCTCAACTCTCTAAACGTCAAAGCTGTTGGAAACACTTTTTAGAACTTAATACTTCTAACTTCTACCTGTGAATCATGGAGAGCATCCTGTAATTTCTAAATTGTCCCTCTTTTGTTAATGAAAGTGGTTTTCTTTTACATCAGTTTAACTCATGATAGAGTACATGCAGGACTGCTCAGCAAGTTTTTGTGCTTATATTACAATGAATTTGCTATTTAAATAGATGTTTTGAAATAAATTACTTCCTTAAAAAAGGAGTGTATAAATAGGATAGTAACCCCTTTTTTCCTATATAGGAGCAAATATCTTGAGTGCAGTTTTGTGAAAGTAATGTGATGAATTTCAGGACGGTTTTCCTTGAAGTGTAATTTTAATTTAGTGCATACAAGCATATATCTACAGTATGTCTTGCACAGTATCACAGACAATATGGTTTCATAGGACAGGTAAATACATGTGTGTTGCAAGGTTCTTTCCCCCATTCAGTCTTTGATTGATTTTGAATTCCATCACTACTTTTTTTTTTTTTTTCAGATTACACTGTGTCACCTTGAAAGATCTGTCAGATAATCCTTCAGTTAATTCTTTTTCTGATATATCCGATGTTCTGCAAATTGAAACTGTTGGCACAGCTTCCAGAATAGTTATTATAGGTCATGGTTCAAAAACTGTTATTGCCAGAAAAATATTTGAATTGGTTTTGGATTCTAAAAGAAATATTTTAAAAGCTGTTTAGAAGAGATGAACCTCACAGAGATGTACAGTATGTGACTGATCAAGTTTATTATAGATAATGTGATATCTTTTTGTATCTATGAAACACTTCTCACTATTTTCTCACTCCTAACAACTATTATTTTCTATTTCTGCTTTATTTCCTATGTGTATATTTTTTGACCAATGTATTTATTTTCTGTTTTCTCTTCTAAAACACTAGCAGAAAATAGCAGATCAGAATTCACTTCAATCTGAGGGAACGTGTACACGAATATTCTCAAAACCAGAAATCTTTTCTGCTATATAAACTGTTTGTCAAAATACATTAACAATAGAAAATTTATGACCTTTATCAGTCAAAGAAAGTGATGAGACATCACTCATCTGGAGAAAACTATGAAATTTAACCATCTGTCTCGGTTTGAAAAGACAGGAGTCTGCTAAGGAAGGCAGGAGCCTCCTTTGAAATGGAAAATGTAAACCCCCCTCCCTCCGAATTACTAGAATTTTGAAATTAAGGGACTCTCGGGCAAAGATATGGGAGTAGGAATAACAGTTATTTACTAGGAAAATTAAAGAGAAGGGAAAAAAGATACAAATGCAATAATACACAAAAAACCAACCAACCAACCAAACAACCAAACAAACAAACAAACAAACAAACAAACCAACCCACTGACAGAGTGAGAATACGACCTGACACCCTGCCGGTCAGGGTGCTGGCAGCAGTCCGATCAAACGGTGGCTGCAGCCCTCCTGGAACGGCAGACGTGGCTCCGCTGGAGCAGCGATCCCGCAGAAGGGCACAGGCCGCCTCCGAAGGGCCGGCGGTGCTGCGGGGGGGCCCTGTCTTCCTCCGGGAACCCGGCGGAGAAGAAAAGCTGCTCCTCTGCAGGGTCAACGCCGACCGACCCGGCCGCCCCGGTCTGAGAGGAAGGCACACAGCGGGCCTCGGGTGGCTGCGCTGCTCCAACCAGGCACCCAGCAGCGAGCGGTGCCCGTCTGCCCCCGGTGACCCCAAGAGCCCGACCGGCCGCCGCCGCCGCCGCTTTTCCCGCGGTGGTCCTCTCCTTGCTGGTTTCCAGCCCTCCCCTCCTGGCTGGAGCATCTCACAATGGGGCTGATGTTATTCTGGGAGTCTGGCGGCTGATCCTTGATTGCCCATTAAGCAGAGATGGCTCCTGGAGGGAGTTATCTGTGAATCACCCGGCAAGGCATTGATGGGCCCATTAACAGAAGATAGTCTGGAAGGGGGAGGCAACGCAAAAAAACTGCCTGAACTGGTCTTAACAGCTCATGAAGATGGTGATAGAATACATATTTTGGGGCACATCTTACATTGTAACCTAGGACATCATCCTACCAATCAACTGCGCTTTTACTGCTTTATTTCCGCTCCTGTATTCCAATGCGATATTAGGTCATTTTGATCATTTGCCACGAGATTTCTGTGTGACTGCAATTCTTCCTGGATAAGGAACAACGTTTTAAGATTGTAACTCCAATCTATGTTTGGTTAAACCTGTCTAAGGTAGAATCATACTCGCCCAGAGCTAGATTTTGAGCACTTGACATGTCCTGTTGTAAATTATGTTTCCACATCCCAGCATTTGCAATGCAGAGGCTGACACCTGAAATTTTATTTTTACATAGTCTTAACTCTGTACTTTGACTGTCATCCAAAGCTTCTATTAATTTACAGCATGCTTGTCTGAAATTTGGCAGTAAACTGATATACCACACTCAACCACTGACCGAAAATGTCCAGTTTACTGATATTCAAATTGCTATCTGGCAGTGTCTGGCAGTTTAATAATGCAGTTAAGCATGACAATATTCCTTCTGTAATCTGCAACTGACACACTGTATCAAAGAACCAATATTTTCTTTAATTATTGGAAATGTCCAGAGAATAAGACTGTTAGCTCACTTTTCAAATATACATTCTTCCATATCTCACCCCATCCAATTTAGAGTTAGTTCAAAGTTGCTGTCAGAGCAATGTTTTTACTAACACTTGTATAAATTATATTTGTTTCTTATGAAAAAATAATGTCAAGTCTAAAAAAGCACTAAAGTTTTTAAAGGCAGACTTAGATCTCTCTAACCTCTCCTTATTTATGTATTACAAGCTTCCATCCCCCTAACTTCTCAGATTCCGATACTAAATTTTCCTGGCCTTGCATCTGAAGAACTGTGTTATAAAGTACTTCTTAGTTCCATGATTTTAGAGTTATTTCAACCCAATTTTGCAACCCAATACCTAAAGCACTTTTTTTGCAACTTTCCCCATATGTCCGTAATCCTAGCACAAATTTGGTACATATTTTCAAAGCTGACATTCACATACAGTATTTATCATTTATAGATGCTTTAAAAAATATGGAGGCTTTTGTCCTAATTTTAGTGATTCTAACCTCCTGTCATAACTTCCTTTTCTATACATTGTTTGTTTGTTTGTCAAAAGTTATCTAAACGTTGAGAGTGGTCTTTCTTGATCTTCTTTCTCTCTTACATTAAGCACAGGCAGCGCAGATTCCAGCACCAAGCCCATCACCAAAGCTCAACAGAACTGGAAGTGGACATCGCAACAGAAAGTTTTCTCGTCTTCTGCTTGAGATCTCCACTCCAATGAAACCAAAAGTCACTGCTTATCATTACTGTATAATCAGGTCACTTTCTCAAACATTATTAGCATGAAAAAAAATAATTAAAACTTCTTATGTCTGATAATAATGAAGGAAGTTAAAGTAGAGCGGAGAAAATAGTTTGCACTCTTGCTCTGAATGTTAGTATGAAATATATAAGTAGTTAGGGGCTAATCCTTGGTGTCGTCACTGTGGCTTCCTATCATATAGGCCTGATGTTAAATTTGCATAAGAAGAAATTTGCATAAAGAATAAATTATGACTAATAAAAAGCCTCAACCATCTGTTACTATATATAGTAAAGGAGAAGAATCTCATTGTAGGGATTATTAGAAAAGAAAAAAAGAAAAAAGCTCACTTATTTATGAATATGCTCAGTTTTGATTATCTTTTCTCAGAAAGGATTCAACAGAATTACAAGAATCGAAAATAAAAGAACAACAAACACGACCAATACAGAATGACTTCTGTATGTAGAAAGACTAAAACTCTTCCAATAGATAGCTGAGGGAGATTAATAATACAAGAAAGTGAAGACATAATGCAAAGAAATTAAAATCAAGATTGCATGGTGAAACAAAATTCTGAATTTTGCTTGTTTGTGTGGGTTTTTTTTTTCCTGTGTGCAAAGAATATGTACGTAAAACCACTGGTGGGTTGTCACCTTCAGGGTCATATCCAAGGAGATTTGCTCCCTGTGGTTATGATGCAATACTGCAACATGTAAGTCTCTGGTCACGTTCCATCACAGGAAAGAAGGACATAGTGAAAGACTGCCATTATGCGTTTAAGCAAACACAAAATCTATGGCAATTATTATTCTATGATGTAGGGTATGTAACAATTAGAATCTTTATTAATCACATACAACTTAAAAATAATTCTTCAAAGAGTTGAATGATATATATATAACTTCTTTGAAAATGTTTGTACAATACTTCAATTATGAATTTTAACTTTCTGTAATTAGTCATCAATGCAACAGAACAACTGTTTGGTTTTAAATTGCCGAGAAGCCAAAATGTTTTATTTGGAAAGAGTAATTAAGACAAGAGCCATTGATTAGCTCAACTTTAGGAAAATTATGAAGTTAAATTTTTATAAGAATTCATGTACTTAAAACATATGGTTGAAATTAATGAAAAATAAAAATTTACACCATGAAAAATAGACAGTTACACCATTACACCAGAAATATCAGAGGGTTTTAATAATGTATGAAACAAACATTCAAAGATATTTCATTTTTTAATATTAATTTAAAATTATTATGAAAAAATATTCAGTAATTTATTTTAAGTCATTATCTGAAATTCTAGTATTCACATCAATTCCACTGCTCCTTTGTAAATTCTCAGTGCAGTGTCTACTTTTTATATTAGTGACAACATTTTAATGATCAAAATCTTTTTGGCCCATAAAATTAAACTGGCACTGTGTTCTATGTCTAGAATGTAGTCTGACAAATGAGTGATTACAGTGCAAAAAGGCTATTCCCATGTTGTTTGTTTTTTAAACCTCAGGCATATACTGGAAAAAGATTGAGTTGAGTAATATTTTCTTAAGATTTCTTCATCATTTTAGATAGGAAACTGTGAACTGGCCAGCAGCTTTTCAAAGGATTGTCAGAAGCCATATTTTAAAGTGACAAGTCTAATTTGTAAACAAACCCTTAGGGTTCTCCTTGACATTCCTATATTTTGACGACTCAGCCTGCTGTAGAGATTCCCTGTAATCAAATATTTCTCAACAGTTTCTCCATTGTATTGAAAGATATTCTCCGAAATAGGATGAACACTTGAGGGGAACTGTAGAGGCTGCCTTGACTAAATGAAATGTTGAAGTGGAAGCAGGTGTAAAAGGAAGTAATTTTGGTGAAGGCTTCTGTTTGGATAGATTTTTAAACCATTGAGTGCTGTTAATCTTGAAGATTTCTTGAGTACTTAACCTCTAAGCCAGGCCTACTGTATTATCAGGATTTAACTTGTATTTACCTCATTGGCTTTGGAAATACTATTCACTTGACATACTTGGAACTCTGAAGGCTGCTGTCCCCCTCAAATTCACTTTTTCTGCTGGAGACACCAAGTATTTTCTTCTGGTGTTCAGAATATTGTATACTCATCATGTTTGGGCATGATTTAAACATAATTCCAAGCTGATCACCTCATCATCTTGACTCAATTCTCATAATTCAAGTGAAAAAAAAAAAAAAGAAAAAGAAAAAAAAACCCGCAACTTATATTTAGACAATATTGAATTATCCCAAAAGTTCAGACTAAATAGTTTATATTCAACTAATTTTGAAGATTTTGAAGTCCCAGTTCTCCTAGAATTCTTCTTTATCTTTATGCTCATAAACTAGAACTTGCTGTTGGTTCTACATTGCGTAAAATAATGTGATGCTCTTTAGTCTGAATTTCAGTATACAACACAACTTTTTTATTTTTGAGATTGAAGGTCATGATTATTTCTAATTGCTTTCTTAATGTGAAATCCAGATGTACTTCAGAATACTGGGTTCTCTGTTCCTTGTCTAACCCATCAGGTCTTAAAATCCTTCCTGTGTGCTGACTTTTCAGTAAAAAGATTTATACCTTTTACCTGCTGGTAGTTCTTTTTGCAGAAATGGGTATTCTACTCATTCTGTCTTCCTCCAGAAATAGTTCATAGATACGGGATAAAAATTTCTCTTGGAAAGTGAAAAGTATTATTTTAAGTCCCTTCAAGCTGAGAGCACTCTGGTCACAAAATCCCTATCTGTTTTTCAACCACTGTAATTCCATAAAGGATGATTACTATCTCCTTCAGAAATAAAATTAAAAATAAACAAGCAAAACAAAACAAAACAACACAACTATTCATGCTCATTTGTTGGGCACCTTTGTGCTGGGACTTTAAGAGGACTTAACATTACTTTGTATAATTTCTTTAATCCTAATTCTGTTTACATGAAAGCTATACTGGAAACAGTAAGATCTGATTTGGGTACCCTAGCTTTGAAAGTGCAACTCATTTACAAACCATTTGCTAGAAAAATTCTGTAGCCTATTCATTATTTTACCTTCTCTCTCCAGACCTCTCTCTCTTATTTTTCTCAATCTCTACTGTCTCTCTAGACTTTGAAGCAGAAGTTATCTACCCTTGTCTATGTTAACTACTTAATCCCTGGTCTGAGTAATTGTCCCCACTTATTACATACTCAAACTGGGTTATTTTAAAGTTTTTATACAACTATTGAGAGATATCGTGCATCAGTAATTGTTAATGGTCAGAAAATATTCACATGAAAAAGTAGAACATCAACTGAATTAGACAATTCAATATAAGGCAGTCACTGAGGGTCTCTGTTTTTGTTGCTGTTACTATTGTTTGTAAACACTTTTTGCAGTCAGGCATCTGATGTTTACCATGTCTACATTTAAGGATCTCATCATAGACTTTATGTCATGATCTTACACAATTTATATGTTCTTTAGACATCAGCTCACAAGAAGCTTTTCACAGAAAGATAGAATTGAAAACACCATCTAAATAAAATACTTTATTAAAATTTGCCATTAAGATCAGAAGATTTTTAAGCAATAGCCAAATATGCATTGTAAATATTGTCTTTACATTGGATCAAATAAAAATGTATTTTTCAAGTAGGAATTCCAACCTAATTTATGTATATTTGAAATGTTATCATTCTGTATTTTATTTAATAGGATTTATTTTGTAACACTTATTAAAGACTATTTACTCCCATGTAGGGAGATAACAAAAGATCATGGGATAAACTGAAAAGCATTGTAATTTCCAAAGGTATTTGCCAAAGTTTTTACAGAATGTAATGTAAATCATTGTATTGCCACTAGAAATTCATTGCTAGCTCCAGACTTTTTCTTATTTTTAGTTTTGAAATGAAGGATGTTATATCCTTATATTGAAGATTTGTGCTGTTTTTTCATTGTTTTGTAGTGGGGTTTTTTCCATATTAATATCGGCATCCTGTTCATATTTGCATATTTAAAATTAAATTACAATAGTACACACTCACAAACATGGAGACTAGGTAGCAGATTAGCTTTTTGTCTTTTGGATACTTTAGGCATAGATAAAAGCCTAGCCTAGCTCAATCTGCAACAGGTCAGATTCTGTTGATGCATGGACCTATGTCTTGAGGGAGAAGCAGGAAACTGCGCTACTTGGAGTCCATTTTAGCATATCTCAAGGCATTACTAATATAGTTAAAGAATTCACAAACTTGTCTCTTAGTTTTAAATGTACATCTTAATTACAAAATAGTTAGATTCTTTCTAAGGTAGGAACTAATTATTGGCTAAAGATGCATCATTTTGCCTGACAGGTTGTAGACAGCTGCATCTATTGGGTTCCAACTTCTGTGACTGGCTTTATGTAAGCATTTTAAAATACGTTATTTTAAAATACGTTTAGATATTTTAAAACTTAATTAAGATGTTTATTAGTTTGCATCAGGAAGATAGTAGTTCATTCCATGCTATCAGAGCTACATAATCCCTAAAGAATAAAGCATACAGTGTTTTCAGTAATGCTGAAAGACATATAGGCAAGATCTATATCTTATGAACTGATAAGAATTATCTTTCCCTGCTTCTAAAACAAGTAAATGTTTTCTCCAGCTAATACTTCAAACTCGAAGAAAAATCTTGTTCAAAATCTGGAACAAATAAGCTTTCTCTTTGATATAGAATAGCTATAGTGTATACTTTATTGTCACAAAAGGAAACAGTACAGAAAGATAGTAAACAGGCTCCTGTAGGCTAAAGACGAGAAGAGAAATATTATATTTAAAAGTTTTCAGAATATTTTACAAAGTGCATCATATGATGCTATAACTCATTACCTTAAAAGTCAATTCCAGGCTTTGTACATAAAAGTCACTTTTTCAGATTCCTACTGCAAGTTCATAACAGGTATAGAATTAAGTGCAAAGCTTCGACTATTGATAACATCAAACTCCTACAGTCCTAGTCATTAACAATCAGTAGATTATTGTACATTCGTGTTTGTATTTTAAATAATTTAGAAATAAAAAAAACCTCAAACATTTGGTGTACTAAACACAGGGCCCATATGTAATATGAACAACATCTCTTGTCTTTGTGATCCATGAGGATGCAGTCTCTTTCATTCTGAGACAAAATTTTGAGACTTTTTTCTATTCTTGCCAATTGATGCAAGTGATCTAACCTTTCTTGTAAGGAAGTGTGAAAAGTGAGTGAATATCCACAAGAAATGTTCTGGGGGAAAAAAAATTCATCTGAATAGCAGGAAGAGAATGAATCAAGAAAAAAAGGATTTTCACATTATAAAAATTTTACATATATAATTGAGTTATGTGAGGTTACAGCAAACTTAGGTAGTCTGGATAATTTACATATTGAGATTGGGATCTTTTGAGTTGAGTCTGTTTTGCTTGTGACGGTAATTTCTGAATGATCTCTCCCTGTCCTTATCTCGAATCATGAGTCTTTCATTATATTTTCTTCTCCTCTTGTCCAATTGAGGAGGGGGAGTGATAGAGCAGCTTGGTGGACACCTGGCATCCTGTCACGATCAACCCACCACATTAAATAAGAGACGGAACATCATTATCTGACCTTCAGATACTCAGCTGCCTAGAATCTGTATGTTTCTTCAATGGTACATGGTCGGAGCTAGCAGCCAAATGAAGGAATCCACAGAAAGAAGCTAAAAGAAAAAGAAATAGAACAATGAAGTAAAACATAAAAGAAACTGGGAAGTATTTTTTGAAATGAAACAGCTAGTGAGAGAATCATAGAATCGTTAGGGTTGGAAGGGACCTTAAAGATCATCTAGTTTCAAACCCCCTGCCATGGGCAGAGAAATCCTCCACTACACCAGGTTGCCCAAAGCCTCATCCAACCTGGCTTTGAACACTTCCAGGGATGGGGCATCCACAACTTCTCTGGGCAACCTGTTCCAGTGCCTCACCGCCCTCAGAGTGAAAAATTTCTTCCTTATATCTAATCGAAATCTGCTCTCTTTCAGTTTAAATCCATTGCCCCTTGTCCTATCACTACACTCCCTTGTAAAAAGTCCCTCTCCAGCTTTCTTGTAGGCCCCCTTTAGGTACTGGAATGCTGCTATAAGAACATCCCGGAGCCTTCTCTTGTCCAGGCTGAACAGCCCCAACTCTCTCAGTCTGTCTTCATAGCAGAGGTGCTCCAGCCCTCGGATCATCTTCGTGGGCCTCCTCTGGACTCACTCCAGTAGCTCCATGTCCTTCTTATGTTGGGGACTCCAGAGCTGAACACAGTATTCCAGGTGGGGTCTCACGAGAGCTGAGTAGAGGGGCAGAATCACTTCCCTCGACCTGCTGGCCACGCTCCTTTTGATACAGCCCAGGATACGGTTGGCTTTCTGGACTGCCAGTGCACATTGCTGGCTCATGTTGAGCTTCTCATCCACCAGCACTCCCAAGTCCTTTTCCTCCAGGCTGCTCTCAATCCATTCTCCGCCCAGCCTGTACTTGTGCATGGGATTGCCCCGACCCAGGTGAAGGACCTTGCACTTGGCCTTGTTGAACTTCATGAGGTTCTCACAGGCACACCTCTCCAGCCTGTCCAGGTCCCTCTGGATGGCATCCCTTCCCTCCAGCGTGTCCACAACACCACACAACTTGGTGTCATCTGCAAACTTACTGAGGGTGCACTCGATCCCACTGTCCATGTCTCCAACAAAGATGTTAAATAGCACTGGTCCCAGTACCGACCCCTGAGGAACACCACTCCTCACTGGCCTCCACATGGACATTGAACTGTTGACCACAACTCTTTGAGTGCGACCATCCAGCCAATTCCTTATCCACCGAGTGGTCCATCCATCAAAACCATGTCTTTCCAGTTTAGAAAGTGTACTCATACATAGTCTTGAGATCCTGAACAATAAACTCTACCTTGGAATTGAGTTCTTGTGCCCATTTAATCTGCTACAAAAATCAAGGAACACAGATCACTACAGAAGAGTTAACAGCCTGATGTTCCAAGTACTGTGTGGGATAGGATTAATAGCTTCAAACTCACATATCTTGGGAGAATATCATAGATACAAAAACATTGGGATAAGACCTCCTCTGACTGAATTGCATTTTGCCGAGAAAGAACATTGATTAACTCATTGATTAAGGCACACTTTGAAATACTCATCTCATTGATTAAAGTAGACATTTAGGATCTCACATATTAAAACTGAAAGTCCTATTGAAAAAATACAGATTTCCCACAAGCTGCATGAGTGTCCGAGTGGCAGAGGTTCATATTTTCTGGACATGATTCAAAGATCAGACACTTTTGCCTGAGATGTGCCTGATTGTGAGCAATTCATTGTCAGCATTACTGCTTTATTAACTGCATGCAAGTATCCAGAAAAACATATTATCTAAGGGACACTTAACAGTTGAAGGGATGTCAGAAACAACTAAATAACATATATAGGCACACAACTATTTTGAGTGTCTGAGCAAGGACAACTTGTATAGGATGACAGTATAAAAATTTGCAGAAGTGCAACTGAATAAATTCTTCTTGTTCTCTGATTAACATTTGAGAATCTTGATCATTCTTCTTTGTTTCAGCTGTGCCTTCTATATCATTATGTCCTGGTGATTTTCTGTCTCACAAAAATGCAAGAGCAATTAGCTGATTAAAACTGTAGAAAGAAGGAATCCGGTCTCTTAAAGACGGTGAGATAATGATATCCAGAATAATATCTTTATTGGTTTTAAACTCAGATTGAAACATGGGCTACCATATTTGTATAATGAACACTTGCAGCCTAGTATGACTCTGCTGTAAAAAAAAAAAAACCTCAACACAATTATTATTTGAGAACTAAAGAGATCAAGGCAAGCCAAAATCACTGTTGAGAAACTGTTTAAAATTACCATCTGGAACATTTGCAAAATTACTTTTCCAAACACCCATGTTACACGTAAGAAGTAAGCTTGAGATCTGGCATGTTGACAAATTGACAAGCACTCAGTCAACAGAACAGTTGACCACCAAGTTTTGTAATTCAGAAATTAAGTCTGGAAATCTGAAAATAATGCGGAAAAATCTTGACTCACAACAGAGAATAAGTATCTTCGAATGTTGCAAGAAAACACAGGAAAAGTTCAGTAAAAGTTGTAAAGAGTAGCCTTTGTCTAGAAAATCCTTATAACTTTTCACTGTCAATAAATCAAATTTGCTAAGAAAATTATGTTTCTCAATTTTGTTTTGCTTTATATGTCGTGTTATTGATTTTTTCATTCTAAATACTTATTTTCGACATTTTCTCATAAATGTTCAGTTTTCACATCTCTTTTAGACATCTGTTAAAGTTACTTCATTTCTCTAAGAGAGCAGAAAGTAAAACCACTAGGAATAAAATGCATGTACATATTTTTATACTCAAATTTTATTGATAAAAGGTTAGTTTGCAACCTCATGTGGAATGTCTGCATTACTACTATTTTTGTTATGAAATAATAATGAAAAGAGAATGCCTACAATTTAAAACGTGCAGAACTAGCATCCTCAAGGAACTAAGGTATAACTTCATAGGGAAATTCTGAGTCCCAAAACCAAAGTTCTAACTAATTATACATCCCCAAATTCCAAAAGTATAAAGGTTAATGCCCAAGCATGTAAATATGTGTGGTGTCAGACTCACAACTTCAGTGGCTTCTGGAAAAAGTAACAGTCTTACAATGTATTAATCAGACCAGAGGTAATATTTTTAAGAGACTGTAACAGTATGTTTTATGTGACCTGGGGGAACAGTATACATTACACAACAGTAGATTGCCCAGAATGATAGAGCTTCTCTGTTTTATCTTTGTTTCTTACATACTCATCCACAAAGCATCTCTTTTCTAAGCATCTCTGTCAATCAAAAAGGGAGATTCTAGGACATGACAGGAATAACTCACCACACACAATTTAAAGTCAGATATATCACATCTTCCATCACCATTTACTTGCTCCATCACCCCAAAATAATAACCTTCACCTTTGTTCTTCAGCTTTTGTGAGCAGTGCCCTATCTGAGCTAAAATTCAGTGCCAAGGACAGTGAATTAGCTATTGTTAGCTGAGCAAAGAGATTTTGCTTGCATATGATATTGCAGTGCTTTTTGTATGGTGGAAGACTAATTAAATGATAATAGAGTACAACTGCTATGGGCAAATTTCCTTGCATATTAGTTTCTGAAATGCAAATTATGGTTATAATTGACAACAGCATAACCACACAAATATTGAAACTGTTCTTCCTCTAATTCTGAATAATTGATTCAGAGTACACCTTTTCCTTTTTTTTTTCTTTCCCCCCCCCCCCCCCCCCGAAAAGATATTGCTTCTTCCCTTTTTACATATGCTGCATGAATTCCCGGCACTAAGAGTAATGAGTGGTTTGTAATGTCAGTTAGAGATGAGGCTACAAAGTCAGGTGGAATTCTTTGAACACAAATCTCATGACACCCTGGCAACACTTAGAAGTCCTGTCTCTCTTGAATCCTGACAGGAAGATTAATGATTAAAAGCTCGGTTGTGGCATTCGTTTGTTACAAAGCCCTTATGCATGCACACATACACGCACGTTTAACTTGCACCCAGAAGCGTCAAATTGTGCTTTTCTCTTTCTGCTTTCCAATTCGTTTCTTATTAAATTCTACAGACTGCACAAATTTTTATTCCTTTTGCATTAAGATAAATTGTGGGAAATAGGAATTTTATACAGTCTTTTTCCCTTTAACTTCTATTGCTGTTTTACCTAGCAAATTTCTATGTATAGTATCGAAACAGTTTTGGTAACAGGACAACAATTTGGTATATTCATATGTATATCAAATGCTTTTAAAAAACCCACGCAGAGATCACATTATAAACTTTGCCAAATTTCTTACCTTTGGAACTCATGGTGTATGTCATATAAACATTTATAAACTACTAAGAAATTTAAATAAAAATCATAGTCTTCTTATAATATTTCTGAATTAATAAGGGAAGGATAAATAAAAATTTTATTTTTCTGTTGATTTGTTATCACCTCAATATCTTTTATTGCTATTTTTCTGTTTCTATTTTACCTCAAGATCATACTTACAGAATACTGGCAAAACAAAAACTTGAGATTAAACAAGGTCTGGGATCATATGGGTGAACAAATGATACTGAAAGCACGTTGTTCTATCTGGAGCATAGTGCCTCAAGATCACATTGCTGTTTTTCTTGTAAAATCTCCCACAAAGGAAGGATATATGTGATTCTGATATTGTCAATTTCATACTCAAGTGAAAGGAATGATCTCGCTTTTAGCCACTGTAGTGCAGATTTTGAGAATTCATTAAAACTAATGTGTAAGTAACCACTAGCTTCTAAGCTGATATCAGGAAAACATTTTGTTATCTGTAAAATATACACACTTTATCTGTAATTAAGTCAGAACTCATAGATCTGCCTCTTCCTCTATCAGTCAAATTTTGGAAATCTTTCTTTAAGCAAGTAAGAATCATCCACCTCAAAAAAAAAAAAAAAAGTACATAAAAACAGAGGAAGAAGTGAAGTGGAGGAAGAAATGAAAGCATTTCAGTTCTTTCAGAAATACTGAAGAATCCAAAGTCTGAGCTTGAAAGCTCGAGTTCTCTATAGACTCTTGCAGAAACCTCAGGCATACTTCAAGGTCACTGAGAAGTTCTCAGGGACAGAGGGAAACCTCAAGAGCTGAGTTGATCTCAACACCATCTCTAAATCTTAAATTGCATTATTCCCACAGAAAACTGCTAACAAGGAACCTCACTCAACACAGTGTACATGTTACCAGGAAGATGCACCAGTATTAATGTTTTCTGATATAACTGTATGCACCCATAACTTTAGTTAGTTTTGTTTATTACTCTCTTTATATTACGATTTTTCTAGCAGTCTCCAGACAGTGCTCTGGGTCACTGTGATTTTATCCATATATAGATTATATAAATAAACAAACAAAACAAAAAAAATATTGCAACAGTTCAGGTAAAATAAATAAAATAGAGAAGTTCCACCAAAGACTTTGCTTATTTTGAATAAATTATTTTTTTAAGAAGAGATTATTTCTCTTGTTTTTCTGAATACTTTCCTTTCCTCCAAGTGCTCTGAAAATAGGAAAAAAAGCCAAGCATTTGAATCTTATTTCTTAAAAAAAATATAGAGATTCTGTTTGGTTCTAGACAGCATTACTTATCCAGATACCTCTCTTTTCTGTCTCTCCTCTTCCCCTACCCTTACCCCAACATCCCCATCTTGTCTTTTCTTTAATGCTCTGAGATGTTTGACTATTAGTTTGTTAGTAGTTGTTCAGGTTTGTCTTTTGTCAGTATGTCAGTGAGTTACCTTAATCAATATGCTTTACCAAAAATACCACATTATTCTTTTTCTCTGCCTATCAGCTATTGCATACTGGCAAAGCTAAGAAAAGTATCCTTTCTGACAGTCATTATAGAATTAGGTCTTCTCATGGCTTCAGTTAGTAACTCTATGTCCTTCATCCTTAAAAGAGAGTCAAGAATTCCAGGTGTGTATTAAGAGATACAGGAGTAGAAATCACTTGCCAATATTGTTTCACATATAAATTTTCAAAAGTTGTTCCAGGACTGCAACGAACAGCCAGTATTTCCCTTTCTCCTCGAAGAGGTAGAAGTAGAATCAACACTGGTAGTTTCCTACAGTTCTAGCAAGTTTGCTAGAGACATGTATACTCAGTATTTGTTATATGCCCTACTGTTATCCCAGCTGCATAACTAACAGGGATACACCTCTTCTTCTAGTAATTTTTTTACGCTGTAAACATCCTATAAGTAAAGAACTGTTATAAGCGAAAAGCTTAGCACAAAGGGATATAACTTTAGCACACAAAGATCCCATTGTAATTGTTATTTCAGCTTGCAATCCTGAAGACATGGCAAAAATTAGTCCTCACTCCACTGCAAGCTTTTGTCTAAATGAAGTTATATGCTGCGCACTATGGCACTACTCATTAACAGAAAAGTACTTATATGCATGCAGTGTAATGAACTACATGATCCTTTTGGTTCTCTGAGATTGTCCGTGGCTCCAGTATTAGCTCAAAATATGATACCGTCCAGACATCATTATGTTTTACATCTGTGGTGGGTTTCCCACCAAGCTACTCTTATTGCCAATTAATAAGAGAGTAGGTTAGTGAGAAAGATAAACAAAACTAAAACTACCTTCTCCCCATCCTCACCTTCTTCCCAAGCTCAACTTAACTCTTCACTCTTTACCTCCTCCCTGTTAAGTGGCACAAGGGCATGGGGAATGGAGATTATGGTCAGTTCATAACACTTTATTTCTGCTGCTCCTTCCTCCTTACACTCTTCCCTTGCGTGGGGTCCCTCTCATTGGATAAAGTCCTTCTTGAACTGCTCCAGTGTGGGTCCTTTCCTCAGGCTGCAGTTCTCCAAGAACTGTTCCAGTGTAGGTCCTTTCCTCGGGGAGTAGTCCTTCAGGAGCTGACTGCTCCAGTGTGGGTTCCAAACAGGTCACAGTTCCTACCAGAAAACCTTCTTCTGCATGGACTCCACTCCAAAGGGTGCAGCTCCTGCCAGGAGTCTGCTCTGTCATTAGGTCCCTTGGGCTGCAGTTTCCTTCAGAGCATATCCACCTGCTCCAGTGTGGGCTCCTCTATGGGCTGCAGTGTGAATGTCTACTCTGATATGGTCCTCTATGGGCTGCAGGAGAACAATCTGCATTGCCATGGTCTTCTCCATGGACTAAAAGGCAATCTCTGTTCTGGTACCTGTAGCATCTCCTCCCCTCTTTCTTCGCTGACCTGGGTTTCCGCAAGACTGTTCACGTTTTTCTCACTCCTCTCTCCCAGCTTCCATGCAGCGTTTTTTCCCCTTTCTTAAATATGCTATCACAGAGGTGCCACCAGTGCTGCCGATGGGCTCACCTTTAGTAGGTGGTAGGTCCATCATGCAGTCGGCTGAAATTGTCTCTGTCTGACACGGCGACAGCTCCTGTTCTCTTCTCACAGAAGCCACCCCTGCAGCCACATCACTACCAAAACCTTGCTATAGAAACCCAATACAGCCCCTTATGCGACAGGATTTTGATACTGCTGCTTTGCAGGACTAGAGCTCATAACAACACTTGTTTATCCTTTTCAAATTTTCTTATTTTAATTGTGTATCAATAAGTTTAATAATAAATAATAATAATAAAAAAACCCACCTTAGCCTGAAGTAGATAAATTCCTTTGTCGTCTTTTTTTATTGTTGTTGGTTTGGGGGTTTGGGGTCTTTTGTAATATCTATTGAAGTGCCAAGTTAAACATATATTTTGACATTAGCAAGCCACAAAGTTCGTATTGATTTTCTGGTCATCTGTCTTTCCAGCAGCCTTGATTAAAATGGACTGAAAAATCACTTTCCACCTTAGTCTCTTGGTTGCAAGTTTTCAGCTATTACTTGATAGAAATACTTCATGTGTCTGGACCTTCATTATCTTTATTAAAATGTTCATCATTTTTGTCTCCCGTACTTGATTGTTAAGGCATCTTTAGCCACACACAAAGAGGATCTATTAGCAGAAAACACACAGCATACAGTATAACACTGGCTGACAGGAAAGATATGTAGGCTTTAGCAAGCTATGAAGCTAAGCATCAAGAAGCCCTACCTGGACAAGGCACCTTACGTAATTCTGCTAGTGAAGCAGCATCAGTCCATGCAGATGGTTCAGCCACCACGACCCCTGGGATCTACCCTTTCACCATGCTTCAGAGTTGTCAGCTGCCACCAGCTCCATTGACATGGGTACTGCTGAACTGATCCAACGGTGTCTGAATGAAATATTTTGTTCTTTTCCTGTCAAAGATTTTATACCTTTCCATGCTGGTATTTTTATTCTTGACTCTCTTATCTACTAATGATCCCATCTCAATGGAATCATTCTGCAATTTTACCTTTTTTAACCTTTCTGCAGACCTTCTGATGCTTATTTCTCATAACTGCAATTTCCTCAGCTGTCTGAGAAAAGGTTACATAGTTATGTGTATCAGATCTCAGCCTTGGACCCTTGGTATGCAGGCAACTCAATGCCTGGGGAAGTCAGTGAAGGCAGCAGAAACATTTCAGGCATGTACTAGCACATCTTATTTTGCTGGCATCCACACCTCCTTAGCACGTCCTTGGGGAGCTACATAAGCCTAACCCATCCCTAGTGCTGGTAGAAGGCTCGTCCATTCATCTTCAACACATAGCAGTCAAGTAGAGAAATTAAGACAAAACTATTAAAGAAAAATGTTCAAAAACCCCTCTGTTTTTTCATAAATAATTGTTATGACTTGTAGTGCGGGGGGAGGTCCGGGTGGCAGAAGCTGCCCATCAGACCGGACTCCCATCCCCCTCGGGGCTTGAGCCAATCGGCGCCTCTACAAATTGCCCTATTTACGTCGGACAAAGGAACTGGAAAGGTGTGTGCCTTTGCCCAGGAGCAAGGAAAAGGGAGGGGGGCACGGCCCCCGCTCCCAGTGCCCGGCCGGGCCGGCGGCTTGGGCCGGGCTGGGCCGGTGCCCGCCCCGTCGAGGATGGCGGCGGCGGAGCAGCTTGGAGAACTCGGGGAGAGCCCCGCTCCTGGGGTGCCCACCGGGCTGAGTTCACCCAGAAAGGACTGAAATCTAAGAGAAACGGCCACACAGATAAGAGGTCAGTGAAGATGGGACGGAACAACGTGTGCCGCGGCTGAGTCCCCCTTGCAAGCGGCCCCTTGTAACCAGCCCTCGGTGGGGCAAGCAGAGACCCACTCGCAGCCCGTGGAGGACCCACGTCGAGAAGAGATGCCAGAGCCTGAGCACGGTACGCATCTAGAGTCCGTGTCATGACCCCCGCCGATGGGGAGGTGTTTCGTTAAAGGAGATGCCTGAGCCTGAGACTGTTGTGAATCATGGGCACAGGTCGAGGCGCATTTACGCATCTCAGTCTGTACGGAGATGCATTTCAGGTCGATATGACGACCCACGCCGGAGCACATTTAAAGTTTGTTGATGACCCACGCCAGAGCGAGTGGCTACAGCTCCTTAAAAGCCCAGGACTGGTAAAGCCCGCACTTGGGGCAAATCCGATGGGGTAAGGATTTGCCTCCTAGTGGGCAGGATTCACGCTTTCGCCGTGAGTAGGGGATCCACTGGAGCGAGCGACAATGGTGTAAGGACTCCTTCTCCTTTAAGAGAAGCGGCAGTAACAACTTGGAATGAACTGACCTGCACTCCCCCATTCCCTGCCCCCTGCACCACTGGGCGGAGGAGGTAGAGCCGGGAAGAAGAGGCAAAAAGGGGGGGAGTGGTGTTGTTTTTAAGACCTGGCCTTGTTTTCTTGTTATCCTCTCAAGTAACCGTTTTTGTTTGCTTTTCTCTTTGTAGGTAGCTGTTAATAAATAGTTTTGCTTTAAGAAAACAGCCTCTTTTGCCCGGGACCATGGTTGGTGGGTGCTCCTCTGTTCCTGTGTCGATCCTCAGCTCTTTTATTACATTTTTCTCCTCTCCATTCTACTGGAGTGGGAGAGCTGCGCGGGGTTTAGTTGCCAGATCAGCCTAACCCACGACAATAATATAAAGAAATATTTATATTTAGGATGTAAAATTAAGCAATTTACTCCATGATTAAAAGTACATATCTCTATGGCAACTAATTGCTACTCTCTATTTGATTGATAACAGGTTTAATTTCATAGATATTTTTTACTTTTAAACTAATATTCGGAAACATAATTATTGCATGCAGACCTCTAATCACTTATTATGAATTTGTAGAGATATAATTTGAAAACAAGTCTCTAAGAGTTTTCTCTTAATTTTAAATGCTGTTGATATAGCAGATCTAAAAAGCTGTTTTTCCTGCATTTGTACTGTTGATTGCAGTAATAATAAAACTAATTGCCTGTAATCCAGTAAAGTATAATTATACCTAGCTTGATTTAGACAAAGATGTGGATATTTCAAAATTAGATAGCATGAAGTATTGTATGAATAATTCATAACAAAAGACAACTAATGAGACCATTTTGTAGACTTAGTTTGAACGAATATTCCAACAGAGTTATGGACACATTGTGTGAAATTCATCTTATCTCACTTTAGCTGTCTAACAAATAGCAATCTAGGTCTAAGTTGATGTCTTAAGAATGTCTCCATCACTATTGAAGAGTGACCAACAGCACAACAGGCAAGGGAAAATACTTCTCAGGTCTCTTGGTAAGCCTGACTAGGACAGCATGCCTTAACTGCCTTCTGAAAACATCTAGACTATAGAATTATTCTGTCAATACTTGGCAATAGACATTAAATAACATTTACCACAGCCTTTGGAATGTCCTTCAATTTAAAAGGTGTCATTTGACTGATCTATATAGATCATAAGATATTTTAGATTCATCAGTTCTGAATTTGATAAGTGCTTACTATCACAACTACAATTAAGTTAAAGAATCGCCAAATAAATTCTAAATTTGAATCTGGCAACTGATATTGATGATAATAATTTGGATGTTAAAAAGTAGATATTTTAAAAGGAGCCATTGTTTTGAAGTAAAAATGCTCTATATAGGGTATACAATATAACATAATTCGATATTAAACTTTTAAAACTCAATTGTTTAAGAACATTTTAATTTTAGTACTCTAATGTTTTCCTCTGTTTAATTTAAAGAAATAATGAGTTTGCTTAATTCTTTTCAAGTTCTGTAGGAAAATAGTTAAAAAATGCAGAGTTTTAATTTTTTTAAAATTATTTTATTTTAAAGATTAGTTACTGAATTAGTTCTTAAGGATGTTAAAAAGAGGGCAAAGGATACATAAATATACTAAGACCATGGAAACATAATAAGCATAATATTAGGAGCAGATAAAGTAGGAATATCATGTGAACAAATGGATCGGCTGCAGTATTTTGTCTTGAAGTTTTGTTTTTAAACATATGTGTCTTCATTGTTTCTTTTCTCCGTGGATGGAAAACTTAAATCCCTCACCCACTCCCACAATACATTTAAAATTCACTCACTTTTTTTGAATAATTTATTTTTATGCATTGCTTCATTAAAAAAATAAGAAAATTGTTGCAGTTGAAAGAAAAATATGTTTTTTTTTAAATGTTGAAGACATCAGGGGGACGGGGGAGATTTGCACTCCTTGTAGGAAAAAACATAAGTTTTCAGGTTTTCTAGTTGCGTATAGCTAATCATAAACTCATTCTGTTTGATATTTTCCTGGTTTACTTTGCATGGCTGTTCAGCTGTTTAGAAAGTCTGAGCAAAAGTAGGTCTGCAAATTTTGAATGCAGGAGAGTGAAGAAAATTGCTATTACCATTACAGAACAGGATGGGGAGGGAAGAAGCCTCTAACCTTTTTATGAACAGCCCTAGAGCTGAAATGGATAAGAATTGCAAGCTGAAATTTGGCATGGAAATAGCTCTCATTTGAAAGATGTACCTTTGCTTTCAGAGAAAATTGGTTTTGACTTTACGAAGGTATGAGCTTTTGAATATTGAATACTGACTACAGTAATAAGGTTTTAAGCCTCTCTTTTACTTTCTCTCTTTTCTTTCTCTCAGTTCCTAACATTTTCCTTCCATATGAACCTTAAAATTATACAATATCTTTGCAGTAAATAGTCGAGTATCGTATATTGCTCCAGATTGGTAGTATCTCCTGTTTATTTCACAGACATGAAATTGTTGAAACTGGTTTTGACCTTTTTGGTGTTTTGTTGTTTGTTTTGTTATAGCACTTATAAGTTATATTCTTCGCACTGCCTTCTCCCTCATCTAGGAATCACTGTCCTTTATCTGAAATGGCTTTTCAGTTCAAAAACTTGTCAATTCTGTATCACATATATCTAATTTGCAGGAATGTGAACATTCACAAAATTGGAACTCATATCGGTATTATATGGTCCTGACTGCAAGACCTCTTTCCACAAGACGCTTTTATTTCTCTCATATAACCTTAGATTGAATTCCAATTATCCTTCTAAATCAATATAGCTATTGCAGCAAGCTCTAGCAGCCTTGGTTAACTCTCAGTCATTAAGAATAAAGCACTCCTATTAAGTGATTTCATAACTGATAACAGTCTTGCCATGCTAGAGTGAGATAAACTGGATTCAAATTACAGTTTCAAATGGTTGAAGAAGTGACCTTTCCTGTGCATTCTTTATTTTATCAGGACTCCTCTATCTGAATCAGGTAGGAGAAGATAACATTTACTTTAAGGTTCCCTTGCGCAAGAAACTTCATACTATAAGCGTGAACATCTTTCCATCACGAGAACCCAAGATTAGCCCATATTGACTGGATCTATCGTTTTCCTCCTAAACAGATTTATCACCTCTCAAGAACTTTAAGAACTTTTACCTTCATTGATTACTTTATTTGAAATCTTCTAGCGTAGCTTTTTGGGATTGCAGCATTCTTCCAGCTGCTGCAGACACTAAATTATCAATATTTTACACATTTTGTAAAGTATTTGCTCCTTTTCTTATAATGTGCATTTTCATTTGAATAAACTCATACTTTAACTGATTTTAATTAGTTCATATACACAAAATATGCAAAAATATTCAAGTGAAGTCTTGAATAGATAGAAAATAAATTAGCTGGACTATATCAGAGTCCAGAAGTTAGACTCAGAATTTCTGTCAGTACATGGGATTTTTTAAATGAAATTTGCAATATCAAGTCAAACTGACACTTTTATTTTTGTCTTTGAAAACCTCTAAAAACTTAAGTCCAACATCATTGCAAATTGTTGGTATCAAGATATTTTCTCAAAGGTTCAAACGACAATAAACTCTGAGGTTGAACTTCAAGAGTCTTTCAGATAAGCAGATGATTTTGAATAATTCAAATTTTCTGCCAGAGTTTTCTTTCTATAGTGCTTGTTCAAGATGTGTTTATTCAACTGCAAGACAATTAGCACAGCTAATAACTGATTAGAGAGCTTTTCTCTTAAAGGCATATGTACAGATAGTAAAGAATAAGTGGTAGTTAGACATCCCTCCCTTCATTGATTTATACTAGTAGGTTACAGATTGTGTTTCCTCAGTTCAGAATGTAATATTGAGGCAGAGAAAAGTGGTTCCACACCTGCGCATATTCTCATCTGGCTCATCACGATAAACAGGTTATGCATCTTTAGGAAGCATAGGCCCTACCAGTCAGAAAAGAATTCAAAGAGCAGCACAGGGAAAAAAAAAATAATATTTGTCTCCCCCTAATATGAAGCCTCAAGGTTCACACAAGTTTTGGTAATAACACTGATTACTTTTTCAAACTAATGTTATTTGACAGAAGAGTCTGAAAAATATCCTCTTGGCAAATAGGAAAATTGTCATTACAACTTCCCTCTCTACTTCTTTGTTAACACATGCTTTTTATTATTCTTTTTAACTGTAGCTATCTGTTAAGAACCAGATCTTCAAAAACACGTAGGTGCTTAGTTCACTTCGTAGGGTAACAGAGACACTCAAATGTGTCTTGAAGGTCTGAAGCAATATTTGTTTCTTTTCCTTTACTCCTACACCGCATTTAACACTGTCATTCTAAATCCTTACCTACATGGTAAAATTGCAGACACAACTGATACAAAAATTAACTGTTAGATTTTTACATTTAAAATTATAATAATAGCTTCTATTCTGACATAAATGTAGCTTAATGATTTAAGCAAGCTGGTAGAAAAAGGTAATACCTTTTATGAGACTATCATAGCTAGAAAGAAACAAATTTACTCCATTAGAGAAGTTAATGGTCAGATTTTTGCTCTGAAGAATAAACTTCTTTAAGTTATAATAGTTCTGTGCACTCTCATTAATCACTGCTTTCACAAAATATCCTAGTTAAATACCACATCTTTCATAATCATCAAAGACCTGAAGATTACTTGCTCACAGACTTCTGAAAAAAGTCTCTCTAAGTATGTTCATAAATTTTCCTCTTTGCTAAGAGTGTACTCTGTAAAGTAAAGAGAGGAAGGCTGTGAGAATAACTGATAAATTTGTGCTGTTAATGTGTTAACTTATAGTCCAGCAAAAAGTCATTTTGGATACAGTCTAATTTAGAAATTTTAATTTTTTCCTGCCTAAGGAATTCTAACATTAAGAAATTATTTTTATGTCTCAGTGCTGTAACAACAAGTCTGCCCAAAATAGCTCTAGCTAAAGCTAGCTTTCTGTTCTACTTGAGCCCAAACCACATGTAAGAGTATATACCCTCTAGTCCCTTACTGAATTTAGCAGAAGTGAAGTAAATTAAAGACTGTTGTCACTACATTTATAGACAAGAAGGACAGAATGCTTTTATTTCTATCTGTCATATCTGAAGAGTTAAAATACTCTTCGTCATGAACAAAGATTGTGCTCGTTTCTTTCTGTTATAGAATCACAGAAAGGTTTGTGTTGGAAGGGACCTTAAAGATCATCTAGTTTCAATGTCCCTGCCATGGGCAGGGACACCTGCTTGCATGTTCCATTCTAACACTCCAGTCATAGGATTCATCCCACCATGTCTCTGTGATGCCAATAAGATCACAGTCCTGCAAGCTTGCACACATCTCTAACTCCTCATTTATTCCTCATGATACTTGCTTTTGCATAGAGGCATTTAAGTCGGGCACCCCATGAAACTGAATTCCTGTTTGGAATTCCTTTCTGCTGCTCTTCTGCTATTCTCAGCTTGTCTTGATCAAGCCTGATATTATCTCACTCTCCTCCCTTTCACCTCCTCTGCCCTCTTATTCTCTAAGAAACATCATCCTTCAAAAAAGTTTGCCAGCCATCAGTCTGGGATGATATACTTTCAATTTCTGCTGCAGATGCATTTCATGTTACATTAAAGTACTCATTGACATAAAAAAACCCAAAACAAAACAAAGAAAAAAAAGAGGAAAAAAGAAGAATCAATATCTCCTATTTTTTACATAATCATCCCAGATAGTAATACTTTCTTTCTGAGTGGCAATACAATTACTTTAGACAAAGTAGAGTAGCTCAGTCTTGTGGAATTCACAAATGACGCTCCCATATATAAGCATCTGTTTTAGGATATAAGAATAAAAGATGATATTCAGAAAAAGCAAATGTTTTGTATCATCTCATGTGGACGGCAGAGTATAGAGGAATCTTTTGTATCCCTCAAAAAGGTGTGAAGTCTGCCCCCTGCTGTGAATAGAGTTCTTTTGTTTACTTCTCCGAGTCCTCTGCTACCTTGTGCAATTATATCAGCTGGGCTTTCCATACATTATTCTGTAATACAGGAAGAAAAGAGAGGCAAGATTTTCTGAAAGAAATATAAAAAAGGAAGCATAGAGAGAAGCAAAGGTATGATGTCTGAAAAAGGGAAAAACCTTGAAGGATGAGATGAAGTCATCCTTTGAAGTATAAAGTTGTGGCATGATCAAAAGCTCACTGCAGGTAACAGAAAGATTTCTATTGATTTCATTGGTCTTTGAATTCAGAACAGTCTAAAGGAAAACAACAAAACTTCCTCCCTTTTCCCATCAGCTCCTTAGTTGTGTTCTTTTCAGAATCAGTCATACTAAATAGACAAGATGAAGAGTCAGGAATGAAGTTAGAAATCATTGGTTTTATTTGAAAAAATGAGGAAAAGGTATTAATTTCTTTTAAAACTCTAAAGTGTAACTTTTTTTATGTGGGAATTTAATGGGGGATAAATATTCTGGGTACTATTTCAAATGTCTAAATCTTAATAATTTACCATAATTTTTCTGGGAAATAAATAGAACAACTTTTGCACATATAGAAGACTGTACAGCTTTTTATACCATAGTTTTTCAAAACAATAAAACACTTTTTTTCTTTTTACTATATATTGGCTCTTTCTTTCTTGTAAGGCACTTCTAGTAAGATAAAAAGTATACTGATTGACTTTAATGTCCTAGTGAAACGAAATGTTTTAGCTTAATTTTAATGAAAAAGAGCCTGAGCCTCAGATAACCACCCTCATTTATTTCTCAGACCACTTTTTCAATTCATGTGGAGGAACTTTCTGAATGAGGCCTTTTAAAAATAACTAACAGACATAATGTCATTGTACTTTTTCTAAATCTGTAGTGTCTCATTATCTTTTTAAGACTTTAAGAGAATTTTATTTCAAATGGCATTTTTATAGAAATAATAAAGGGCTCTAAGACTGCAGAGAACTTTGTGCCACAACTGAGCCATCAGATTACTTTTGTCATGTTAGTTCAGATGCAAATGGAGTCATTAGATGTGCATTCCCATTACTCCCACTCACACAGTCTTAAAAATCTGAGTTGTACAGTACTCAAATCATGCCCACAACTAAGCTTTCGTGAGTGAAATCTCAAATTCAAGTATTCAAGAGTTTATATTGTAGTTCTTTTCTTTCCCTTTTCAAACTGTTTTTCTTTAAAAAATAAAGAAGTGTTTGTTTGTTTGTTTGTTTTTAACAGACTTTAATAGTATGAAAGCTCTCTACCAGTTGAAAGAGTCTCAGTACCACAAAACAGCTATGGATGGCAGTACTCAAAAATTATCCAACTTAATCCCACCTGTATACCTCAACAGGGACTTGGGGAAACCAGCACAGCAAAAGGATTACTTCATATACATATTAAGGATGAGGAAAAGACAGATTGTCATTCCCCACAGTAGTACCTCCCATTACAGCATTCCTGTTACAGATCCCACAGTTGGAGCAGGATGCTTTCATGATCTTTTCCTTCAGCATTATGATTAAATCAGCATTTGAATGAGGCCCTAGATTTGTTCAGGTTTTAAATTCAATAATTATTACCAGTACCGATATTTAAACTAGAAGGACCTAGAGCTAATTCTGTTTTGTAATCTTCCATTTTAGGTAGGAGCACCTGAATATGCCCCTGGAATGACTTTGTTGCACGCAAGGGGACACTTGTACCTCTGTGCACCTACTGAAGAGTTCCCATGTGTGACTTGCTCCTGAGTTTTCTTTTCGTAGAAACCATGGTATTTTATAGGCAACATTTTTTAGTTTCCAAAAAGAAGCAAGCTTTGTTCTTGCTCTTTTAGCAAAGATTATACGGGTGTGAAAACCCATCTGAGATGAAATAAGAGATTTAACCTGCACATTATAAAAAAAGAACATTTACCAAATTGCTCACTGATGGTTTATCCCAGGAAAAAGTAATCCATAATTTAGGTTTAGCAACACTCAGTCCAAGAGAGCATAGTTTTGTTAAACTATCATTTTACTCTAGCCATGCCTGAAGTAATTGATAGAATAGGTCTAACAATTCCTAGCAACAAGGGATCTTGTGGCTTTATCTAAAAGTAATTTCTCAATTTTAGTGAGATAATGAAACTTCATTTTGGAATTTTGTTACTAGTGACAAAATAAATCCTACTTTTATATATAATATCCTACTATATCCTTTACTATATCAAAATCCTTGATATCAAAAGAAAACTTGTACCTGTTTCATTTGCTTGTTTGTCTTTCATTTCTTTTCCATTCTGTCTGTTTTCAAAAATGCCTCTAATTCTGAAGCCATTACACAATAGCAAGAAGAATAGATATGAAATTTCCAGTCTGTAAGTTTTCCAAAGCATGAAGTTTGAAAATGGTTGCTTTTTTATACACTATTTTTTTCATAAATAAATGCAATGTAACAAACCATCTCCCCCAGCCTCTTTATCTTTTACCCTATGGAAACATGACTTTGTGATCAAGTTGCTTTCAGCTGATAAGTTTCTTTTGCTACCCTCAGTATTTCATTAGCTCAGTGACTGTTTCAACTAAATACAACAGCTAGTTGAGGGTTTGTCTGTGTGTTTGTTTCTCAAGACATTTTGTAAAAATTGCATGAGTGTAGTAGAAGGGGAGAGGACAGAAACTGGTTCAACAGAACTAAAGTCCTAGCTCTGAGCTCGTACCTTCTTAGGTACCAGACAATTCACATGACAAGAAAGATATTTTTAGGTGTCTCAGTCATGAGAAAAAGGCTTCATGCAGAGCATATATTTATTCTACAACAGGGAATACAAGCAAAAGTAAAATAAAATGCGTAGCAAGTGTCACTTGGGGCTTCAGATGCATGAAGCATCAAACATGGCAGCTGTCAGTCCATGTCAGGTCCAGGCAATTGAGCTGCAGTCAGCTGCTTGAGGGGAGTCAATCAGAAAACCAAGAAACAGCCTGTTAGCCTGACTAGTGGTTTATTCTTTGCAAGGAAAATCCATCACTTGCTGTTCGGTTTTGGGTTTTGGTTTGTTTGTTTTTGTTTTTTTCTGTATGCCACTCCATGGCAGTTGCATTTCTAGATGGCTCACTTCTGTCTTAGCTTTTACTTCTTTTACCTCATCCTTTCTGACTTCATCCATAGTTTCTGACTCCTGCCTCTGCTCTTTGTCCTTACCCTAGTCCTCCTTGCTCCTTGTCCTGGTTGGTACCTTCCTATTATTTGTTCTGTGAATGGGGACAGTTATTCCAACAATGTTTTTTCCTTCAGTTCAGTAAGCCATTGTTTCTAGGATCTTGCAACTTTTCCTATACATTTTGCGTAACTGTTAGCTTGACATAACCCTTGGTCTCTTTGGGTCATTACCTTATCTCGTCTGTTACACCTGGTTTGCTTTCCCTCCCTTTGTTCCAGTCTGGCTGTAATAGCTTGGAAGGGCGGCCCACATTCTGTCTGTCTCTGCTTAATAGAAGAATTTCTTTTTTACCCAGAAGTAAGGACAGCAGAAGGTTGTAAGGGTAAAAAGAAGAAGACAAGATAGTGAACTGTTGTAGCTTGGTACTAGAGGCGTTTGACTCATATGAAGGCCACGTCCTGAAGAAGTGACCTACAAGTGTAGAGGAGGTAACACCACAGAGATGTTAATGACTGAATAGTTTGCTCACAGAATAAATTTAATATAGATTACATATACTTAGTTATATAGCAGATGATTTATTTAACAGCAATATAAAATGAGTATGTCATTACAAATGTAATAAACTTGGAAACAAAACCATAAAACCAGGCTTCAGAATTTCCAGTTTATATGGTGGGTTTTTTTCTCTTTTCATTCCCCAGTATCTTTATAATCTACTCTTGAGTGGGAGGAAACAGCCTCTCAGATACATGTAGTTTGGTAAGCTGTTATAAGTGAAAAGTATCCTCCTAGGATATAGGATCCTCTGTATATCAGCGTTTAGACTAAATTACAAATTCATTCTTTATCCTGATACTGACCCCTCTCTTTACCACAAATCAAGAATGTCACAGATTAGAAAATGTGTTTTATAAGGAACATTCAGCAGTTTTGTTTGTTTGATCTTATTTAGTTAAATTAGTTCTCTGTACTAACTTATTATTAGAAAAATTTGTTTTACTTTAATAATATAGTTGTTATGCATAATTAATAATAAATCGACACTGATGAACTCATCTAATAACCTGATAACTCCTCACTATGCTTATTGTCTTGTTTTGCTTTGTTTGCTTTTCCCCTTTTAAGATTTCATATATTTTTGTGTTGGAGTTTTGCCTCTTGAATTCCTGAATTATTAATGATCACATGTCAACAATTCTGCTGCTGCTTGTAATTTTATTTTCTTTTTCTTCAAGTGTTTTTTTTTCACAGCTCTTTCTGAGCAGTCTAAGGCAAAACTGTGCACTTTTACCATATTAGAGGTGGACCTTGTTTCCTTGTTACATAGGTGGCCAAGTGCTTCAGAGACAAAGGTTTGCAGTGGGATTATGGAAAGAAAGAGAGTCCTCCTGGGTCTTAAGGTTAACAGTACCAATGTTCTTCATTGATAGAATAAAGGAAGAATAAAGCAGAATAAGATGGAGTAAGGCAGAGATATAGTGGGTTGTCTCAGGAAGTTTTAAGCACCTAGAGCTTACAGGGAGCAGTTTTCATGTTCATAGTGATAGTATTTTCCTACCCATTTTGAGGTCTTCAAATTTTCTTAAAATATTTTTCATTCTTATTTGTTCCCAGTTAAAAAGTTGCACACTAGCACACTCAACATCAGTAAGCTGTTCTTTGTTATGTAGTAACTACCTAGGTTTATTAGACTTTCAACTACATAGGGTTTTCTCTGACTTTAAGCTAAAATAGTTTGGGCAATAGTCACTTGTCCTCTAAACCATTGCTAGGTAAAACTGTTTCAGGCCAATGTAAGTCCATATAAATTCTGAGATCTTGCACTGTCAGACCAGCATAACACGTCTAAAGCCTTATACCAATAATGGTAAAAAGCTCTTTTCATTGGGCTATAGGGTCTTGGACTGGATTAAGAACAAGAGATTTAACATGTTGGTAATTTCCTCCCCCTTACATTTATTTTCATTTATTGGCGAATGAATTTAGCAACTATTTTTACTTTACCTTCTTTTCTCCAAAACCCCAAACCAACAACTTCTAAAGTTTTTTAGAGCAGTAGGAAGCAAACTAATAAAGATACAAGAGTATATGAATAAGTTTAAAGAATGCAAAAAGAAGTTAAACGATTGGCTCTTCTCACTGGCATCTAATGATAGGACAAGGGGAAATGGATATAAGCTGGAACATAGGAGGTTCCACTTAAACATGAGGAAGAACTTCTTCCCAGTAAGGGTAACGGAACACTGGAACAGGCTGCCCAGAGAGGTTGCGGAGTCTCCTTCTCTGGAGGTGTTCAAAACCCGCCTAGATGCGTTCTTGTGTGATCTGATCTAGGTGGTCCTGCTCCAGCAGGGAGATTGGACTAGATGATCCTTTGAGGTCCCTTCCAATCCCTAACATTCTGTGATTCTGTGATACTACTAAATTTATTCAAAGTGTATTCTTACTGTATGCAGTAAAAAGGAAAAAAGTTACATGGAGAATTAGATCGATAGAGTTACTTAATGGTAAGCAAAAATATTTTTTATAAACTTAAATAATTTAGTTAAAACATTAAATATATTTATAATTCATGAATTTATATTATATGGTTTAATTTTAGTTTACTTGACTTAATATAGAATTTATTGTATATATACATACACACATATTCTACAATATATGAATATGATATACACATCTCCTCAAAGACAGAAATTTTTGCCCTGTGTAGTAGAACATGAACTTGTCTGAATTAGACAGGCTGTGATAGTCAATCATGCCCGGGCAAAGACCAAGTACCTGTTTAACATTTATTATTTAGTGCACACATACAGTTTATAACAGATACTCTCTCCTATGAGTCTGAATTCCAGTTGGATATTTTAATAACGTTATTATGGCTAAATATTTAATACCAAGTATAGAGTAAATGTAGCAGAAGTCAGAGCTAATAACACAAATGGAACTAATCAAGATTTGGAAACAAGTTGTTTGTTGTGGACCATTTGAAACCTGAAGTGGTAGTCTCAAATCAAGCATTGATCTTTACAGATTATCTTTGGGTATTTTTTAAGGTTCAATGTTCCAAAATTTAGGGAAAATATACTTTAAGCAAGTTATTTTGAGGAGTGGAATGTTGAAATGAAAGGTATTCATTCAAAGCTAAAAATATCTATCATTAGAATGAAGGCAGAGCAGTTCCAATGATTACAAAACATAATAAATACAGTATTTCTCATGTTTTCAACATCTTCTTATCTCATATATATTATATGGTTACAGGATATCCATGTAAAATACTGTTTGTGTAGGGTGCAAAGGAATCTGTTTTGACTCTTGATTATGTAAATCTTAATGTACTTATTCAATGTGGCTTCAGATTGAGTTGTAATGAAGGGGTAGCCAAGAATCTATTTCGTCCATACTAATAATGATAATTTTATTATTAATAATTTTTCATTCCTCCACGTTTTTGTGTTTCATTTCCCAAATGGAAGAATTTAGTTCTTGTTTTAATTTGTAAGACCCAATAATCATAGAATCATAGAATCATAGAATCACAGAATGGTTAGAGTTGGAAGGGACCTCAAAGATCATCTAGTTCCAACCCCCCTGCCATGGGCAGGGAAACCCTCCACTACACCTGAGGAACTTGAAGGTGCACAAGTCCATGGGACCTGATGAGATCCATCCGCGAGTCCTGAAGGAACTGGCAGATGAAGTTGCCAAGCCACTGGCCATTGTATTTGAGAAGTCGTGGCGGTCTGGCGAGGTCCCCAATGACTGGAAGAGAGGGAACATAACCCCCATTTTTAAAAAGGGGAACAAGGAGGACCCGGGCAACTACAGGCCGGTCAGCCTCACCTCTGTGCCTGGCAAGGTCATGGAGCAGATTCTCCTGGGAACCATGCTAAGGCACATGGAGAGCAAGGAGGTGGTGGGTGACAGCCAACATGGCTTCACCAAAGGCAGATCGTGCCTGACCAACTTGGTGGCCTTTTACGATGTGGTGACAGCATCGGTGGACAAGGGTCAACCAACGGATGTCATCTACCTGGACTTGTGCAAAGCTTTTGACACTGTCCCGCACGACATTCTTCTCTCTAAACTAGAGAGGCATGGGTTTGATGGATGGACCACTCGGTGGATAAGGAATTGGCTCAATGGCCGCACTCAGAGAGTAGTGGTCAATGGCTCGATGTCCAAGTGGAGACCGGTCACGAGTGGCGTCCCTCAGGGGTCCGTGTTGGGCCCGGCCCTCTTCAACATCTTTGTCGGTGACGTGGACAGTGGCATGGAGTGCACCCTCAGCAAGTTCGCCGATGACACCAAGCTGTGTGGTGCCGTCGACACGCTGGAAGGGAGGGATGCCATCCAGAGGGACCTCGACAGGCTGGAGAGGTGGGCCCGTACCAACCTCATGAAGTTTAACCAGGCCAAGTGCAAGGTCCTACATCTGGGTCATGGCAATCCCAGGCACAAATATAGACTGGGTGGAGAATGGATCGAGAGCAGCCCTGAGGAGAAGGACTTGGGAGTACTGGTGGACGAGAAGCTCAATATGAGCCGGCAATGTGCTCTTGCGGCCCAGAAGGCCAACCGCGTCCTGGGCTGCATCAAGAGGAACGTGGCCAGCAGGTCGAGGGAGGTGATTCTCCCCCTCTACTCTGCCCTCGTGAGACCTCACTTGGAATATTGCGTCCAGTTCTGGAGTCCCCAACATAAGAAGGACATGGACCAGTTGGAGAGGGTCCAGAGGAGGGCCATGAAGATGACAAGAGGGCTGGAGCACCTTTCCTATGAGGACAGGCTGAAAGAGTTGGGGCTGTTCAGCCTGGAGAAGAGGAGGCTCCGGGGTGACCTTATAGCGGTCTTCCAATACCTCAAGGGGGCCTACAAGAAAGATGGGGAGAGGCTGTTCAGGAGGGCCTGTTGTGATAGGACAAGGGGTAATGGTTTTAAAATAGAGGGAGGTAGATTCAGGTTGGATATTAGGAAAAAATTTTTTACCATGAGAGTTGTAGAACACTGGAACAGGTTGCCCAGAGAGGTGGTGGATGCTCCATCCCTGGAGACGTTCAAGGCCCGGTTGGATGAGGCCCTGAGCAACCTGATCTAGTTGGAGATATCCCTGTTCCTTGCAGGGGGGTTGGACTAGATGGCCTTTGAAGGTCCCTTCCAGCCCTAACGATTCTATGATTCTACACCAGGTTGCCCAAAGCCTCATCAAACCTGGCCTCGAACACCTCCAGGGATGGGGCATCTACAACTTCTCTGAGCAACTTGTTCCAGTACCTCACCGTCCTCTGAGTGAAAAATTTCTTCCTTATATCTAATCGAAATCTACCCTCTCACAGTTTAAATCCATTGCCCCATGTCCTGTCACTACACACACTTGTAAAAAGTCCCTCTCCAGCTTTCCTGTAGGCCCCCTTTAAGTACTGGAATGCTGCTATAAGATCACCCCGGAGCCTTCTCTTCTCCAGGCTGAACAGCCCCAACTCTCTCAGCCTGTCTTCATAGCAGAGGTGTTCCAGCCCTCTGATCATCTTCATGGCCCTCCTCTGGACTTGTTCCAGTAGCTCCACGTTGTTCTTGTGTTGGGGACTCCAGAGCTGAACACACTATTCCAGGTGGGGTCTCACGAGAGCTGAGTAGAGGGGCAGAATCACCTCCCTCGGCCTGATGGCTAAGCTTCTTTTGATGCAGCCCAGGATATGGTTGGCTTTCTGGGCTGCCAGCGCACATTGCTGGCTCATGTTGAGCTTCTCATCCACCAGCACTCCCAAGTCCTTTTCCTCAGGGCTGCTCTCAATCCATTCTCTGCCCTGCCTGTACTTGTGCTTGGGATTGCCCCGACCCACGTGCAGGACCTTGCCCTTGGCTTTGTTGAACTTCATTAGGTTCTCACAGGCCCACCTCTCCAGCTTGTTGAGGTCCCTCTGGATGGCATCCCTTCCCTCCAGCGTGTCCACAGCACCACACAGCTTGGTGTCATCTGCAAACTTGCTGAGGGTGCGCTTGATCCCACTGTCCATGTCGCCAACAAAGATGTTAAATAGCACTGGTCCCAGTACTGACCCCTGAGGAACACCACTCGTCACTGGCCTCCACATGGACATTGAACTGTTGACCACAACTCTTTGAGTGCGACCATCCAGTCAATTCCTTATCCACCGAGTGGTCCATCCATCAAAACCATGTCTTTCCAGTTTAGAGATGAGGATGTCGTGTGGGACAGTATCAAATGCTTTGGATAAGTCCAGGTAGACGATGTCAGTTGCTCTTCACCTATCCATCAATGCTGTAACCAATAATAACAATAATGAACTATTAATTTCTCTGAGGTCGAATGAATGTTACAAATGCCTGATTAAAAAAAATAACATTGTCAAATTTTGAGAGAAATTCATAGGTACTATTCAGTTAGAGCCCTTCAGACTTCAGTGTTGACTTTGTAGAGTTATAAACTACAATGTTATAAACTACTTATTCTGAATGGAGAATTCTATCAGTAAATTATTTGCTGGGCTCTTTCTAGTAGTTATTTATTCAACATTATTTCTTAATTTATTTTAAAGAGGAATTCTATCTTCTGAGAGCATCATGCCTAAAACATTCCTATCCTTCACCTCGTGATCCACCAAAAGCTTGCATAAAATTTGCCCAGGTAATTCTTATCCAAGAAAAGGGAAAAAATCTAGTATGTTTCTTCCTTATTATTTTCCTGTTTCCATAGGTTTCTTCTCTGTTATTCTATAGCCTTTCTTCTCCCTCAGCTAAAATGACCAGTAGGAAGGAACAAAGGAGTGTCATGATTACAGCATACTTGAAGAAATGTACCAGTCTAACCAAATTTAATTGCTTCAGTAACAAATTTTCCAGGGACACTTACACAGATACTGACACACTACGGGCTTTGGAAGAGAAGCCACTAGAAACATTGATAGATTAAAATACAGCAAAGAGTTAAAAACAGAAAGAAAGCAATTTCTATGCTCATTTTTTGAAAAGACCATCTTAAAATGCTCTAATATTTAACAATACATTTCAGTTTGTTTCTCATGAAAATATAACTCGATTCATTATTCGACACTTTTTCTGTTTGTTTTTTTTTTTCTTTTCTCTTAGTAAAGGACCATTTACATAAGATTTTATTTCCTTCTGTAAAGCAGCAATCTCATGTAATCAGTTTTTATGGTCTTAATTTTTAGCTAGCATAATCTGGGGAAAGATGAATTCCTTTAATTGCATTGTACGAACACCATTTATTCTTAGAAGTGATGTATTTGTATGTATTTAGTAGGATATCCATTCTGCAATACATCAGCAATAGCGACATATGTTACAGGGAACGTAAGCTCTGCAAATACAGCGCTGGCAGTGTAAGTGACAGACCTAGACACAGTGCAAAAGCCCCTGGGATCTGTTATGCGACAGCTAATTTCCTTTCCCTTTTTGCTTTACTTTCTACAGTAGCTTCCCTTTCTATCCTTTTCACTGCTTCCACTAACTTGACCCAGATGTCTACAAAATTTAATTTACATGCCAGTTTTAGACATTGTATTAATAAAAAATAGTGGCTTTCTAATAAAGATACAGAATTTTAAGTGATACTTACTTAAATGTTGTCCTAAAAAGTGACACATATAAATGAATTGTTTCTTGTCGAGAGTTTCATGAATTAACATTTTTACAGGTAGAAAAATGGACTGGAATATGGATTATCAAAAGCAAATAAGCACATGTGACATATTCATATTGGCAATATACATTCATTTGAAAACTTCAAAAGTGAATCTTGAAGTTTTAATATGTTGGTTATTTTTTCTTCTTATGCAAAAATATTTTTTTTATTATTTGCTTTCTTTAGTGAAATAACTGCAGCTGGACTTTTCATTAAACACACTTTGACTTTTAACACTGCCTGGTTTTGTGGCTTGTAGACACAACCGTGATGTCTACCTATGGCAATTACAGAGTTTGAGACTTTATAAAAATTCTGCATTGTTCTCAGTGAAGGTGATCAGCTATTTATCATTATTCTCGATTCAATAAATAGGTTAAGAATGATGTGGCAGCAAGAGATGAGTTAATCAGATAAGAGAAACTCACTCCTCCCTGTGCTACCCCATCCCAGAGAAAAGAAAGGAAACTGGCACACTCCACCTCTGGCAATCAGGCTAAAGAGATCCAATCCAAAGGTAACAAGCTGCCGAAGACTACTCTTCTAGCCTTTCATCCATCCACAGTGTAAGACTGAAGAATGGTTAGAATAATGTTACAACGTTATATAACTACCTGATGCGCTGCAATTACATTTTGTTGACATACTCATGTAAATTATGAAATTAATACCATAAATAAATTTAGGACATATCATATTTAATTTTTTCTGTGAGTCCTAAGTGAGAACCATTTCACCGTATTTTAGCCCATCTGAACACTTACCATCTATAGGTAGAATAGTTATTTATTTTTCTTCTCTTTTCACAAGATAAAAATAAGCTCCTTCAGAAAGTAATTTATCTTATTCGAAAAGATATTTCTGATCAGTGCAACACGAATCCTCTTCAGTGTCTGTGCAGGCAACCTAGATGAGGTGAGACCTTTAATTTTTCGATAACCAATGTTAAGTGAAATTAATCTCATCCTCAAATGCCCCATTCATACTTTTAATGTTCTTTTAGTGTTTCTAATGTAATGTCACTATCTCAAGCCAAGTATCTATTAAAAACCATTTCCACCTCCTGAAACAATATGAACAAATTCAACTACTATCCAGTGTGACTTTGAAGTTTCAGAAAATTTCTTTAGATTATTCCATATATTTTTTGCTTTATAAATACTTTTAAAGATTATGTGTTTTTATTTTCTTGGTAACATTCATGACCAGCGACTTAATACAATAATCTGTTCTCTTATTCTAAATCATTATACACCAGTAAAATAAGTTTTATGATGTACCTTCACAAGAAATTCAAATTTTCTTTGCTATGAAGTTTTATCACATTATTTTAATTGCAGATATGCCTGAATAGACAGTGCTATTGCACTTTTTATATGTTATTTCTGATGATTAAGGCTAAATATTGATATTTATCATATCTCATCTTTGAAATACTGTGTTTGTGTCAGAACTGCAAAATAAGCATCCAGAAAAGTTCTCAAATTTCAATACATAATCAATTGCACTTTACTGCATGATGCTCAGTTCATTTTTTTTTTGGTGCCAAGAACAGCAGCAAATCTTTATACCGAAGTGAACAAAATGTGAGTTGCAGACATTTCATGAAACTTTGAAGAATTCATCATATCATGCTAAGAACTGATCTGAAGCTTTAAAAGATTCTTTAGAGACTGTGGATCACACTGATAGTTAGATCATCAGAGTCATGAAAAAGAGTAATAGAGAAGGTTTTGGAATATCTCCAGTTCTAAAGAGCCAAGGATGACTGAATATAAGATGATAAATAATGACTAGAAAAGCTTGTCTTGAAAAATATATCTTCCTATCCTAAAAAAGGTGTCCCAGAAAAAATGTCTTTTCCTATCAGACATTATCATGGAACCGGCAGGTTTACACAAAAAGCGGTTGGAGACAGAGAAATCATTGTGAAGGGATATAACCCTAAAGAGCTTCAAAATTATTAGAAGATATTGTATATGTTGGCCTAGCACTCCAAAGTTATATCAAGCTATGGAATCCACTCTAAGTGTTAGCTGCTAGCAAATTGACAAGTAATAGAATTACAGTCTGGGAATAGAGGAAAAATGCCTTTCATGATACTAGCTATTAGAACTTAATGTTGCTATCTTCTCTGCAGAAAACTTTAAGATCCAAATAATTACTGAATAAATAAATAAATAAAAGCCAGGCATCTTATCTTGTAAAACCTGAGCATTTACAAGAAGACAGATAACCTAATATAGCTTCAATTTGAACAAGACTATAATCGGTAAGCAAAAATGATTGCTAGATCAGGCCTATGAAAATGACTGAGTGACCAATTCTGATTATAGTGAAACCTATTCAGTGGGATTTTGCTGGCCAAGGTATGTGGTTATGATGAAAGAAAATCAATCGAAAGGCATCTCCTGGATACAATTTTATAGGGTTTCCATTTGTTGCTGCCCTGAATGAAAGGGAAAATGAAGCCCAATATGTACCAGGGCTGTTAGCAAAATCTTAATATGAACTGCCTGCGCTGAGAAATAGCATTTATCACAGAAAGAGAAGTGTTAAATTGGAGTCATCAATGACCTTTACAGATACAAAGACAGGCGGCAAGCAAACATAACATATGGTGATTTTCAGTGAGGAAGCCTGGACTCAAATGAAGTATTTGTTCCACATCTCTATTGTAGACAAACTGTGAAAGTATAACATTTAGCCCCTAAGCTAAAGCTTAGACAAAATGGGAGTTGATTCTCATGGAAATGCGCCAATATTAATTTCAAATCTTTGTATTATCTAGAAAAAGGTTGTTCCAACTAGAATAGTTACAGAAATAACAGATATACAGAAAATAAAATTCATGGTTTGTATTTATTAATAGAGCTACATTCCAGAACTCTTAATTTCTACTCCCTACATCCTTGCTCCATGTTTTACAGTTGCTTGAGTTTTAATACCTTTACACATAGCTAATAATTATAATTTATTTATACTTAAGTACACTACTGATCTATTTTAAGGCAGTTTCCAATAAATGAAATTAAAATATTTGAGAGATTTTCTGTCAGAACTTAGCTAATAAGTAGAAATAAAGAAATTCTACTATACATAAACACAAAGCAGAAAAACAATTAGAAATGTAACTATGCTTTTCTTAATTCATATGAAATATAAGAATTTGGGGGAAAAAAAGATTAATATGGCTGTTCAATATATCTGTTCAATAGTGAGAAATTTTTCAAAATTTGAAAAGATAAGCTGCATTGAACGAATTATTATGTTATTATACTGATGGCATCTCATTCTAGTTAGGCAGAGGCAAAGTACAGAAAAACTAAAGAGGCATGGAACATGATTATTGATAAGAAAAGATTCTCTTAGGAGAGGAGAATGAAAACATTTGAATTATTTGATGCATAGAAGCAAGAATAAGAGCTGACAGAAAAAAGATATATAAATTAAAAAAAAGAAAAAATATATAAATTAAAAAAAAGAAAAAAATATGTCAGGCACTGTTATCTGCTAATTCCTATTCAAAAGGAAGACAGAAATAATACTTAGGAGATAGGCAAGGATTTTTATTAGATTAAGTAGAATTAAGGAGCTTTCTTTGCTCTTTATTTTATTCTCTTGTAGGCTGCAACGCACTGAGTTTAAGTCTTACTTGCATTTGCAGACATTCTATTTCATTGACATTTCCATATTTACTTTCTATCACACTTCTTTTCCCTTCAGTTCAAGCTCAAATCTCTCAGAGGCTGTAGTGATACCCAAATCAGGTTTTTATTATACACATGTATGTCATATGTTTTTGTTTATATCCAACTGAGAGATTAGAAATAATAGGAAAAGGTGAAAAAGTAAGCAAGAGTAACAAACAAGCATATTTCCCTCTGTTGTTACAATAGATCATCAGAACCACTATGATTACCCTTCAAATGTACAAAATAGAGAAGAGGTAACCTTAGAACCTTACTAAATTACTTCCTTGGTAAACAGCACTGTTATGTCTTCAAAATCACGTACATCTAAATTCTTAGTTATTGCAAAATAATTGTAGTTGGAATGGCTTTTTAGAAGTCATCTGGTCCATCTACCTGCTCAAAGAAAGGCCAGCATAGATCAGGCTGCTCACAGCTGTGCCCAGCTGAGTTGTGAGCCTCTTCAAGAAAGGACGTTCCACAACTGCTCCAGAAACCTCTCATGGTGTTTGACCACCTTCATGGTAAAAACACCTCCAAATCTAATTGGAATTTCCCATATGGGAACTCGGGTGTTCATTGCTTCTTGTCTTATCACTGTGCACCTTCAAGAGAGCTCTGCACCTGCGAGACAAGTCCTTTTCCCCCACACTCTACCTCTGGGTAGCTGAAGCACAATTAGATCTCCCCTTAGCTTAGACCCAGCTCTCATTATCTCTTCATGTACCCTAGCGTCTGAGCATTCTGTTGGCCCTTGGTCGGTTTTGCCAATATCGTTTTTGTACTGGGAAGCTCAAAACTAGTCTCCCAAGTGCCAAATGGAGAGGAGCAATCACCTCCCTGGACCTACTGGCCCAACTTTCTCCTCTGCAAAAACATACTGCAGACTTACGTTTAACTTGTCCACTGGCATGCCAGGCCCTTTTCTGCAAAGTTTCTGTCCCATCAGTCAGCCACCAACTTGTTTCATTTCATGGATTTATTCCATGCCATGTGCAGGATTTTACATTTGCTTGTGCTGATCCATAAGCTGTTGTTAGCTCATCACCTATCACAAACCAGTGTTCCTTATCTTCCAGCTTTGTACTGTCAAAGCCTTTAATAAACTAATAGGACTTAAATGGCTTGACCAACCTCACCTGAGACCCCCATCTATGCCTGCTATGCATAGGCTCTTTTAAGATCAGGTCTGGATTTGCCGTCATCTCTATTCCTTAACTGCCGTTTGCACTTCCTAGTTTGACTTCGAATTTGGCTTGTAACTGTGCCTGATGATCACTGAGCTGTCAATAAGACTCATTATGTTTTGCTCATCTGCCTGGTGTACTGTGGGGCAGCTCACTGCTGGAGAGGACATTGCTTTGCTTGTGCTGTTCTTGCCTTGCCTTCCAACTCACCTTTAAGGAATAGCATCACTCTTGCTGCTAGCTGGCGTGCTATTTCAGTGGAACAAGTGTACATCCAGCACAGCACTCCAGTCATGTGGACTATTTAACCAAATCTCTCTAATTTCCCTGGGATCATAACTCTTCATCATTCATGAATTTCTAATTCCTCTTCTGTTTTCCATACTGATGTACTTGTGCAGTGACACTTGAAATGGACCTCTAGTTGCTCTGCTTTAACATAAGGAGTGTGAGGGCCACTTCTTTAATGTGCCCCCATGTCTTTTTTATCTAGTCACCATCCCTTATCAAGTATCATTAAAAGCTCTGCTATTCAGATTAGGAAGCTTGCTGTCAAAGATGGTCTCTCCTCACTTTGTAAAATGAACTCCTGTTTGTCCAGCAGTCTTTATTTCTTAAGGAAGGTCTCCTTTGTTACAAAAGCTTAAGACCTGGCTGCAGCACAAGCTTTACAGCCAGATATTGACCTGCAGAACATGCCTGCCTCTTTATGAATGTCTTCTTTTTCATCAGCAGTTTAGGAAAATACCACCTAGGTTCCTATTCTTTTCCTCTTTTCCTCACCAGCAGAGTCATGTTCATTTGTTGCTGTGGTAAAATTTTAGCAATAGGACCTTCCAATGGTTATCAGATTCATGGTATAGTCATATTTCCCCACTTCATTCTGAGTGTAAAGTTCTTTTATTGTCTTCTAAAAGTCATTATTTCCACTAGACACAATATGAATTTAAAATTCTATTAGAATTTGGTGCTATGTGGGTCTTGATCTAAATCAGCAGGGATATTTCTATATTGATAAACTTTCTTCTCTCTGCAGTTTGAAAAGGATAACATAAAATTTATAACAGAAAAGACATGCATGAAGCTAGACAATATCACACAGGATATAAGCAATCTGATCCTGAATAATCATCCCAAATCATTAAGCAATGTTACAGCTACAACTGAGTTACATGAGTACTAAGGCATTTTACTGCATTAAAAATGAGTCTATTTTGTTGTTTCTTTGACGTAAACTTTTTTTTTTTTCAACAAGACCTTAAAAGGTTCTTAACTCATAGTACAAATGAGCTTTGCATTTAATTGGTGTTGAAGACCTGGTTATACCCATGAGGGCATAATTTTTACTAGCAGAAAAAGTTCCATCTGGAGGTCCCCTTTGAGATAATCCATCAAGTCAAACTATAAATGACATTACAAATGCATTGGCAATGACACCATAAGAAAAAAAAATATCCCTGTAGATAATACTTTGTGATGCTGTGACCAGTTCATTTTGTCTTCACTGTGAGTCACAACATCCCCTCAGACCACCAGTTACCAGAAAGCTCCTACCTAGGGAAAAATGCATGTACTTGAAATGAAGCAGAAGCAACAGTAAAAGGAAACAGCTCTAAGGAAACATGTCCATTGCATTCAACACTTCAAACGCCAGTTATGTGCATTAGTTTTACATGGTGAATAATAGGGGAATTATAAATATTTCACTGCCTGTTCTTGATTCAGATATAAGAGCAAACAAATTAGTATTATGTAAAGAAGTAAAGAGAATTTGAACGTTTGGTTTTCACTCTCCGAGATACAGTACATTTTCAGATGTGAGCAATCTGTAACCTGTAAGACTTTAGGCAAAGTGAAATGAACAAATAAAACAAATCTACTGAGGCTTCATGCTGAGAGCATATTTAATTTGTTAGATTATGCATGATGCTTCATTGTTGTTTGCATTTAAAGAGAGGCAGTGTGTCACAGTTGAGGTCAAGATCTTTCTTTTATTAATATTTAAAATGTTCTTTTTAAATAAATCAAAACAATCACCCCTAAATTTCACCAGAGCTAATGCATTTCTGATCTAGAAATGAAATAATTACCTAGAATGCCATAACCTGTAACATAATGTGACAGGTGTCTGTCTCTACAGACAAATTTTCAACATATTTCAATTTTCTGCTGAGTTTTTTCAGTGAGCAGTGTTGGATTAGATGATCTCTTGGAGTCCCTTATGACCTTCTCTTTCTGTCTTAATTATGTTTTATTTCTATAGCCTATAGAGTGAAAAATCTACATGAATTTACACCCTGAATCAAAGAATTAGAAATACTTTAAATTTAAAAATATGCATCAATATGCTTATATGCCAGTGTACACGTAACTACTTTTATCAAAAAGGAAAGTACATGCTCTTATAATTACCCTGTTTATAAAAGGCCTGATTCAATAAGGACAGAAGACTTGTCTCTTTCTGAAAATCGGAACCTTTGGAAAGTATTTCACTTTGAGCATGCAATCCTTAAGATACTTAATGTTCGCATTCATAAATAATGTTATCTTCACATGAAAAATATTGATTGACTTATTAGCAATATTTTCCTTTTTCCTTTTATCAAATTTAGTAGTAATTAAGAAAAAAAAAAAGCAAGAAATTTAAGTTCATGCTTTCCTGCAGAAAAGAGTTCACCAGTTATACAATGACCATAGCCACAATGCAGATCCAGGTAACAATATACTCAGCTTGATGCCCTACATATCCTCCAACATGAAGGGTCAAAAATAAACTCAGAATTTTGCTTTAAAACTTTAAACATATGAACATTTCAACTTGCGTATTTCTTTACAGAGCATCAAAATATACACAGCTGTACCTGAGAATCTTCACTCAGTCTTCAAAAGAGGAAAAGAAAAATGCTAGTGTTAAATTTTAATTATTATCAGGCTTACTTTTTAATTATTGCAATTTACTTTTTCTTGTTATGCGTGTGATTACCTATGATATTGAGTAATTGTTCTTCAGAATGGAGTATGATTTTAAGTTACTGGCAAGGTGCCAGGCACTGAAATAGATATTTTCCTTCCTTTTAAATAAAAGTAAATAAGTGTGTATTGACAAACTGTGAAGACTATACCTTATGAGTTATGCAACAGATTTAACTCCCAGACTGAACTACATTGACCTCTTGGTCCAGACTGCTAGTCCACAACCAATATATAAAACAAAAAATGACTAAAGGCACCTTTTTCAACGTTAAGTCAGTTAAGATGATGTACTCCACAACAACTCCATAATCTTCTTTGCATTTCAAATGAAAATATGTTAGTTTTGAAGCAATGTTTTAATTTGTGCTTTTTACAAAATTATATTTCACATGAGTGAAACCTTTTATCAGTTACTGCATCGTGTACATGATGATTTGTATATTTAGGTAAAATGATAAGAATATCAAAACAACTAAACAAATAAGAATTCTTACTTGTCTTTGGAGGCATAAATTATACTGCAAAGGTACTGTGCATACTCTGATTTCCAGAACCTTCTCTGTTTTTCAAACTTAACGTGTAAAATCTTTCTAAGGTGCAGGATATAGAGACTGCTGAACAGTTAAAAAAGATCTCTTTCAAGTTAAATATTATTAGAAAATAATGCTGATAAAATAATTATAAGCTTTTTTTTTTTTTACTGTAGTTACATGTAATCTTCTCCCTTGTTTCTTGTGTAGTAGTTGTCTTAGGTGAATTCCAAGCTTATAAAAGGAAGGTATGTCTAGAATATGACTACTAAAAAGTATATCATTTGGGGAAGAATAGCTGGTAAGGGACAGGAAATCTTCCCTTGTATATGAAATGCAAAATTTAGAAGAAAACAGATCTGTTAAAATTTTTGTATTAAAAATAAAAAGGAAAAGGATAACTTCTGTCTATAATCTCAATAGAGTCTCCATGTCTCATGAGACCCCACCTAGAATACTGTGTTCAGCTCTGGAGTCCCCAACACGAGAATGACATGGAGCTACTGGAGCGAGTCCAGAGGAGGGCCACGAAGATGATCAGAGGGCTGGAGCACCTCTGCTATGAAGACAGGCTGAGAGAGTTGGGGCTGTTCAGCCTGGACAAGAGAAGGCTCCGGGGTGATCTTATAGCAGCCTTCCAGTACTTAAAGGGGGCCTACAGGAAAGCTGGAGAGGGACTTTTTACAAGGGCATGTAGTGACAGGACATGGGGCAATGGATTTAAACTGAAAGAGGGCAGATTTCGATTAGATATAAGGAAGAAATTTTTTACATTGAGGGTGGTGAGGTACTGGAACAGGTTGCCCAGAGAAGTTGTGGATGCCCCATCCCTGGAGGTGTTCGAGGCCAGGTTGGATGAGGCTTTGGGCAACCTGGTGTAGTGGAGGATTTCCCTGCCCATGGCAGGGAGGTTGGAACTAGATGATCTTTAATGTCCCTTCCAACCCTAACCATTCTATGATTCTATGATTCTATGTGTGTGCTGGGTTTATGTGAAAGGGTTTTGGTAGCGGGAGAGAGGATTCACCCCCTGTAACTTCCTGGACTCCAAAACCAGTCAGAAGGGTCTCTGGCCAGGTCAGACCCTGCATCCTCGTCAGGCCAGGGCAGAGCCATCAGCACCTCTGAGGATGGCGTATTTAAGTCGGTGACAAAGGAGCCCGAGATGTGGTTTTGGACCTGCAGTGGAGAGGGTGGAGGTGGCAGCTGCCCCCCCTCCCCACCTCTCAGGCGGTGACTGCACCAGGCTAGTGGCACCATCCCACTGGAGATGGCTGCGGCAGCGCCGCAGGGAGAAATCAAAAACGCCCCATTCCTGGTGTGCCACTGGGCCGAGTGCATCCAGGGAGGACTGAGACCTGAGAGAAACGGCCACACAGACACCGGGTCAGTTCAGATGGAGCAGGAGAAGGTGCTGGAGCTGAGGTTCCCCCGCGGCCTGTGGTGAGGCGGCAGCGGCCCTTCTGCATCTGTGACAGACCTGGTGCAGCAGAGACCCACTTGCAGCCCGTGGAGAAGCCCACGCTGGAGCAGAGATGCTGAGCCTGAGGGAGGTCACAGAGAATGAGACTCATGACAAAGCAGAGATGCATCTAAAGTCCGTGGAAAAACCCATGCCGGAGCAGGTGGCAGCTCCCTAAGAAGCCGTGACTGTGGTAAAAGCCCACGCTGGAGCAGTCTGATGGGTAAGAATTGCATCCTGCGGGTACGACTCACATTGGAGATGTCTGTGGACTGTCCTGTGAGTAGAGGATCCACTGGAGCAGGGAAAAGGGTGTAAAGAGTCCTCTTCCTTTGAGAAAGGAACAGCAGAAACAGTGTGTGATGAACTGACCTGCACCCCGCCATTCCCCATCCCCCTGTGCCATATGGGAAGGACGTAGAGCTGGGAAGAAAGGAAAGGAGGGCGGGGGAGGTATTGTTTTTAAAATCTGGCTTTGTTTCTTGTTATCCTCTCAAGTAACTGGTAATAAATTGAATTGTTTTGTTCCCAAGCCGAGTCTGTTCTTCCTGGGGCCACGGTTGGTGTGTGCTCCCTCCCTGTTCTTGTCTCGACCCTCAGTCCTTCTGTTACATTTTTCTCCCCTCCACCTCACTGAGGGGAGGAGTAAGCAAGCAGCTGAGTGGTAGCTGAGCCGCTGGCTGGGATAAACCACAACAATGTGCAACATTTTTTTTATCTGATGCTTTTTCAGACATCCACACTGGATAAGATACATCACATCTTAGAAACGAATATTCTCCTCCATTGTTTAAAAGACTGGGTGGCTATGTCAGAGGTAGTCAGCTACATTTGGTCAGGCTTTATAACTTAAGTCCCCACCCCAGCCCCCATTTTAAAGGTTTCATTAACAATCAGTTGACGTAAAGAAGCACTAAGACAAATAAAAAAGGTGCTCTAGAATGACTTTGCGGTTGGAAAGAATTGACTGAGAAGGTGAAAGAAAATGTAAGAACAGTCATGAAATGATAAAGTTTGTAAATTTACGGAAGGGAATATATAATAAAAACAAGATATTTTTACGAATGCTGCGTATTCTTTGTTTCTGGAAGTGTAAGATAAAAGTAGCCAAAAATCCACCAGTCAACCCAATGCTGTTGCAGGACCTACCTTTGAGTCAGAGTAGATGACCCTTTGAGTTCCCTTCTAGTCCTAATTACATGCTCATAGAATTTATGGCTTCTGAAAAGAAATAGTCTATCTTCAACTGGTACTCATATGGGCAATGTTAGCTCCAGATTATAAGGCTTCACGAATTAGGATTAGTCTGACATCAGTCACTGGAGGCAGTCACATACTTTTTCTGTGAGTTATGTCTTCAGAGTACAAGACATACCTGATCATTCCGCACAACCTGGCACTTTATTTTGTTTGTAGTGATTTTGCATAAAGCTTTCCAGACTTAAAATTCCCTGATTTTTCCTCACTTCTGTAAGTTTTGTTAACTGCAGACAGATCTGTTTAAATGGTGCACATAATGTGATTACATTTAAGTTAAGAATACTGTATCCGAAAGCTGATTTTTCAGTTACAGTTATGGAAAGGATATAATGTTCAAATCCATTCTCTGAAGTAGAGGCTTCCATGTAAAGGTAAAACTGTAAACATTTTTTGCTCTTTGACAAAATATATTATTACTCTTCTGTACGGTTGGTTGTAAAAAATAAATTTCTCAGTAGAACAGAAACTGATAGACTTTTAATCCTGTTCGTAGTGTACAGTTTGCAAAGCTTTCCCAAGAGATCCCAAACTTTACTGGTTAATGGCACAGAGTGTACTTACTCTGAGCTGATTACATTCTGGTTTATAGTTACCAATTAAAGAAACCAATTACAGCTCCAAATTGTGTCAACAGAGTTTGACCTAATTTAATCCTGGTTAATCAGTTACATAAACAAATTCTGTTTATAGAACAAATTGAGTTAGAGTTAAAGAATATACAATATAAACTCTGGACCATACTTTACCTTTACAAATGTAATCAAGTGTTATTATTTAGAATGACTTTATTGAAATGTAAAGGAGTCTCCTGGAAAGAAAGCATGCTTGGAGGAACACACAGCTTAGAATAGTAGCTACTATCTTCTTATCTGCTGAGAATCTTTTGTATGGAGCTGTTTTGTAAGAGATAGTAAAGTATCACTTCAGCTCTTTCTTTTTTTTATGTGAAAAGATCTGGGAATACAGATTTAAAATTCGTATTTTAAATGCTGATCGTAACATTAGAACTAAGAAGCATATGAGTACCCATCTGCCAAATGTGTGAGCTATTTGGCAACTACTTTTCATTTTTTTTTATTTTAAGAGCATTTTGTTGTGATTGACCTAATTACATTTTGGAATTCTCAGCAGCTGGAGATGTTCACAAAGACCTTAAATTTGGAATAATCTACAGAAGATAAAAAGTCTGCATAGTTTTGTTTCTCATGGGTATCAAATGTTAAATATCAACTCACGCATAGTACAAAACTTAAAAAAAAGAAAAGTTAAAAAAAAGTTAAATATCAATTCCAGACACAAATGGGATCATACACTACGAACAGAAGATGGAAGCAATGAAATCAGGATTGTTGAGTGTGCAAGGGAGGGAAATGCGTGCTCTAGAAACAATACAGAAAGGAAGGCAGTGGATAAAAAATTTCTTGCTGAGAGATTATAGAAGGCGGACATTTCTGAAGATAAGACTGTGATAAACTACAGGGATCATAAAAACAGAGGAAGAAAGAACCAGTAAAAAAATGGAACTAGTCAAAAAGAAGTTAGTCTTCAGCAGCAGTTTATATGTGAGAAGTACCTTGGCCTCAGATGAGGGTCATTCATCAGGTTATTTCAGCTGGAGAGGAGGCTGAATACCAGTTGGAGAGAACAGTCTTCTAATTACAGTGGAATCTGACTCATGTTAGAAGGAATCTATCTGCTTTGCCAGTAGAGAGACTTAAGTTACCTCATTTATTAATGTTGGGGTCCTAGGTATGAGTAGTGTTAATTTCATTTTAGTGGAAAGCATCTTTTAGAAGAAGGCTGAATGAAAAGTGTCAATGTTTATCAGTAAGCACTCATTCATAATACCATAATATATTTTTTCATTAATCCCATCATGTTTATTATGTATTCCTACCATCCTCAGAGTATATTTTGTTGCAACAGAAACAGCATTAAAACTATTTATAACTTCCACAAAAACTGGAGAATTCAGACCATGAGTATTTGATGGGCAGTAAATCTTTGTCAATCAGCATTATTGAGTAAATAAATTGTATGACATACTAGATCTCCGTGAATAAATTCCTATACAGCTACTACAGTTCCAAGGGGAAGAAGAATGATTTTGCTAAATACTTTGTGCACACTTTCATTTTATAATAACTTATTCTGAAGGTAGATAATGAACTGAACATTATGTTATACTACAACTTGGAACAAATGTACTACAGAGCAATGAACAGCAAGATAAAATCTCAGTGCAGTTTTCAAATAACTATTTAAGTCTGCAAATTCGTGCTTTACTGATGAATCTGTAAATAGCCAAGGCATGCTGCTTCTGCATGGCGTAGGTATTGTACAGTAGCTTATAGCATAATTACCACATCTATTTCCAGGATTCTAGATGTTCAGCCTTTGATAATCAATGTTTTGTACTTCAGTGTCCTCAGAGCAATTTATCCCTTCCCCAGCACTTTCTTTTTTTTAAAAAAAAACGTTTATGACTTTCTAATAAGATCAAAGATATTGACATGAGATTTCCACACACACACGCAAAAAAAAAAGAATAAAGAATAATTCTCAGACTCTTTTCCAAGGCCTGAGCTAAAACCCGTTGCATTTAACAGAAAACTCCTATGAGTCTTAAAGGCTTTAATTTCAGTTTCAAGTGGGATCTTAGCTGCCTGACCAACACAAGTACTCCGTGAAGCGTTTAATAATGTTTCATTATCCTGCTCACTTACTCAGGATAGAGAGTTATAGATCATATTCCCCATGTAATGGCAATACTTTCCGAACTGACTCAAGAGTTTGAGAAGCAAAGACATTTGAACCAGGAATCTCTTGTGTTTTGTTACCAATGCCATTTCTCCTGAAAGCAACATGAATGTTTGCACTTGTTTCAAGGGCTTTGCAATGAGCTCTCCCTTTCTTTATCCTTCTGCAGTTCCACTGACTGTGATATATCACTTTTTATTTCCATCAGTGAGAAAAGTATCATGAATTTATTTGTCACAACCATGTCAGTGAACAAAGGCAAGTTATTAAAGGAAGAGCCTGATTGTGTTTTCGTCTAGTCCACTCAAGAGAACACTACGAGATATTTTTACATGAAAATTTTGAGTGTATGTGTTTACCAATAGTACAATTTATGGCCTATCTGAATGCAACAAAACTTGGCATGCAGAGTACCTTTTTATTCATCGAGAGTTTAAAAGGATGCTGTAAGAAAAAGCAGTGTAACAAGGTGATCTCTTGTATGGGATTAGGCTAATCTTCAAGTGCAAACAAGTTGTTGAGACAAATTATGTTGGAACAGAGTTGGAATAGAGTGAATGACCTTGAAAACCTATACAGGTGGGAAATGAAGTAAGTGAAACTTCAGATGAGAGATCTTAATATTTGTTGCCAATCCTACCCTACGCTTTCATAGTAAGGTTCTGTGATAATGGGAACATTTCCTCCTACTTGGTTTCCCAACTCTCCCATTCTTATCTTCTCTCTGACCATCATAACCAGACAATTTACAAGAGCCTTTGAGAGTCTTTGAGCCATTGTGCCTATGATTAAGCTAGGCTTCAGGGTTTTCAAAAGTGTACAAGATACAAAAATACTTGTAATATACTTGTATTCCTAAATTGTTTGGGTAGAATTTGCTCAGTGTAAATAGAGCTAATGAAGGAGCTACTCATATAGTGCGCAGATACCCTCCTGAAACAATTAATATATTGTTATATAAACAAATAAAATTTAAACAAATAACTAATAAATATTAAAAGACTGTGACTCAATCATAGTTTTTTTACCCTAAGAGCTGTAATCTGTAATCACCTATGAAGTTAACAAAATGGAATCATGGTTCCTGTGTTGCCTCACGATTCAAGCAAGACGGGTGAACCCCAATTTTCTAATTATTCTGTACTCAACTATATACTTGGATTTGGTGTAGTTGGAGTGTCTTTCACCTGTAAAAAGTGTTTCTTTTGAAGAATCACTGTTGTGTCTTTAGGCAAATCTTGTAAATCTTAAAATAATATGATATATAAACTATTAGTATTTTATCTGTCACAGTCCAAATCATTTCAATATAAGAAAAAAATCTTTCAAAGCATTTACCAAATGTTCTTATCCTTCTCCCATTATAATGTTCATTTCATTACAATGTGCTATTAAGAGCATTAAACTATTACATATGGTGGCAAAATATATGTCTTCAGCTATTTTTCCTGGAGATGTCACAGCTGAGCTTTCCCAAGATTCAGTTATTTATTCTTATTTTCCTTCTCCTTTACTCTACAGATAAAGTATATCCTGTATAGATTTTTCTGGACCATTAATATTTTGAGGACTTTTACATTGCATTATATGTAGCATTGTTTTGTTAATAAAAACAATGAAAAAGCAAACATTTTAGTTGTGGATATGGTTTAATTCTTTGGTAGACAAAGCCTTGATTGCTGGAGTTGGTTTATAGTTATGGATAGCATGTGGTACCTAACTCCAGCAATCAAGGCTGCGTCCATCAAAGAGTGAATGCATTTATGCACTTATAAAGTAAAAAAATAATAGCAGATTAAGCATGATTTCAATTTTTTCCCCCATGTTTTCCTAAATATTTCCTGACAAACATAAATAATTGTTTTCTACTTAAAATAAATGTAAAGGAAAGATCAAAATCTCCTTATTATTTATCATTATTTAAAATAGAATGAAAAAGTAGTACTATTTACCGAGTTATTGTTACACCCTCATGTCCCAATATGACAACACTTCCTTTTACATCATTTCTTGTCTCCAGTTTCAGTCTGCTTTCATACTAAGGAGTAGAGATGAATAGGGTTAGGAATATTTTCATATTAAAGCAGAAATTAAGCTTCCACTGCTTATCACTCGCCATCTCTCTAATATGCAGTCTGTTCACTATTAATTCCTATTTTAAACATGGAAAAGATATTGATTTAAATACACACTGGCAATATATCTAGAAATATATATGTATAAATATATATTCATCTATGTGTAGAAATACATAGTAATAGAATTTTTTTAAAGAAAAGACACATTATTCTAACCTGAATTGAAAACCATCATTATTCTAATGAGTACTTAACAGTTGAGGAAGGAAGTTGTAAAACGGCTAGCACAAAGCATTGATGATTTGTGACATTAAAAGTAATCTATTCTATCCCACTTCCAATTTTTATAACAGTCCTTACATATGTATAACAGAGCCTTGAACTTGACCCATGATGCCGCAATCAGAATAATTCAGATATATTCTCCGTGTATAACAAAAATACATATTTGAAAACATGCATGAATCAAGAAATTATGATTTTTTTTTTTTCTAGATTTCCTACTTGACAGCAATCAAAACCAGATAATAGAACTTGAGGTCACATTAAAGACACGTTATCTTTAACAAACTTAATAAGTAAATGTCCACAACACTATATTAAACCTGTGTACTCCTTAGCACTGACAGAAAACAGCAGCAGGCAGCCTGCATCTATACAGGTAAAACAGCTTCTTAGTTAGCTCTGTGCTACCTGCTTCCTGGCAATTACTGACCCTGAGAGCAGCATCTCCAGGATTGTGCCAGGGACCTGATTTCCCAGCTCTGAGGGAGCACAAACCTGCTTCGGGCAGGAGCAAGCTGTGGCTGTTCTCAGACATTGTATTCCACCTTGAAAATATTTCGGGTCAATTTATGAGCATAAACACAGCTTTAGCATCCTGGTCTGCAAAGATAGAACTTAAACGTGTGGATGAAATTTGTCTATAAAGAAACTTTGCGGAGATCCCAGATACTTAGTTAGGACTAACGAGATAAATTCTACAATTATCCTTAAATATCGTCTATCCTTGTCTTTTTTATTGTTGTATAATTCTCGTTAGTGTTGGTTGGAAAAATTTTGCTACGAAGTGAAGACTGAATTTATCTGACTTGATTTACCTAACTATCCTGTGCCGACTACAGGATCGTAATAAATGTGGGGTCTGGTTTCCACAGCAATACCGATATTTACATATGTAAATTTAACTTAAAGTTAATGGGACAGCATGTCTGTGTTTTCTATGCTCAGTCTATCTGCAGTACAGTGGTTGGATCATATTGTCACACTTGAGTTACTGAAACTGGATAAAAGCAGAGTGAAATCACTCTGCAAAAAATCACATAACATACACAGAATTATATGTTTTGCTATATTTTCTTATGTATTATTACCCTGAGTATCAGCAACATTCACTTTACCAATACTGGTCAAATGAGCTCAGCTCTGAAGGTCCCTTTAAATAGGAGATTTCAGTATGTGGATTTAAGTAGTAATAAAGACAAAATGTACAGCAAAGTCAAATGCTCAATTGCAGTGTTTTACACTTATTTTTGAAAGAGGCCAGTAAGAATTCATGGTAAGAATTATAGCCATCTTGATTTATTTGGCTTAGTTTCCTATAAGTATCTTTAGACTGTAAACCTCAGTTTTCAGACTATAAGGCAGTTAAGAGTAACAACTTGGGAGTAGTAAAGATTTTGTACTGCTTTCTGTCTGCTAGAATGTTGAACCTAGTTTCTATGCCAACATATGATTGAATTGCATCCTGTACACCAGATGATTTATTAACTGATATTTTTCTGAGAGATGAGTCGTGTCAATTTGTGTCTCAATATATATGTTAAGGATTTGTCTAGTACATCCGCAACCTTAAGTTTTAAAATCAAATGTTAAATTTTCAATTATAAGAACTCTTTCATATTTCAAAGGATTTCAACCAAATACAAATTTACATACTTTACAAAGTATATAATTGACTTATGTATGTATGTAATTTACTTAGGTATCTAATTGATATATGCAAAGTTTGATGGAAATCCTGGAAACCATTTCTAGGCACATGAATGACAAGAAAACCATCAGGAACAGTCAGCATGAATTCACCAAGGGGAAGTCAAGCTTGACCAACTTAATAAACTTCTATGATGAAATGAATGGCTTGACAGAAGGAGAGTGCAGTGGATAGTTTTTCCTTGGACTTCAATGAGGCCTTTGGCACTGTCTCCAGAACTATCCTCATAGAGAAGCTGTGGATGTATGGGCTGGACGAGCAGACAGTGAGGTGGACCGAAAACTGGCCATGCCTGGAGAGCGGTGATCAGTGGCACAAGTCTAGTTGAAGTCCAGTGACTAGTGGTGCAGCCCAAGGGCCAATACGAGGTCCAGTAGTGTTTAACATCTTCATTAATGATCTGGATAAACGGGGTAGAGTTTATCCTCAGCAAGTTTGCAGAAAACACAAGTTGGAGGAATGGCTGATAAGCCAGGGGATCATGCTGCCATCCAGTGGGACTTTGAGAGGCTGGAGAAATGGGCTGACAGCTCAGCAAGGGGATGTTCCAAATCCTGCACCTGAGGAGGAACAACCTCATACACCAGTATATGCTGGGGGCTGCCTAGCTGGAAAGCAGCTTGGCAGTAAAGGTGTCCTGGTGGACACGGAGTTGAACATGAGGCAGCAATGTGCCCTTGCTGCAAAGAAGACTAATGGTATCCTGGGTTGCAATAGGTAAATCAAGGGAAGTGATCCTTCCCCTTGCTGTGATTTAACTCCAGCCGACAACTAAGCAACACAGAGCTGCTCACTCCCTCTCTTCCCAGTAAGATGGGAGAGAGAACTGAAAAAGTAAAAGTGAGAGAACTTGTGGGTTGAGATAAAGATAGTTTAATAAGTAAAGCAAAAGCTGCACACATAAGCAAAGTAAACCAAGAAATGCATTCACTGCTTCCCATCAGCAGGCAGGTGTTCAGCCATCTCCAGGAAAGCAGGGCTCCATCACATATAACAGTTACTTTGGAAGACAAACACCATCACTCTGAACATCTGCTCCTTCCTTCCTCTTCCCCCAGCTTTATATGCTGAGCATGATGTCATATGGCGTGGAATATCCCTTTGATGTCTGGTCAGCTGTCCCAGCTATGTCTCTTCCCAACTTCTTGTGCACCTCTCACCTACTTGCTGGTGGGATGATGTGAGAAGCAGAAAAGACGTTGGCTCTCTATAAGCACTGCTCAGCAATAACAAAAACCTTTCTGTATTATCAACACTGTTTCAAGCACAAATCCAAAACATAATCCCATACTAGCTACTATGAAGAAAATTAACTCTATCCCAGCAAAAACCAGCACACTCCTCTACTCAGCACTGGTGAGGCCACACCTGGAGCACTCTATCCAATTCTGGGCTCCCCAGGGCAAGAGAGACATGAAGCTACCAGACAAAGTCCAGCAAAGGACCACAAAGATGACTAGGAGTCTGGACCATCTGTCCTATGAGGAAAGACTAAGAGAGCTGAATTTGTTCAGTCTGGAGAAAGGAAGGCTTGAGGGGGACCTCATCAATATATATAAATACCTGAAGGGACAGTGCAAAGACGACGGAGTCAGGTTCTTTTCAATGGTGTCCAGTGACAAGACCAAAGGCAATGGGCACAACATGAAACTTAGTAGGGTCTGTTTGAACATCAGGAAACACTTTTTTATTGTAAGAGTGACTGAGCACTGGCACAGGTTGCCCCGAGATGTTATGGAGTTTCCGTCCTTGGAGATATGGAAAAGCCATCTGGACACGTTCTTGGGCAACTGGCTCTAGAAAGCCCTACTTGAGCAGGTGGTTTGGACCAGATGATCTTGAGGCCCCTTCTAACCTCAACCATCCTATGACTGTGACTTTCTTACTGTCTGCCTGATTAGTGAAGTACGTAGTCTTACAGAAAATTGATGATCTCTGTTCACTTTCACAAAGATGAAGACGTAGATGAAAACGACTGTTGTGCATTACCAAAATTACCATTTCAATTATTGCTATGCTCGAAACCTCATCATAGCAAATTTAGGATGTTTACTTAAATTAATTATCATCTACAGTTTAAAATCGATCTGAGCAGTAGCTTCTTGGTATGGAGGCTAGTGATTTCTGTAGAGTGCTGAAGTTTGCAGGCTTTTTGAAAATTTTTCTAAGTTACTCTTTTTAGTATCATATCATTCTGAAAGGAAGAATTATATTTTTAAGACATACATGCTGTAGACCAGTGAACAAAGAGGACTGATTTTAAAATATTCATCTTATGACAAGTCCGATTATACTCAATGACCTAGAACTGTTCCTTTTTATAAGCACAGTGACTCATATATTTAGAATATTAAGTCGTCTTCTTCCTGACATGGACTGAGACTCACAGCTAGGATACACCAGATCTGACATCTATAGTATCCAAGCAGTTCTGCCTAAATGTAGCTCTCTAAATTAGTTTAGGTGTTGTGAGTGTCTAACATGGCCTTTATAACAGCCTCCACAACTTTGCCTCTTAGAAATGAGTGAAGATTTCGGACGAACCGCCGGATGTATGTATTCTTGAGCAACCTAAAGCAGGTCAAACAGCAAAATGTGGCTCTGTTCAAGCATCTGAATCAAATCCTTGAGATTTTATTCATATGCCCATACAAAGTAATCTAGTGCCATTTCCATGACATCTCTGACTGTGGTCTATGTCCCTTTGTCTTCGGCTAATGCTCTGGATGACCACAGGTATCCTCTTCATCTTCTGTCTTTCCTGACAGATATCTTGGATACTCTAAGCATCTCAAATGGCACTAGACACTTAAGCATGAGCAAGTTATTTGAGTCTCAGCAGTACAAGTTCTTGGATTTTGGTTCAGCTACTTAAACAAACACTGAGGGACCATTTAATATAACCTACACAAGGCCATAGCCTTCCATTGACAGCTGGAGACCAAGGGAGATATCTAGTGGAGTATGAGATGAAATGGGATATGTTTGGATAGGTAAATATACTGAGTCTTACGTAGTTAAACATAAGCTTGTGTCTAATAAATATCTAAACTACCACTGCAATTAATGGTGATCTAATCAGTGCAGTTAAAGAGAACTAGAGGGCTGATTCAGTTCACCTTAGTAGAATGGACACATTTAGTTTGCAGAGCAGCCCTCAAAACTCTGTTTACTGTATTTATTTAATTTATTGTGAGTATGAATATTTTGGTAACTGATTAAAAGTCTAAACTCATTTAAACACTGGTGATATGACATATCCGATGTCTTTATACATATATATATCATATTATTTTATCCTCAGTTTGCTGATAAAGTCAGGCAGTGTTCAGTCTACATTGATGATTTCAATGATTTATGACCAAAGATCAATAATTACTGGCTCACCACTTCCTGCTAGTTTGCTATTACTTAAATAATGGATTATTAATAACAATAAAAGAAGAAAAGAAGTATTGGAAATTGCTGTAATATGATGAAAGTGAAGCAGAAGAATGTGTAAAATTTTACCTCATAAAAACTAGAATTTTACATATATATTCATATACATCACTTTTGGTCCCATTCTGAAAATCATGCCCAAGCCGTTATTTTAATTTCTGATAATTGTGAATAAAATTTGAAAACACACCACTGAAGCACACCACAAAGTTTGTATCTAACCGGCATACACATGTAAGATTTTGCTAACATTTTCAACAATTTTTTAAGGACAGAAAATACTTTAAATTATCTACGATTGCCTTATGAAAACACTATCACAAATGAGAATAAGTAGTGCTTAAAACCAACCCGTTAACTCTAAATGATTTTAGAACACTCATTTATTTTTTTCAAACATTGCAGGAATATAGCAGTTTGCAGTTACAGATTTATTTTTTCCCTAGAGCAGAATATTTAATTGGTTATTTATGTTTATATCTGTTACAGTAGCCACTTTCAGCTCAAATAGATTCCATTCATTAGTGTTAGTAGCAAGACTTGCTGAAGCCTTAGGCCACAAGCTGTGAACTTTAACGTAGGCATGGTTTCGGCTGGGATAAAGTTAATTTTCTTCTTAGTAGCTGGTAAAGTGCTGTATTTTGGACTTAGTGTGAGAATAATGTTGATAACACACTAATGTTTTGATTGTTGCTAAGTAGTCTTTATCCTAAGTCTAGGACTTTTCAGTTTCCTATGTTTTGCCAGCGAGCAGGTGCACAAGAAGCACAAACCAGAAGATGAGGCTGTAACCATCAGCAGAGGCTGCAACGCTGCAAGATAAGAACAGTCAGTGTCCTGCCTTGAGACAGAGAACGAATGCAATAAGATGTTAGAAGACTCCAGACCCGAAATCACCATTGGACCAAAAGGACACATGAAGAGCACGGGAAGAGTGTGTGAGGGGCAGGTCCATAGATTGTAAGGGTATAATTGTCCAGGGATTTATTTGTCTGGAATCAAGCTGTACCATCTTTTTTTTTTTTTAAGATTTGATGCCTGATACTCTGCTACTGGAAACTTTGAGTCAGGCCTGAAGGAAGAGGAAGCGCCTGAGAACGAGCGTGTGTGTGTGAGTGAGGAGTTGCCTGCTGCAAAGGGACTTCAGTCTTAGCAGCTAAAGTCTTGGGTGGTTGCGCATCTTCTTGAATTGTATGTGAATGCATGGGCAGCAGCTTCTCCTTTTAACTAAACTGCAAAAAATCTATCAATTTTTAGAAATAATTTCAACAGTTTCTTTTTCATATCATCTTATAAGGGATACATTTTACTAATCTAAACCTGAAACTTTTCATAAAATCACACAATCTTAGAATATGTTAGGTTGAAGTGGACATGTGGAGAACATCTGGTCCATCTATCTGCTCAAAGAAAGGCCAGCATAGATCAGGCTGCTCACAGCTCTGCCCAGCTGAGTTGTGAGCCTCTTCAAGAAAGGACGTTCCACAACTGCTCCAGAAGCCTCTTGTGATGTTTGACCACCTTCATGGTAAAAACATCTCCAGATCTAACTGGAATTTCCCGTATGGGCACTTGGGTGTTCATTGCTTCTTGTCCTATCACTGTGCACCTTCAAGAGAACTCTGCACCTGCAAGACAAGTCCTTCTCCCCTAGACTCTACCACCAGCTAGCTGAAGCACAATTAGATCTCCCCTTAGCTTAGACCCAGCTCTCATTATCTCTTCATGTACCCTAGCGTCTGAGCATTCTGTTGGCCCTTGGTTGGTTTTGAAAATATTGTTTTTGTACTGGGAAGCTCAAAACTAGTCTCCCAAGTGCCAAATGGAGAGGAGCAATCACCTCCCTGGACCTACTGGCCCAACTTTCTCCCCTGCAAAAACATACTGCAGGCTCATGTTTAACTTGTCCACTGGGATCCTAGGTCATTTTCTGCAAAGAACACAACAGGTAATGAACAATCATCTTGACTTCGTATCACTAATTACAACATTTTGAGTTCGGCAGTCTGTCCAATATTTCATTCTCACTATAGTATTTTCCAAACTATATGTCACTAATTTGATTTTAATTGTAGTATGGGAAAAAATCTCATTGTGATTTTGCAGCATTAACAAAAACACTGTTAACTTCAGTAGGACTATCTGTATTATTAGATATTGTTCATTATGAGCAACAAATATAAATTAGAAACTTCCAGTTATATTGGAGCTATGCATAGTTTTACAGATATTCACAAAGATGACTGAGTAGCAAAACTCAGAGGAAGAAGGCAAATGTTGCATTCACATCTTCACGATCGTCTCCCACAATGCCCTTCACAGCAATTCAGGCGACTGAAGTCATGGCAGGCTCATCTTGCTCCAACTTGAACCTGCTGAGAATCATGATAACAACATAAGCATTCATCTAGCAGTCAGACTGAGCTATATATATTAAGCTTATATACCTCATTGAACTGCATCTATGCTAAGGCTACAGCAAGAAGTAAAAATATTCCCTGCTGCATTTATGCATTTGTAAGGTCTGGATAATGCTGTCATCTGAATACCTTTGCACTACTTGAATAATATAGACCATTGTAGCAACCATTAGAGGAATCCCTCAAGGACCATTATCATGCTTTTTCTTTGGTGAATCTTTCTTGTCATTATTACAGAGAAAGAGAAGGAAATGGACACCCAAATAGTGTCAGATGGCAACACATAGAACAGCAGTCTCAGCACACACTGTGGATAAACCCACTACTCAAGCACTCTCAGGATTACAGTATGATTTTGTATACCCATCCCTGTACTGACTGCTCTTAAGCTATCGCAAAGAATGTGGAAATTTGCCAAGTACAAAAAGATGAAATGAGCCCCAAAATACAGCCTTTTCTCCTTTTGATGAATATGTAGCCCTCTTTGATGCTGAAGACAATTACTTGCATACATGAAGAAGACATTGTCCCCATAGATAAAATTCTAGCTAAGCGTTGTGAATAAGCATTGTGAATGCAAAAGAAAACTAGAAAACTAAATCTAAGAACAGAATCACATTGAATTGCCAACAACTTTATATGTAACTTTATAGTTAAGTGGTTTTCTGCTTTGACCTTCCCTTCCCTTCCCTTCCCTTCCCTTCCCTTCCCTTCCCTTCCCTTCCCTTCCCTTCCCTTCCCTTCCCTTCCCTTCCCTTCCCTTCCCTTCCCTTCCCTTCCCTTCCCTTCCCTTCCCTTCCCTTCCCTTCCCTTCCCTTCCCTTCCCTTCCCTTCCCTTCCCTTCCCTTCCCTTCCCTTCCCTTCCCTTCCCTTCCCTTCCCTTCCCTTCCCTTCCCTTCCCTTCCCTTCCCTTCCCTTCCCTTCCCTTCCCTTCCCTTCCCTTCCCTTCCCTTCCCTTCCCTTCCCTTCCCTTCCCTTCCCTTCCCTTTCTCCCAACTGTAATGTGCTGTTATGTAAAAGTAAAGTAAAGTAAAAGAAAAGAAAACATTTCTTTTTACTGCACACTAAACAAAAGAAGCCAACAATCACAGTTCATTAAATAGAGACATTTTCTGACCTTGTATGTCACTTTGCTACTGCAGATCGAGTGAAAAAGCTTGCCATAAAAAGAAGTTTCTGTTATTGTAAGCCAGGAGGATTGTGGGTTAGAGATACAGCATTGTCCTGGTTTCAGCTGGGACAGACTTGGCTCTTCTTTTTAGCAGCTAGAAGAGCTCCGTGTTTTGGTTTTAGCCTGAGACTTGCTTTGAGAAGAACGTTGATGGTGCACTGATGTTTATAGTTGGCACTGAGGTCTCAAGGACTTTTCAGCTGCCGTGTTCTTGCTGGTGTGCAGGAGCACAACAGGATAGGGGGGAGCATGGCCAGGACAGGGGATCCACAACTGTCCTTATGATTTGTACTTAGGATTGAGGGCCAAATTGGCCAATTAGTATTCCATATCATGCAGTGTCATGCTCAGTATAAAATGAGGGTCAACTGGAACAAAGGGCCTTTGCTCTTCTGGGGCTCTCACTCTTGGATTCTCAGAGTGCTCTCACTCATCTGGGATTGCAGTATCGGGACTTATCTGTTTCGGGATCATTAGTCTGGGATGAGATGGGCCTTGGCCAAGGGGTGGTGAGCAATTACACCGTACATCACTCATTTGTATATTTTTATCATTGTACATATATATATTTATATATTAGTAGTAGTAGTCTAAAATTGTTCTTATCTAAACCCACTGGTCTCTTTCCCTTTTCCCCTTTAATTCTCTTCCCCATCCCCGGTGGGTGGGGGAGGGTGAGTGAGTGGCTGTGTGGAGTTTAGTTGTGTGGCTGGCCTAAACCACAACAAGCATTAATTTAGTTATTATATTGACATATACACATTTTTTAAAGTGAATTTATATATGTAAGTAGGCAACTGTTCATATATTTTTAAAATATATTCCTGATTTATTTGGTAAATTCAATGAATGTACTTTACCGAGGTTGTATATTTAAAGGTCTATAAAATGTGTATCATTTTTATTTTACTAAGGAAAATGTGAAACAAATATTATGGCACTAGGAAAATTTAGTGTGCTTGGAACACATCTGGTATTGTATAAGCAGTAGGATTAGCATTGTGTAAACTCAGAAGAGCTTGCCTTTTCCCCTTATTAACACTACTAAATGACTATACTTAGTACATGAGACTGCAGTCGCCTATCTGTCTGTCCAATTCTATTTCCAAAACATTGACAAGGTAAGGGACGCTAATGGAATTATCAAATTATGTGAATCAGCATTTGAGTTGCTATGCAACTGTTCTGCTTTGGCTCGGGAATTTAGTATGGAGTTTGTTAGAAACTTCAAAATCCGTAGACTGGTCTTGACAAGATAGATGGTGGTTCTTTTCCACTCCAGAACCTTGAAGTGACAGTGTTCTTGTGAAAGGTGGGAACTTCAACCAAAGAGTTTTGGTGAATGGAGTTAAATCCAGTTGGCAATTGGTCACAAGTGGTGTTCCCCAGTTCTCAGCATTAGGGCCAATTCTGTTTGATGTCTTTATCAATGATCTGGACAAGAGGATCGAGCACATCCTCAGCAAGTTTTCAGGTGACACGAAGTTGGGTGGGATTGTTGATCTCCTTGAGACTAGGAAGGCTCTACAGAGACATCTGGACAGACTGGATCAATGGGCCAAGGGAAATTGCATGAGGTTCAACAAGGATAAGTAATGGGTCCTGCACTTGGGTCACAAGAACCCCATGCAATGCTACGAGCTTGAAGAAGAGTGGTTGGAAAGCTGTCTAGTGGAAAAGAACCTGGGGATGCTGGTCAACAGCTGGCTGAATATGAGCCAGCAGTGTGCCCAGGTGGACAAGAAGGCCAATTGCATCCTGGTTTGCATCAGAAATAGTGTGGACAGCAGGAACAGGGAAGTGATTTTCCCCCTGTACTCAGCACTGGTAAGGACACACCTCGAATATTGTGTTCAGTTTTGGGCCTCTCACTGCAAGAAAGACATTGAGGTGCTGGACAAGTCCAAAGAAGGGCAATGAAGCTGATAAAGTGTCCAGAGCACAAGTCTTATGAAAAGCAGCTGAGGGAACTGGGATTGTTCAGCATAGAGAAAAGGAGGCTGAGGGGAGACCTTATCGCTCTCTACAACTACCTGAAAGGAGGTTGTAGCGAGGTGGGTGTCAGTCTCTTCTCCCAAGTAACAAGTGATAGGACAAGAAGAAATGGCCTCAAGTGTCACCAGGGGAGGTTTAGATTGAATATCAAGAAAAATTTCTTCACTGAAAGGGTTATCAAGCATTGGAATAGGCTGCTCAAGAAAGTAGTGGAGTCACCATCCCTGGAGGTATTAAAAGACAAGTAGATGTTGTGCTTAGGGTCATCGTTTAGTGGTGGACTTGGCAGTGTTAGGTTAGTGTTTGGATTTGATAATCTTAAAGGTCTTTTCCAACCTAAACAATTATATGATTCTAACTGTGTGTCAATTGCTTCAGTCACAAGGAATAATTAAACATGGACAAATATTGTAACCAGAATTTTGTTACACAAAAGGAAGAATAACAGGAGGAAGAAGCTAATAGGAAGGAAGGAAGGAAGGAAGGAAGGAAGGAAGGAAGGAAGGAAGGAAGGAAGGAAGGAAGGAAGGAAGGAAGGAAGGAAGGAAAGAAGGAAGGAAGGAAAGAAGGAAGGAAGGAAGGAAGGAAGGAAGGAAGGAAGGAAGGAAGGAAGGAAGGAAGGAAGGAAGGAAGGAAGGAAGGAAGGAAGGAAGGAAGGAAGGAAGGGAGGGAGGGAGGGAGGGAGGAAGGGAGGAGGAAATAAAGGCCTCAATTGCTTTAAGATGTAAGATTACAGATCGTGTTTGTAAATTGTGGATCCTGGGTGAAAAGTGATACCTTGTAGAGCAAATCCTTGGAATTACCATTAGTACTGTGTTAAAACTTTGTAAGACATTAAAAACAAACTTAAGTCAATGGACATTGAATTTAGAAAGTCACTCATTTCTGAAATGACCCATAATAAACTAAAAAGGAAAATCACATTTAAATACAATTATGGTTGAGAATTTCTGCATTAACTTCAAAACACACATTTAGAATCTGAAGTGTGTTCACATCACAAATATAGGTACCTAAATTAATCATCTCACTCAGACAGCTTGCTGTGCTAAGTGTCTGCTGTAATCAGTGAAGAAAGAGATCATTCTTCTGAACTGATCTCTGTCAGAGACTAATTTAGGTTATTGCTACTTTTGGAGCCTAAACTGCATATTGAAAACACTCATCTGTTTCTCTTTAAAGTACAAATTTCACAAACACATAGCTTCTTCAATTTGAAACACACAGGCATGGGGTACTGCTTAGATCATATTCCTAGATTTCTAGTACCTACTAGGATTCAGCCTTCAGAGTGGAAACATATTTCCCAAAATTAGAGAAGTCATTCTTATCTAGTGAGAATGCTTTATGGCCAATTATAAAGTGACTAATAACGGGTGAATGCTTGGCTGTTATAGACTGCTGTAATCTATTGCTTTCATTGGAGGTTACTCATCTGAGCATGTGATGGTAAGAGGGTAATAAGAACACTGAAATAGAACATGGTAATTCAGAGACTTTGGTATTGTAAAAATACTAAGCACCAAAGATTATTCTTCAGATAGAGGATAAAGAACTTTCTTTCATGTCATTTTATTAGAAACATATTTGTCTAAAATCAGTTTTTAATCTGCTTTACTGCATACGTACATGAAATATAACTGACTTGTTTTTTAAAAAATAATATATTTTAAGAGGTTTTATGGCTTTTCTTCTAAGCAAACTGTAATCACGTTATCATAAATAACACTAAAATTTGAAGAAACAATGATCAGATTATTCCAAAATTCACTTCGAGTTAAGATATCTTCTACTTTGTTTTATTAAAAACACCCATATACTTCCTCTTGAAAAAATCCCAACCCAAAACCCACAAGAAACCTGTTTATTTGGTTGCAATAAAACTCCCCTTTGAACCTGACAAAGTCTGTGCTGCAGAATACAATATTGTGTTAAAGGTATTCATTCTCATTGGAGCAAGCAATCATTCCTCCATGGTGCAGCATAACACCCTGCATGTTTTTATGATTCAGTCCCAGTAGCACTATATCCCTGTTAGCCTGATTAATCAGCCCAAACAGAATACAGCTTGGATTTAACTATCCTGCTGCTTGCTGCAGTGCTGAATCAGTCAGAGCCAGTTAAAGAAGTCTCCACTTCCCTCTGTTGCACAGTATGGGCATGACCTGTGACTCTCTGCTATGATGATATAATATTATTGCCAAGCCACTATCTAATTACCTTTCACACACACCATTTATCTGTTCACAGCGGAGGGCATTGCAATGTAAGAGTTGGTCAGGAACTTCGCAGTGTCATAGTTTTCCAGTACGAAATGCCTGTTTGTTAAAGAACAAAAAATCTCCACCTATTACCTTGAGGAAATATCTTTTAATATTTTTTTTTCAGTTAAACCATCGAAAAAAAAGTCCCAAACTCTCAACATGTAATTTTGGAAACTATTGAACAAGAGGTTGCTATTTCCTGCCTAGGTATAATGCATTTCCTATTGCTCCAGACCACCAACTGAGATCTTGATATTTTTGATGATAATTGCTTTCTCTCTTAACACTCTTTCCAGACAAGCAGCAGAAGTAGACAGGCAGACCTTTGGGGTCTTTTGGCATTCTGTAACATCAGAGAGCAATTAGTTCCGAATGTAGTATTTAAATATATTACTCCAGGCCTAACACAAGAAAGGGCTGTGGTTTTTCTTTTGTTTTGTTTTTTCTTAAGGTAAATCAACAAGGAAAAAATATGGGAACGATTCACTAAAACTGAACTTGGGATTCACAGTTTCCCCCATACAAGCATGGAGAAGACTTAGTCTTGATCACCTAATAGTCAATCTTAGGTCACTAATTGTCATTAAGACAAGTCAATAGAATCAATTAACTACCCCTGCATGATCATCTATTTCATCCTAAAATAGGCATAAAAGAAAAGACATATTCATGAGCTTTTGTACGTGCTGAGATTGACTATGTCAGACTTACACACCAGCTAACTAAACAAAAGGGCTCTATCCAACCTAGATGTCTGTGAGCAATGCGAGATGCCCTAGTAGGTACTGCTGAGTCCCCTTGTGCCCTTGTGCCCTGTTAGATTTACATGGGGGAGATTCATAGTTCCTGTGGAAGTCTGTAAATTTGATGACCTAGGGCACTTTGCATAACACTAGAAATTCACAAATAACTTGATCCTTAGTGTCAGTTTGAACATAGGCTGAGTAGCTTTCTGTGTTCTGTCTATTGCATTGCTCAGGACTACAATTCAGATGCTTAAGTATCAACACCAAATGGCATCCGTGATGCTCTGGGGTACTCAGGGCCGACAGATATGACACAGGATCTATGGAAAACCTCTGGTCTTTCAGAATAAATTGGGTGTCAGGTGAGATATTCTTCATCCTGTCAAATCTCATTACCCCTCTTACATACTAGCAACTGAACAAAACCTTAGATCTTCATCAACTATAACAGGATTTTAGACAACTACTTTATATGTAGCTACCTACTTTCCCACATTATGATTTTTTTTTTGGACTTGGAGCTGAAAGTCACCTTTAATTTCTAGAAAGTGAAAATATACAAATGCCATCCTTGCCACCTTCTAAGTCCACCTTCATGAATTTCTGCTGCCTTCTATGCTGGCATACATTTTTGAGGCTCTTCAGCCTAATATGGACATTAAATCAGAGTGAGTTTCTATTAAAAGGCTCAATTATTAATATAAGTCATATTAAATACTAAATTCCAGATATATATATTTCAATTGTTTTCTTTTTATTATTCTGATTGCTGATTTTATTTTAATCTGTCCTTAACCATGACATTTCAATGCAGAGCTAACATGCTTTCAGCTGTAAAGTTCTGCTTCTGCAGTATTCTGTAAAATGTTGTGGTCTTTATACAAGATCTGGTCTAACACAAGCAAAGAAAATTTGTTTTAATGAAGACATAAATACCTGAATGACTTTCAAACCTAATGTTAATATGGAAAAGAGTAGGCCCAAACAAAATACTATTTAAAAATCTGATTCCAACACAGGATCATTGGAGGATTTCTGAGGTTTTAGGACTAAGGGAGATTACCAGTGGTTGTTATCAAAGTTCTCTGAAGGTTTTCAACTATTCTGTTACAAGGACATACACTGCTGTAAATTTTTATGACAGAGGACTGGGAAATGTTTGAATACTTATGTAACCTACTGGTTCAATTTAAAAGGAATAATTTTATTACGAGCATTGTTAACATTTTAGCTTGTTCTGTGGTCCCATACACTGAGTTTTATTCCATTCTGACAAATGGGACATCAAAATAATCACCAAGGGTAGAACGTAATGCTTCTCTGAAATGACAGGAATAATTATTCATGAGAGTTTTGAGAAACTTCACTTCTGCTGGCTCCCCTCTACTTCCAGCTGCCACAGCACCTGTGATCACTTCTGTGTAAGTCTGAACGCACTATCTTCACCATTTTCTTCAGCCTTTAAGTCACACTGGCTTACAATGTCTAACAAGTTCCAGGGTAACTTATGACAGTACAGAATAGCTGGTAGAAGTCATTGTTAGTAACTCTTCAAGTTTACAAGGTAAATGTTAATATATCTTTTTTTATTCTATTAAAAGAAATATATCAAATTTTTCTTCACATCTTTTCAAGATGTCTGGTTCCTTTTCTTTTTAGTAGTAATCATGGATTTTCTCTTTATTTTTTTTTAATTTACCAAGGAATTTTTATAGTGAATGTGGACTTTATTACGTATTCATTTATTTTCCTGGTTTTGGATGACTGTTAATATCTTCTTTTTCTTTTTTCTTTAAATCCGGTAAGTTTCTATTCTTACTCTATGTCACACTATAGTAATGTACTAGGTGATGCATTGTCAATGGTTTTAGCTAGGACAGTTAGCTCTTCTTTTTAGCAGCTAGAAGAGCTCCGTGTTTTGGTTTTACTCAGAGGCTCGCTCTGAGAAGAAAGTTGATAGCGCACTGATGTTTGTAGTTGGCACTGAGGTCTCAAGGACTTTTCAGCCTGCCGTGTTCTTGCCAGTGTGCAGGAGCACAACAGCATAAGGGGGGAGCATGGCCAGGACAAGGGGGCCACGATTCCCCTTGTGATTTGTGGTGGAACTTAAGATTGAGGGCCAAACTGGCCAATTAGTATTCCATATCATGCAGCGTCATGCTCAGTATAAAAGTGAGGGTCAGCTGGAAAGAAGGGCTTTTGCCCTTCCGGGACTCTCACTTTCGGACTCTCAGGGTGCTTTCTCTCTCTCTCACTCTCTGTTTCGGGGCCTCCCGTTCGTCCGGGATTGCAGCTTCAGGACGAGACGGGCTGCGGATAAGAGGGGGTGGTGAGCATCTACACTGTGTAGTACTTATCTGTATTAAATTGTTCTTATCTCAACCCATGGGTTTCCCATTTTCTCCTTTAAGTCTCTCCCTCATCCCTGGGGTGGGGAGGGTGAGTGAGTGACTGTGTAGGGTTTGGTTGCCAGAGCGGCCTAACCCACGACATGCATATGTTCAGTATCTTTGCTATAAAGAAGGCTTTAAAAGAACTTAATTTTATACTTACTGTATTGGGTGCAGGTGTCAAGGTGCTGGTAGTGGGGATGCTGCTAGTTGGCATCTGTGAGAAGAGACCATGGGCTGCCCCGTGCTGGACACAGTTGGTTCCAGTCAACTCCAACAGACTCACCACAGGGCACAGCTGAGCCACTGAACCAAGATGATGATGCTTCTGGGAAAACATTGGTGAGAAAGGATAATGAACACAAGGCACAAAACCCATCAACCGAACAGAGGAGGAGGGAAAAAATGGCTGAGAAACAGTACAGAGAATAACAAGGTCAGTGAAGGAGAAGGAGGAGGTGCTCCAGAAACAGAAGCAGGTATTTACCCGCAGCCAGTGGATGACCATGCCAAAGCAGACATCCATCTGCAGCAGATATCCTGGGGAGGACACCATGCTAGAGCACACTGATATTTCCTGAAGGAAATGCAGCCTGTAGAGAGCCCATGCTGGAGCAGGTTTATCCTGAAGGACTGTAGACCATGGAGAGGACCTACGCTGGAGCAGGAGAAAAGTGTGAGGAGGAAGGAGCAGCAGAGACAAAATGCGACTCTGACTGTAGCCCCTTATTCCCCTAGTCCCGTTCTGTGCAGGGTCGGGGGTAGAGTTGGTGATGAAGAGTGAAGTTGAGCCTGGGAAAAGAGGAAGAGGGGAGATGTTGTTTTAATCTCTCTGTCTTTGTTTCTCACCACCCTACTTTATTTTTAATTAGCATTATATTAAATTAGCTTTCCCCAAGTTGAGTCTGTTTGGCCCATGACCATAATTCATGGGTGATTGCTCTGTCTTTGTCTTGACCGATGAGCTTTTTCATTTTATTTTCTCCCTTTGTCTTGCAGAGGAGGAGGAATGAGAGAGTGGCTGCCTGTGAGTTTGGCCCTTAGCCAAGGCCAACCCATCATGTTTATACATATGATGACAAATACTGTCATTATAAACTGTGTGAGTTTCAGTCCATCTCTCAATGGACACAGGTAGGTTTATATACATTTTGTGCTATTAATCATTTACAGAGAGAATACAGTAACTGCAGAAGGATTATCGTATCTGATGTGTTCTACCAGTCCCTTTTGTTCATGACCCTTACAGAAAAACAGCAAGAGTATTATGTATTTATTTATTTGTGGTTTTAATTTTTGTTTGTTTCCCCAACTGAATTTTTGCAAGCATAGCCAGAGTGAGAGTAAATTGTGAAATGGGAAAAAAAAAAAAAAAAATGCAAATAACAGGCTTACAATTTCCAAGCTTCAGGCAGACCATTTAGTGCAGTTTTGTAACATTGAGTTCTCAGAAGTATAAACTTGGGGAACCCTGCCCCGACTGACAGAGCAAGTCAGTCAGAAAGGCCCAGGAGAGCAGAAATAACCTCTGAGGTTTTATCAGTACAACACTCATAAAATTCTAATCGTATTCTGGAGACAAAGAACAAAGTCTGACCGTTTACCTTATTAAAGGATATTATGGAACTACATGTTAAGACCTAGAGATCTCAATAAGAACAGGAAACATATCACCAAATACTTTGGGGGCTGTTGAGACATCCCCAGAAAGTTAATTTGATCCTGAAGAATATAAGAAAAACAATAAGTGAAGAATAAAATTCCAAACAAAAGTAGATTTTCATTGTTAGATCAGATTTTAAACATAAAAATACATTTTAATGCCAAATATTTGGAATGCTTGTGCTAATGAAACTTTAGGTTTGAACAGTAATGGAACTAAACAAAACTTTTTCGTGAGCTGAATGAGCTATTTTCTATGCCAAAGAATATGTGACTGACATGACATTCCCTTCATCACAAAAGCATGCTAAAAACTGGAGTCACAATATGTGACCATGCTCAGCTCAATATGTGACAGATTGTGAAACACATCCGTGTTGAATACAATATGCTGAAAATGTGATTTCTTTGTAGCTACATTTCACCATAGGATTCTCTTAAATATTAGCCCTCTGATATTGTGCAAAATACACGATCAGCTCAGCCGTAGGCTTGTTCTGATTAGGCAGCACCAAGCAGTTATCATCTCTCTTTTCTCAGTCATTGTCCTATGAACATCAAAGTGGAACATCATTTTGTGATGAGCTGGGAGACTTCTGAAATCTGGGAAAGTACATTTTCATTTAAAAAGGCAGAAAAGAACGAGAATACACATGGATCAGCTTTCAATCTGTTCTAGTTTGGGATTGTATTATGAATTAAACGAAAGCAAATACTAAAAAGGAGAAGAAACCATTAACGTTTTGAGCTGACATTTTCACCTTTCCTGGCAGCAAAATAGGAGTCCTGCTTCATTAAAGAGCACATGGTAAGACTCTCTCGTGTGCTATTAACAGGCCTCATGATACCATAGCTAAACTCGGAGTGCTGACTCTGACATAAAACCTCAAAATCTTTATGACCTAGATCCCCTTCCAGAACCCCCACCCTTTCACTTCTAAACTCCTGGCCTCCTTAGGATTTATTTTTCATTCTGAAACTTCATCATAGCATTAAGTCCCTAAATCCTCAACCTTTTATTTTTTTTTTGTAAATATATCTATTTATCCTATCTTGTAAACACCAAATATAAGCTATATAAAACATAAAAAGGAATGGAATAAACAAAAATAAATATTTGTATCAAATTTGTATTTCACTCAGAAACAGAGAAATGCAAACTATTTGGAAATAGTTTGAGCGTACTAAATTTTCTCAAGAACTTACAGAGGCACAAAACTAGACATAAACTTGGTCTACGTTTTCTTTAGGATATTTTGGTTTCATTATTCAATTATTTTTCTTTATTCATTTATTTTCGAGTGTATTACATAAAACACTCAGATAACTTACATTAAAAGTCTTTATTTTCTGAAAATAAGAGTGGAATACAGTGTTTAGTGTTCTGCCCAAGGCAAAATTTTTTTCCTAGGTTTAACTTTACATAAAAGAAATACGATGAGGATTTAAATCACTAAAACACTTCTGTGCACAACTAGCATAATATACAATTTAAGAGAGAGTTATTATGAAAACCTTTTGATAAAAGACCAAAAAATAGTCACATACACATATCAGTACTGAAACGGAAGTTGCCGTGTCAGTTTGTTACCTCATGATAAAACAGATGAAGACAGTGCTAGAAGAAACACATATTTCCTCCTTTCCTTTCTTTTTCATTTAAGGAGGAATTCCTTTCTCTGCTATACTCTGTAAAAAGAAATTTTAAAAAAGTTTTGTTTTGCCATTTTAGAAAGATGGATATTTTTCAATTTGCTGTGGCACTTTTTGAAGATTCAGTTCACTTCAGAAAATGAAATCTTTCCTTTTGACGGAAAATAACAGTTCACAAAACTTCTGTTTTTTATTAATTTACTATGCTTTTTGTCTGTTTTCCTAGGTATAATCTGAAAGTAATTTATTGCATTTTGGAAATTCTAGGGAAACAGATAAATCTATTGTCATTAGTGTCAATAGTCTCAGAAGCATTTGATGATCCTTTCCAGGAACCAACCTTTCTCCTCCTGGCTGACAATTGCCAGGCCAAAAAAGCCTCCTTGGGTGCCTTGATAGTGTGGTGAGCACCAGTGATCAGCCTAAACCGCCTTAAATCTTAGCTCCCTTTTGTTTGTATTAGGCAATAATTAAATGTGTTATATATTAAGCTGTGTATGTCCTACTTGCAGAGTCTCTTTGCATCCTGCTAAAGAGAAATGATCAAAAAACCAAACCCAAAAGAGGTTCTAAAACAAGGCACTAAGATCTCTGCTGTCTGTCATACATGCGTATTTTATGTTGTTTGTATATCCTCTTTATTCTGTAAGTAACATAAAGAGCATCTCCAGGTGAGAGTTAAAAGCCAGGACTGCAAAAGAAATTCTCGGAAACTCCCTGCATTTCATGTTCACTATCTACACAGTAATCTCAGAACATGCTTTTATACACCTTAAGGTACGTAAAGTTGTCTTCAAACTGTTTACTTTTTCTCTATTTACTGTGATTGATCAGGAAGTATAGAACTAGAAAATTTTTCTCAATATAAATATATTGCAATTCAGATGTATCTCCCCTTTAAAACAGGATAATTAAGCGATCTCGTGGTTTGTTTTTTTTTTGTTTTAAAACAACTATATGCAATATCTACCTGTATGGATTTAGCTTTTCCTTTCCTATGTTCTCTTTAACACATGTGCAGTGTTCTTTAAGACTAGCATATGAATTTAAGGTCAATTAAACCCAAATTCATTATCATTATAATGTTATTCATTTTCATCAAGTTTAGCTATGAGAGACTAATAAACCATATGTTTTGTTTTCCTCTGAAAATGTTTGAAGAAAGTGTCACTATTTTTCTATGGTTCTGTATTAAATTATTCTTGGTCTAGAAGGATTATATATTGATGTTTAAACAACCACCTCTGTTTATGTGGAGATTATCATTCAATAAAAGATGTGTTTAAGGAGACTAAGTACTAGGCCTATACACAATGGTATGTTTACTGTCCAGCTAGGAGATGACTCTACCTGACCATACTCAGAAGAGATTCTGTGTAGTAACAGTTCCTCAGGAAAAAAAAAGTGGAAGAAATGGATGGCTTGATTAAGCATCAAATATATGAATAACAGAAAGCCTTTGGAGAGAAGTTTCAGCCTGTGTGGTGGTCCCACAGGTCGTAAGAAAAAAAAACACCCTTAAGAAAAAAAATGTGCACAAGTACATTTAGAGAAAGAAGCATCTAGACGAGAACAGTTTTGCAGTAACTGTGACTATACGAACACCCCAACAGCTTCTTAGGTTGTTGAACCAGGTGGATCAGAACCAAAGTGTGCATACCTTTAAGAGTTGTCGTCTTTTGTTTCGGGACAGCTGTCTCAGCATGGTCCTCTCTACATAATCTTCATATTATAATTTTGATATTAACGTTTGTTAAACATGTGATCTCAGGCTATCTGTGTTCATATAACTGGGAGAACTGGGCCCCCTCACAGGGGCTAGAGCCCCAACAAAAAATTGCAAAGGCAGTGGGATGTTCCCGGCTGTACTGCACAGGCTAATCTTAGGAGTAATGTGTAATGTCAGTTGAGAGAGTTGTTTCCTTACAAGAAATATTATGACAATATATTTGATACGCAGAACGAAGGGGAAAGGAATGACTGAAATTAGTTTCTTCTAAATTTTGTAATCATGTGCTTTCTTAATTCAGTTGCTTAGGCAACATCTCTTTTTTGTTGTTCCATAGGTCATAATTATTTAATTTCTTTGTATAGTATGCCCCCAAATGGTACATAAGTGCCTCTTTGTAAATTAAGAATTCACTGAGTGTAGCTTCAGTGGATATGTATTCTTTCTAAAGGAAGGACTTTCTGATAATGAATCATAAAATTTACTGTATTAGATCAGTGGGCTGGTCTAGCTGTTTCCTCTTAATGTTTCTATTATTGAAGGTCAGAGTATATTCAGGAAGATATATAAAAGTTCTAATATCATTTTACATTGATTATAGACTGTAGAACGGACTATTCTACTGTACAGTCTGTCTCCATCTCCAACTCTTTCCAAATATGACTTGACTGTGAGACAAGGCAACAGTCTCTGTCTCTTTTGTTATGCATATTCTCCTGCTGCTTTTATATAAATTCCTTTTAGCTGATAAAATAGTTTAAAGCAATGGCAAGAGTACTTGATGCATAATACCTGATTTTTTGATATTTCTTCCAGAAAACATATGCAAGTTCTCTGTAAATCACCTGCCTGAAAAATTCCCCAGATATCTCAGAGGTAAAAATATTTTGATTAGAGTATATTAGGAGATGTGGCTTCATGTATGTAGGAGTAGAAACATTGCATTGATTACAAGTTGCAAGGCTACATTTACATAGTAAGGACATCATGAATCGTGACCTAATGTAAGTAAAAATGTCAGTCAATGGTCTGCTGCTGATAACAATTTTATTTAAAATACAATCAGAATGTAGGTAAATATATAACTTCAGCCCCCATTTTACGCCCCTCTGCATCACATCCTCACGTCTTGCTCAAACACATAAATGACCCACACTCTTAACATTGCTTCCAAGATTTACCAAAAGCCCACTGATAATTTTTTGCCTCTCTACTTCTAACTTAACGTACTCACACTATTTTCTATTTGTCAGCCTATTCATAGCAGGTAAAATCACAAGGGTTATCCACTTTAGGAGCTTTCTCTCTCCAGACAGGTCCATGAAGTCTTATAATACATCATTACAAATTATACCATTAGACTAATATATAAATTTGCTGGAGATAATGCTTTAAAAATCTTTCTGAAGTGCCCATGAAAGGCATAATGTACATTCAAACACTTATGTATCATTAGTATTCTCCGAAAAACAATCCCCTGAGTAGAACTGGAAATAGGAGGGAAGTATTCACTTTAGTTGACAAGTCCCCAGAACTAGCAATCTGAAATGGTAGGAAAACTGAAAGTTGGCAAAACTGATGTGGAATCTATCAGCTTGTTTCATGGCTTAAATGCTGCTGATTATCAGCAGAGCTCTATAGCAACCTCACGTGCATTGCACACTTTTTTCTCCATGAGTGTTAATCACTCAAGGACATAAAATTATCTGTTCTATCCGGTAGACACACTGAGACACTAAGCGTGGCAGAGTATGAACTTAACTTGTCATTGGCTTTCTGATGCTTCAGGTGGTAGCCTTCCAAGCACTTAACTACAAGTTTGTCTTCTGTTTCATAGGTGTTTTACCTTTTTGGGGTTGTGATTGAATTGATGTTGATCTCTGAAAGTAAAAGAGAGAGCCCAAGAATATTTTAACAGGGCATATGAGAGGACCTTTAGCTGTTAACACTAGAAAAGAAAACTGCTATTCAAAACAGTCAAGGATTTTACTATTCAAAAAATAATTTAAAATTACAGTAACTTCATATCTGAGTTAACTACTATTCCCATGTCGAATTTCTTGCAGATGCACATGCGATGTATCATAATGGAAAAAAAATTAACTCTTTTTAACCCTCAGTAACATTTCAGACATAAAATTAAAGGATGGTAAACAAAAAAGAAGGGAAGATTTGTTTGATTTTGTAATGATGAAAAAGTGATATTGGAACTTCCATCCCTTTTAAATGTTGCCTTTCTAAAGAATAGAAACATCTAGGGGGAAATCATGATATAATAATAATAGAAATAGGGAATTTGAACAAAATATTATGATGAATACATATATAATGTAAGATGATGTTTTATGTCCTAAGGAAAGTCAGAAAACAATAGACTTTGTACCGGTTTAAAATAAGGATCTAAATGACCTGATTGAGAATGCCAGACCTAATGACAAATGCAATGCTCAAGAGGAAATACAACAATTTGAAAAGACTTTTAGTTAGTTAAATGTACAATATTAGAAGAAAGTCCATACAGTTCCTTTTGTACCAAAATAGATGTTTTCAAGGGACCAATATATGCAATTTCACTTTAACATAAAAATAAACAACATATAATGTCAGAAATTGAGGACTGAAAATATTTATTAGCTTATTCTCCAGAGATGGTGAGTTACCGATACATAAAACACTTGAACTAAAGGCTTTTATCCCATTAGTTTGAATTAATCCATTATCACTTAGAGTGGACAAATGAAGGAATGAAAAATCTGCTTTCTGTATGTCACCTGCAGACCAGAGGCTGAGAGAAGACTATCTATTACACAAGATTAGAACATTGCTGTTTAAAAAAAAATAAACTAAAATACTCTTCTAAAACATTAAAAACCCAAACAGAAATCAAACCTCCGAAATAGCACAAATACCTACCTTTCTGTATGATTGTCCATGCCTGCTTCCATTTGTTGTGAAACTCAAAGCCTAGATGTTTTGCTTTCAGAATTTACTGCCCAGATATTTTGTAGCTTTTCTTGAGGTCACTGCTTAACACCACTATTAGGGCCATAATGGAGTTGAATTAAGCTCAGAGTTATTTTAACAGAAAAAGCAAGTTGCCACTCGGAACTGTATTTATGTGTTATACGTGTAAGCAGATTTTTATATATAATATCATAACTGTAGGGCTGTCATGATTTAGCCCAGCTGGCAGCTAAGTCACCACTCAGCTGCTTGCTCACTCCTCCCCTCAGTGAGGTGGAGAGGAGAAAAAAGTAACAAAAAGACTGACGGTCGAGACAAGAACAGGGAGGAAGCACACACCGACTATGGTCCTGGGCAAAACAGACTCAGCTTGGGGACAAATCAGTTCAATTTGTTACCATTTACTTGAGAGGATAACAAGAAACAAAGCCAGATCTTAAAAACAACACCTCCCCCACCCTCCTTTCCTTTCTTCCCCGCTCTGCCTCCTTTCCATATGGCACAGGGGGACGGGGAATGGGGGGCTGCAGGTCACACACGGTTTCTGCCACTCCTTTCTCAAAGGAGGAGGACTCCTTACACTCTTTTCCCTGCTCCAGCGGATCCTCTCACGGGACAGTCCACAGACATCTCCAACGTGAGTCCTACCCACAGGATGCAATCCTTACGCATCGGATTGCTCCGGTGTGGGCTTTTCCCACAGAGTCACAGCTTCTTAGGGAGCTGCCACCCACTCCGGCATGGGTCCTTCCACGGACTTTATATGCATCTCTGCTTCGTCGTGAGTCTCATTCTCTACGACCTCCTTCAGGCACAGCCATCTCTGCTCCAGCGTGGGCCTCTCCACAGGCTGCGGGTGGGTCTCTGTTTCACTGAGTCTCTCACTACTGCAGAGGGACCACCGCCATCTCGCCACGCGCTTCAGGGGAACCTCAGCTCCAGCGCCTCCTCCCATTCCATCTGCATTGACTTGGTGTCTGTGTGGCCGTTTCTCTCAGATCTCAGTCTTCTCTGGATGCACTCGGCCCAGCGGCACCCCAAGAGCAGGACACTTCCGAGCTCTTTCAGCGGCGCCACCGCAGCCATCTCCAGCCGGATGGTGCCGGTCCAGTGCGGGCAGTGACCGCCTGGGAGGTGGGGAGGAGGGGGCAGCCCCCACCTCTGCCCTCTCCACTGTAGGTCCAAAACCACATCTTGGACTCCTTTGTCCCCGACTTAAATAGGCCATCACCAGAGGCGCTGATGACTCTGTCCTGGCCTGAGGGGATGGGGGGTCCAATCTGGCCAGAGACCAGACTGACTGGTTTTGGAGCCCAGGAAGTTACAGGGGGTGAATCCCCTCTCCCACTCCCAGAACCCTTTCAAATAAACCCAGCACAGTGATATACAGAAATTGGGAACATTTCAGTACAAAATCTGTAGAAAACGGAGGTCTACCAATTGTCTCTTGAGAGAAGGGAGTCCAACATATTATTTCAGTGTTCATCGATTCATCGTCTGCAGCTAAAATAGGTTTCAAACAGTACTACCACTGATGGAATTTGCTCTTTAATGACCACAAAGTGCTATCTTTGATATTTACTTGTTTGAGGATGAAGATAAGTTTATTTCTGAATAGCAAGTGGTAGCAATAACAGAATGTTTCTTCTCTATGAATATGTTTGTGTATATTCCCAGGGTAGGATCTACCGGATACTGACATGATTCTATACAGTGTCTCTCAATACTATTTTTTCAGCTGAGAAACTAACAGTACTAATTCGTCTATGTAGGTTTTTCTTTGTTTATTTGTTCTGTTTAGCCCACTTAGGGAAGCTAGATGCTCTATAGTTTTTTACTTGTTCTTAAAACTTTAGAGGAAACATTGAGATGTACATCAAAACATGTACAAAAACCATCTTACCTGACAGTCATTGAAAGATTTTCCTAATAGAAAACTGAGCACAAATTACAGTCGCAGAATAAAATTTCAAGTATTACACCACTTTAATATATTATTTTTCCATATAATCAATGAATTATCCTGTATTATCACTCCCACCAAAGCCAATTCTCCAAGGACAGGAAAACAGATAGAAGATATTCATTCAGAAAGTGAAATTTTAAAATGATGAGTGAAATAATAACCTTTTTAAAATAGCAGTAATTTTGATTTTAAAAATATTTCAAGATTTTGTGACTTATCTGTATGAGGTCTAATGAATGGAGTGTCTTGGTTTAACCCAGCTGGCAACTATCTACTACAGTTGTTTCACCTCCCAGCCAACCCTCATCTGGAGCTTGGAGATGCCCTCTGGGCATGACATTGTGTGATATGGAATATTCCATTGGCCAATTCGGGCCTCAATCCTAAATCTAAACTCACATCCTTAATTAGGAGTTGTGGGTACTTTGCTCTGACTGTGCTCCCTCCCAGCTTGTTGTGCACCTGCACACTGGCAAAACATAGGAAGCTGAAAAGTCATTGATCTCCTTAGCAACAGCTAAAAACATTAGTATGCTATTAACATTCTTCTCATACCAAATCTCATACTAAATCCAAAACACAGCACTATTCTAGCTACTAAGAAGAAAACTAACTCTATCACAGCTGAAACCAGGACAGAGAGAAAATAATGTAGCTTTTAAAATTTATACAGAATTAAAAAACATTCATAAGAAGTCCATACTATAAAAACTTATCAATATCTTACAAATATCAATAAATACATTACCATGTGTCTAAGGAAGTTTGATTGGATGGTTTCCAGTGCGAAGTGTGGTAATCTCCTTTGTTGTAGTTACAAACGGTCAACTCTAAGAGTGTTCATATTAACATATTATTTTGGCCTGTTTGGATATTATTTTTTACTTGAGGACAAAAAAAAGAAAAAAACATAAGCGTGGCTTTTTTAAGAGTTCATGCAATAATTTTATGGATTTAAAAAAAAAAAAATTTCTCTGGCCTGGGAATTATTTTCTAATGATGTTTAAAGGACCTTTGATTAGCAATTAATTTTGCAATACTCAGAAATAGGAACCATTTTCTAAAATATTAAGGAAGTAACTATCAGGAACACTGCCAACTTTTCTTACACTGTTATACAGCTCTTCTATATATTTAGTAAATATATAGGAAATGTATATTGTTGTGAGAGAGAGTCAACTGTCTATTTGTTCTGAGAAGTTAATGGGGATATGTGAGTGAGGGTAGGACACAATTTGTATTATTCATATTTAAATAATGTGAGTAGTCTGCACCTTATATCTCATACCTTCTATTAATTAAGAAACTAGCAGAAAGTAATTTCAAAATGTGAATGAAAACTACTTTTCATGCAATATGCATCTGAGTTGTGGGATCCTTGCTGTGGGAAGCTGTGAACCCTAAGTCAGCATAAATTTAAAAGGGGATGGAAAAAAATCATGATCATTCATCTAGTTGAGGAAATTCTTGAGGTGTAAATATAATATAGAATACATAGAATATAGTTGGGGAGCTACCTTTACGTGTCCTTTTCTTTAAATTTTCCCTGAGCTTTCACTATTAGCTACTATTGAAGACAAGATACTCAGTTGATCCTTGGTCCATTGAGACTTTCTTTTCCTTAGCTTAATTAAAATAGTTATAAATTCACTCCCTAGTTTGGATAAACTTCAGATCAGTTCCATGGTCTATGAATAATAAATTTATCTTTTTAGTAATAATTATTTTTCTCAAATATGGACACAAAATTAATACTGAATTCATTCTGCAAAATATGATCCCACTGGTAAATGTAAATTGCCTTCAATTGTCTTAATGTATTTAGGTTTTATATGGGATGTAACTGGCAGAAAAAGGTACAGATGCTATAATTTGTAAGATATATATTGTCCAATAGAAGCATTTGAAAACTGAACATTTTGTACCAATATACTGCAGTAAACATTTCTGGCAGATACGAGGTGTGCTTTCATGCTGTTTATGTCCTAACGAAGAATGTCAGACGTCTGGTGTCAGTCCTTTGATCAGTTTCTCATGGTAGAAGATTTTTTTCTTCTTACATTTGTGAATAAAGACCACCAAAATTTGTTTTTATGCATGCATGTTCTAAAGAAAGTTATATTTAAATTCCAGGTACACTGACAAATATTTAGTTAAAATACATATCATGTTAAGAGTGGACTAAGAGCTAAGGCTGTGGAGGAACAGGGGTGAAGAAAGAAATATTCATGAAAACAAAAAACTGACCACTTGATCTCAAATAAGATATAACAAATATTTGGAGATAAAAGGAAAGTTAAATAAAATGTAATCTTTCTTTATCAAAGGTAGATCAGGACAAGACAACTCAAATAATTTTATTAGATAGTCACTTTCCTACAAAGAAGAAATTCGAGAACTTTTAGAACTTGTATGAGCTTTCCCCTAGTTGTTAGTGCTGTGCGTGGCATTATGTGGCAATATCCCTTTGGCGAGTTCAGGTCAGCTATCTGGGGTCAGCTGTCTTGACTGTGTTGCCTCCCAACTTCTTGCCTACTCACTGTGGGGGAAGCAGAGAGAGAACCAGAGAAAGCCATGATCCTCTGCAAGCAACAGTCAACATCAAACGAAACACTGGTGAATTATCAACGCTTAGTCACAAATCCAAATCACAACATCTTAGGGACTGCTAGGAAAAAAGTTAACTCCATCCCAGCCAAACCCAGCCGGACTCAGTGCAACTATGGTTTACAGGAAAATATTACTTAAACTTCAAATGCATAGGAAATAAAGTTTAAGAAAGACTTTTCTCTGAGGAGATAAAAATGAATGACATCATTGAAGGTCAGTGTCATATTGAAAGGAGATGACTGATGGGCAGACCTTCAGGGGTAAATACGGTGACTAATCTTGTTGAGCAAGCTAGTAATGATCTTGAAACACTAATGAAGATCTAGGAAACACCTTTGAAACAGAGAATATGCCCTCAAAGGAGGGAAAGCAAAGCAAAGCAAGGCAAAGCAGACTAAGGCCAAGGGATCCAAATCATATTTCAGATTCAGGGTAATAAAAATGGATGGAATGTAGACTCTGCCACATTACAGGACTAAAATACCTCAGTCAATTTAATCTAGCAAAATGGAGTTCTGTCTCTAAACGTAACAGCAAAGTAGACACAAGGGAGAGCAAAATCCCTTTGTCTGATATCCTATCCCTTGGTTATCTATGCTAAAAAAATTATCACTGGAAAATGTATAAGAACTAATAATAGTCTATCCATAGCATATATACCTTTTAGGTTCCTGGGCAATCTTTCAGAAGGATGATTATGAGACACACAGAAAAAAAAAATCTAAGTACTTTTAAGAAGGGTTCTGTGAATTACAACAAAGACTACATAATGTGTTAGTTTCAACAGCTGGGGAATAATAAACAATCGGAAGGCTTCTTCCAGAGCCCTATTCTCAGCTATTACAAACAAACATATGTTAGGTAACCTGTGTTAACTAACATGTGTAAACTGTTGTGTAAAACAAAATAATTACTTGCAGCACCTACATCGAAAATTTCTGCTGAAAACAGCTTTTTTTTTAATGAAAAGAAGACTAAATCATTTTTCTTCCACAAATCTGCATTATTTTTTACTTATCCAGGTTGAACCAGTGACTATTTCCTCCTGTCTAACCTCCGACCATACTAACATCAGTAAATGTTTCACTTTATTATGCAGTTTATTGTGTTTTTTTTTCCCCTGAAAACAGCTACCAGAATGTTCACATTACTTATTATAACAACCTATTTATTGGATTGTTTTGTTCTGGCTGCAAGTACAAATTCTTCCAAAGGCGCAATCAGTATTATAATGTGTTGTGTTTCTGTGGTGGGGTTTTGGTAGCAGGGGAGGGGCTGCAGAGATGGCCTCTCTAAGGAGATGCAAGAAGCTTCCCTGGCTCTAAGTGGGACCTGCCTCTGGCCTTGTTGGACCTGCCTCTGGCCAGGGCCGAGCCGATCAGTGCCTCCGTGAATGACATATTAAAGAAGGGGACAGAGAAACCTGCACCATGAAGGACCTCTAGTGAAGAGAGGAGGGACGCTGAGGACCTGGCCCCCAGCCTCTCACACAGGCAGCTTCCCACACTGGGCTGTTGCCACTCGACTGGAGGTGGCCATGGCAGCTCTACTTGAAAAGCTCCGAAATGCCCTGCTCCCGTGGCACCCACTTGGTGGAGTTCATTCCTGTCAGGACTGCCGAGGTTTGTCAGGCTGCTTGGGCCTGGCGTGGCTGCAGTGGAGACAGGACTGAGATCTGACAGAAAGAACTATGCAGACACTAAGGTTAGTGAAGATGGAGCAGGAGGATGTGTGCTGGAGCTGAGATGCCTCTGCAGCCTGTGGTGAGACAGCAGGCTGCCCCGCTTCAGCCCAGGGGAGAAATGGTGGACCAGATATCCACCTTCAGCCCATGAAAGACCATGTGCCAGAACAGGCAGCTGTGTCCAAAGGAGTTGATGGAGAATTGTGTCCTGTGGGAAAGGATCCCATGATGCTGGAGATTAACAGTGGAGCATAGGCGCATCTGCCATTCTTGGGAAGAGATTCCACACCAGAGCAGGTGGCTATGCCCTGAGAAGCCATGGCTCCATGGGAAAAACCCATGTTGAAATAGTCTGGTGGGTAAGCAACCAGAGATCAGGTCAGGAAAGCTAAAGCCCTGATAGAGTTAAATCTGGCCAGGGACATCAAGGGCAACAAGAAAAACTTCTATAGATATGTCAGTGATAAAAAGAAATCTAGGGAAAATGTAGGCCCTCTCCAGAAGGAAACAGAAGACCTGGCTACCCGGGATATGGAGATGGCTGAGGTTCTCAATGTCTTCTTTCATAGAATCATAGAATCATAGAATCGTTAGGGCAGGAAGGGACCTTCAAAGGTCATCTAGTCCAACCCCCCTGCAAGGAACAGGGAGATCTCCAACTAGATCAGGTTGCTCAGGGCCTCATCCAACCGGGCCTTGAACATCTCCAGGGATGGAGCATCCACCACCTCTCTGGGCAACCTGTTCCAGTGTTCTACAACTCTCATGGTAAAAAATTTTTCCTAATATCCAATCTGAATCTACCTCCCTCTATTTTAAAACCATTACCCCTTGTCCTATCACAACTGGCCCTCCTGAACAGCCTCTCCCCATCTTTCTTGTAGGCCCCCTTGAGGTACTGGAAGACCGCTATAAGGTCACCCCGGAGCCTCCTCTTCTCCAGGCTGAACAGCCCCAACTCTTTCAGCCTGTCCTCATAGGAAAGGTGCTCCAGCCCTCTTATCATCTTCGTGGCCCTCCTCTGGACCCTCTCCAACTGGTCCATGTCCTTCTTATGTTGGGGGCTCCAGAACTGGACGCAATACTCCAGGTGAGGTCTCACGAGGGCAGAGTAGAGGGGGAGAATCACCTCCCTCAACCTGCTGGCCACGCTCCTCTTGATGCAGCCCAGGACACGGTTGGCCTTCTGGGCTGCAAGAGCACATTGCCGGCTCATATTGAGCTTCTCGTCCACCAGTACTCCCAAGTCCTTCTCCTCAGGGCTGCTCTCGATCCATTCTCCGCCCAGTCTGTATTTGTGCCTGGGATTGCCATGACCCAGATGTAGGACCTTGCACTTGGCCTGGTTAAACTTCATGAGGTTGGTACGGGCCCACCTCTCCAGCCTGTCGAGGTCCCTCTGGATGGCATCCCTCCCTTCCAGCATGTCGACGGCACCACACAGCTTGGTGTCACCGGCGAACTTGCTGAGGGTGCACTCCATGCCACTGTCCACGTCACCGACAAAGATGTTGAAGAGGGCCGGGCCCAACACGGACCCCTGAGGGACGCCACTCGTGACCGGTCTCCACTTGGACATCGAGCCATTGACCACTACTCTCTGAGTGCGGCCATTGAGCCAATTCCTTATCCACCGAGTGGTCCATCCATCAAACCCATGCAAGAGCTCCAGCTGCACAGCCCAAGTCACAGAAGGCAAAGGCAGGGACTGGGAGAATGAAGAACTGCCCACTGTAGAAGAAGATCAGTTTGAGACCCTCTAAAGAACCTGAAGGTGGACAAGTCCATGGGACCTAATGAGGTGCATCTGCGGGTCTTGAGGGATGAACTGGTAGATGAAGTTGCTAAGCCACTATCCATCATATTTCAGAAGTTGTGGCAATCTGGTGAAGTTCCCAATGACTGGAAAAGCCCCCATTTTTGAAAAGGGAAAAAAAGAAGACCCAGGGAACTACAGGCCAGTTAGTCTCACCTCTGTGCCCGGCAAGATCATGGAGCAGATCCTCTTGACAACTATGCTAAGGCACATGGAAAATAAGGAGGTGATTGGTGACAGCCAACATGGCTTCACTGAGGGCAAATCCTGCCTGACTAATTTGGTGGCCTTCTATGATGAGGTTACAGCATTGATGGATAGGGGAAGAGAAACTGACATCATCTACCTGGACTTATCCAAAGCATTTGATACTGTCCCACACGACATCCTCATCTCTAAACTGGAAAGACATGGTTTTGATGGATGGACCACTCGGTGGATAAGGAATTGGCTGGATGGTCGCACTCAAAGAGTTGTAGTCAACGGTTCAATGTCCACGTGGAGGCCAGTGACAAGTGGTGTTCCTCAGGGGTCAGAACTGGGGACAGTGCTATTTAACATCTTTGTTGGCGACATAGATGGTGGGATTGAGTGCACCCTCAGCAAGTTTGCAGATGACACCAAGCTGTGTGGTGTTGTGGACACGCTGGAGGGAAGGGATGCCATCCAGAGGGACCTTGACAGGCTGGAGAGGTGGGCCTGTGAGAACCTCATGAAGTTCAACAAGGCCAAGGGCAAGGTCCTGCATGTGGGTCAGGGCAATCCCAAGCACAAGTACAGGCTGGGCGGAAGATGGATTGAGAGCAGCCCTGAGGAAAAGGACTTGGGAGTGTTGGGAGAAGCTCAACGGGAGCTGGCAATGTGCACTGGCAGCCCAGAAAGCCAACTATATCCTGGGCTGCATCAAAAGAAGCGTGGCCAGCAGGTCGAGGGAAGTGATTGTGCCCCTCTACTCAACTCTCGTTAGACCCCACCTGGAATACTGCATTCAGCTCTGGAGTCCCCAACACAAGAACAACGTGGAGCTGCTGGAGCGGGTCCAGAGGAGGGCCACGAAGATGATCTGAGGGCTGGAGCACCTCTGCTATGAAGACAGGCTGAGAGAGTTGGAGCTGTTCAGCCTGGAGAAGAGAAGGCTCTGGGGTGATCTTATAGCAGCCTTCCAGTACTTAAAGTGGGCCTACAGGAAAGCTGGAGAGGGACTTTTTACAAGGGCGTGTAGTGATAGGACAAGGGGCAATGGATTTAAACTGAAAGAGGGCAGATTTAGATTAGATATAAGGAAGAAATTTTTCAGTCAGAGGCTGGCGAGGCACTGGAACAGGTTGCCCAGAGAAGTTGTAGATGCTCCATCCCAGGAAGTGTTCAAGGCCAGGTTGGATGAGGCTTTGGGCAAGCTGGTGTAGTGGAGGGTTTCCCTGCCCATGGCAGGGGGGTTGGAACTAGATGATCTTTGAGGTCCCTTCCAACTCTAACCATTCTGTGCTTCTATGATTCTGTAAGGACTGGATTCTGCAGGAATGACTCATGTCAGAAAATTTCGTGGAGAACTGTCTCCTGTGTGAAGCGACCCCGCATTGGAGCAGGGGAAGAGTGTGAGGAGTCCTTCCCCTGAAGAGGAAGGAGCAGCAGGAACAACATGTGGTGAACTGACCATGACCCCCATTCCCTATCCTCCTGCACTGTTGGAGGGAGCAAGTGGAAACAGGAACCAGGAAGAAGGGAGGAGTGGAGGGAAGGTGTTATTAAGATCTGGCTTTGTTTTTCACTATCTTCTCTGATATGATTGGTAAATTAGTTTGTCCCCAAGTCCAATTTGTTTTACCTATGGCTATGGTTGGTGGATGATCTCTACCTGTCCTTGTCTCGACCCTTGAGCCTTTTGTTACACTTTTCTTCTCTCCACCCCACCAAGAGGGAGGAGTGAGTGAGGGGTTACCTGGTGCTTAGTTGCTGCCTGGGGCTAAACCAGGACATGTAGCCATATGGGAGGACCTTCACGTTGTAAACAAACACCTTATTTAAGTCTGTGTCTTGCATCATTTTTAGCAGACTTTGTATTCCTTAGTTCAGAGACATCACTTTCTTCTTGTGCTGATGTAATAATAACATCCCTGTTAGATATAATGAAATGGATATACTGCATTTAAAGTAATTTGCAATTAAAAAGTTATGAAGATGTATTTCTGTTTAAAAAAATCCAAACCAAACCACTAAATATTAAGATACAAGAAAGAGTTGTTATAATTTTTGATTAAACCTCCTTTTCATTCCCCCTTAAAAGATCACAATTTATTTAAAATTAGTTCTGTCAGATTTGTTGTTATTTGTGATTGGTAAAAGTTCATCGATCAAGTTTAAATAAATATTTAAAGATGAAGTTTTTTCTTAACATGATCCAGCACCTCAGATAGTCTGCCCATATGGTGTTTCATTCTGTCAAAGTTGCAAAAGTATGAAGACTGAAATAGACCTCATTCTGTTCTGTTTGCTACAGAGCACAGTTGCAGCAGCATGCAGATTTTGTTTGATAAATGAAGAAGTATTTTCTCTGAATTAAAACTATTCCAATATTTCTGTTTATGAAGTTATAACATGTAACCCTTGCAATCACATATGCGTGTGCTGGGTTTATGTGATAGGTTTTTTGGTAACAGGAAAAGGGCTGAAACCCCTGCAACTTCCCAGGCTCCAAAACCGGTCGGAGTGGCCTCTGGCCAGTCAGACCCCACATCCCCTCAGTCCAGGGCCGAGCCACCAGCACCTCTGCAAATGTCCTATTTAAAACAGGGACAAAGGAGCCCTAAACATGTCTCAGACTTGCAGTGAAGAGAGGAGAGAGGCGGGGGGCTGGCCCCCCTCAGACTCCCGAGTGAGCAGCTGCCCATGTGGGGCCAGTGCCACCCGACGGGAGATGGCCATGACAGTGCGGCTTGGAGAGCTCTGAAGTGCCCTGGTCCCAGAGTGCCTGCTGGGCAGAGTTCATTCTGCCAGGACTGCCGAGGTTTGTTGGGCACAGTATGGCTGCAGCAGAGAGAGGACTGAGTTCTGAGACATCAAGGAGATGTCAAGGACAGCAAAGATGGAGCAGGAGGAGCCGGAGCTGAGATTCCCTGGCAGTCCATGGTGAGACGGCAGTGGCCCTCCTGTCACCTGTGGAGATTAACAGTGGAGAAGAGATCCATCCACAGCCTGTGGAGAATCCTGCGCTGGAGCAGATGCCTGTGCCTGAAGGAAGTTGTAGAGAATTGTCCGCTGGAGACTCACACCGAAGTAGAGATGCATCTGAAGTCCATGGAAAACCCTACATCAGAGTGGGTGGCAGCTCCCTAAGAAGCCGTGACTCTGTGGGGAAGAACCCCGCGCTGGAGCAATCTGATGGGTAAGGTTTGCATCCTGTGGGAAGGACTCACGTTGGAGAAGTCTGTGGACTGTCCCATGAGGAGGGAATCCATTGGAGCAGGGGAAAAGAATGTGAAGAGTCCTCCTCCTTTAAAAAAGGAGCGGCAGCAACAAGGTGTGATTAACCGACCTGCAGCCCCCCATTCCCTGTTTCCCTGCACCACTGGGGAAGGAGGTAGAGCCAGGAAGAAGGGAGGGGTGGGGCAAAGATGTTTTTAAGATCTGACTTTGTTTCTTGTTATCCTCTCTGAATGATCCGTTAACAAATTAAATTTTGTATGCCCAAGCCGAGTCTGTTTTGCCCGGGGCCATGGTTGGTGCGTGATCCCTCCCTGTTCTTGTCTTGACTCTCAGGTTTTATTATTTTTCTCCTCTCCATCTCATTGAGCAGGAGGAGCAAGTGAGTGACCTCGCAGTGGCTCAGCTGCAGGCTGGGCTAAACCATGACAATGTATTACAAAATTGTTCACTTTTTCTAACCAAAAAAAAAAAAAAAAGTTTATGAACCAGTGTCTAAATCTATTTTGTACAATCTCATGCAAAATATAAGGAGAATTCTGCTGTAACTGATGCTAGATCATGTCTTCATTCTAGCCAAATACATTGAATTTTTAGTGAAAAATTAGACAGACAATGCTAGCAACTTTTCAGTTCTTGATCTCTTCAATTCTGAATTTATTCTTTATGATAAGGACTGTCTCCAAAATAAAACTTAATTTGTGATTGTTCTACCTGAAACTATGCATGCAGCTATTGAGAAGGACCAAGCAACGCCTAGGGAGCAATACATTTTTCAAACAGTACTCAGTAATACGAAAAATTAATCTTGTTCTGCATAAATCTCCTATTACCATACTTTCATTGTTTACAGTTACTCCTGCTTTAAACTCATGTATTTGAACCATTGGTGTTGTTGAGAGTAATGTAGATAAAACATACTTTTTGGGAAAAGTATCATGTACCTATGATCAACATGGGGCTAATAATGAGAAAGTGAATGGATATTTTCTTTTCATTTTTTATTTAATACATATAATGTACATATTATAAATAAAATATGTCATTGTTAGGCAGTACTGAGAAGAATATGAGCAAGTCAAGATAGCTGACTGATCTCTTTGGATGGTGTGAATTAGCTCAGTAGCATTAATGCAGTCAGATGCCAGTTTGCATGATCAGGAAATCTGAAGACTAAAGGGAATTTTTTTTTCTTTTAGCTGAAAAGAGGAATAACTTGTTGTTCCTGTGAGAAAAATTCAGATGACCAGAATAACATTGGAGTAACAAGATTCCTGATCTACATAGTATGTTTACAAAAACAACATAAATTATAGATTGTCCAATAATTTCTTTGAATGAATTGGCAAAAAACTTTTTTGATACAGGCAACGGAGGGCAACTGACTCTTCTACATTTCTTTCTGGCAGGAGGGAAAAACTGTGTCAAAGGCAAGGTGTGTGACTGGAATCATGGAATAAAAGAGCTCTTCATCCTCAGGAACCAAAAGAAGCACTACAGACAGTAGATTTGAATAGCACATATATCAGTAGAAACAAATAAACAAAGAATGTCTATGAAATCATAAGGGAATAAAAATTTAAAGAAAAGTATTTGGATAAATGTCATCTTTTAAAATTGTACTTATTATTAAGGGCACAAGTGCAGATTAGTGAAGCTGAAAAGAAAGCAGAGAAGTGCAGGAAGAGGACACTACCTAATTCATGAGCTCTTAATTGACCTTAAACTCGACACAGGGATATATAAAATGTGAAAATGAGTCAAACTATCAGAGGTTACTATATAAGAATTTCTATAATGTGTAGATGTAAAGTCAGAAAGGATAAGATAAAATTACAATGAGTGGAATGTTAGTAAATGTAAAACATTCTAGAAGTACAATTTTATGAGTGGAAGACAGAATTGGTCTATTTCACAGCTAAAAGCTGTTAAGCATTTTTGCTAAAAGCTAAAAATGGCCAATATGAAGTTTTCTATGTTAATTAGTATTCATTGTTAAAAAAACCCTACAAAACAACAAAAGCTTGTGATTTTCTAAGTAACAAAATTAATGTTGTTGACATTTTTACATTTGTTTAACCTAGAATGAGAAAAAGAATAAGTTTAAAAAACCCTCAAAAATTAGGGAGATGCCTCAGTTTGATAAGCCTAATGAAGTTCATTCCTGTGTAGTGAGAGATGTGTCTAAAGCAAATTAGAGACGTTAGATTTTTAAATGTAAGGAACTGTAAAAGACAGGTGGGATTATTGAACGTAGGTGAAGTATGAAAATGCTGTCTAACTTTAAATGAAGGTGAAGCAGGACCAAAGAAAACTTAGAGCAGACATTTGAATATCCATACATGGGAAATTAGTGAAAACAGATTCCTCAGCAGATTATTTTTTAATCAAATGTTAAATATTATAGAATGCAGACATTGCAAGAAAAAAAAATTAAAATAATTTATTTACCTTGTTTACTAAGCTAATTTACAACTTGCATGGTTAAATATAGTATTCTCATATACAATATAGGGAAATACAGACTACGCAAAATTGTGGAAGAGATAGTGGAGACCTCATTAAAATGTTCTCAAAGAGTGTTTGCAAAGGTCTACATTCTAACCGGAAGGTTGTATTCAGTGGGTACCTTTGGGAGCTCTTTTGGATCTCATTGTTTGATGTTCTCATTAATAACTTAATGCAGTACATAGTATCCTTACTCAAAGCTCGAAATAATAGCCTGGGAAAGGAGCAGGAGAGAGGGAAAGAAGAAAGTGAGGGCTACAAGTACTTCAGAAAATATTAACGCCAAAATAATTTGCTCAACTAAGTGAGAGGTCTGAATAAATATCATAAATTCCACTAAGGATTTGTGTGAAGTCTGGAGTTGCGGTTGACAGCAAAATTGCCTCATAGGGAAAAGGCTGGCTAACCATCAGCATCACATAAGTTCTTGTGTCTATACTGATGTGCAGCCTGAACATCAGTTGCCAATAAAAATCTTCCTAACAAATGAAGAAAATTAAAAAAAAAAAAAAAAGCTAGATGGGTATAGGTTTTTAAGACTGTCAAAATAATCTATTCTACCCCAAAATAATCTAAGGTGGAATACTTATCTAATTTCTGAACAATGCTACAACAAAGACACAGATCAACTAAAAAAGTGTGAAGTAGTTCAGCAAATGTGATTAGAACTGAAGAAGCAAGATCTGCTAAACAGAAAGAGCTAATGTTTCTTAGTTTTGATAACAGAAGGCTGAGGAGAGAAATTAATGTCTTCAAACGTGATAAAGCTTGCCAGAAAAGAAGTCAACAATGTGTAGACTGAGTTCTGTTAAAACAAGACAAGAAACGATGAGCTTAAACTGTGGGAAAGGAGATTGTGGATAGAATTATTTAGTACATTGGTTAAGAAGGCTTTAATATCTGTATTGCAGGTCTTTGAAGAAAAGTTGTATATTGTTGATCTAACTTCAGAACTTGGAAATGAGTGACTTCTGAATGTGCTTCCACTCCAATTGTCTATAATGTGATAATGATCTGCAGTTGCAAACATAGAAGAGGAGGGAAAAATATTTCTATTTAAAAATCAATAAATACTTTGTCCCAGTAATAATTTATGTCAAGTCAAATTTAGAAAGCAAAAAGCCCTGACTAAGGTTGGATGGTTAAAAGTCTAGAGAGAGCATGAACTAACTTTTCTATTAACTTGACTTAACATACAAGTTAATAAAGAAGTTACTCTTTATTCTCTTTAGACTTCTAATCCATGCATCTTCTTCATTCTTTGACTTATACAATAAAAACAGGGTTTCCATAAAGACAAGTTAACTTTATTTTTCTCTTCTAAATATGAAATATTTTGGAATAAGAAATTTTTATTTTCTTGTAGAAAATATTAACAGTTATAGTACAATTTCTTTGAAATATAATTTTAGTAAATCCACTTTACAGATTAAGACTTTACGCTCCAATTAAATTCTAACTTTAAAATTCATGGAACCTTAAGTTTTGACAAATTGAGTACTCTTTTTTGTTGTTGTTGTTGTTATGCGCGTATAGAATCAAGATTTAAGAGACAATAACCATCTGGACTAGGAAAACTATGAAAATGTATTTGTCTTTCAAGAAAACTTTAGAAAATACTCATGATATGTTCAAAAATTGAATATAATTAGATGAAATCATGTCCCTTTTTTGTGTCAGAAAGCAGCATTATATGGTTAGATATTTATCAATTCACCTTGCTTCTAAATGTATATGCTATGTGGAGCTAAGTTTTTTCTACTACTTTAATAAGATTTATTTGGACATGAAGGATTTGGAACAAAATGTTCATTAGCTTACTTCATCATTGAAGTGTCATTCAAATATCCCTTTTTTGCTTAAATTTTGCTGAATATTTTTAACAGTAAGTATGTAGATTGTCTTATTTGTAGGACATACTCATAGAACATAATTTATTCTTTTTAAAATCTACAACATAATCTCTGAGGCTCTTCTTGACCTTCCTCCATATCTGTACTCTTTCCTCCTAATTTCTTGGAAAAGCAAGGCAAGGCAAGATGGAAGGAAGGAAGAAGGAATGCTGAAAGGCAGGCAGGCAGAAAGACAGGGAAAGAAACCTATCTGGAATTAAACTGAATCCATATTACTGCTATATATAAAAAATAGTATTTGTAGAAAAGTTTGAGCATGAGAATACCTGATCACGAAGGTGGCACAAAAAACATGCTTAAACTTAAATCACATATAGTCCAATTGACTTCAGTAAAGACATTTTGTTTAATTGAATGGGATAGATCACTTAAAAATAAGATTCAATGGTGATGTATTTAAAAATGGTATTTCCAAATCTATGGTGTTTTTTTGTTGTTTTATCTTCTGTATTTTCTAATCCTCAATTATTTCTTTAATATTGTAAGTAAAATACTGTCACCCTATGTACTATAGGTATGCGTACTTGCACCTTAACAAAGAAAAGACAGATGTGTTTCTTTGATGACCATATAAATTTAACCTGACCTGAGACTCCAGCTCTTAATGGTGGAGGATAATTTTATCCTTTGCCAAAATCTTGTAATTACATCAAATAAGACACAAAATGAAGGTGGGCTCATATGAATTGCTTTGAGTATTATACTGTCAAATCCCATGAAAATGACATAAAAAAAAATACAAGCATATATATATAGACATATATATAGACATATATATATATAATGTTTCCATGTATTTTGATCCTATGTCTGTCTTTTCCTGAATATCTGATCTATGTATCCTCATGCTTATTTTTCTGCATTATTGTTCTTCTATCTATGAATTGATTTTGGTTTTTTAATTCTATCTTTTTATCTTTAAGCTGCTCATTAAAGAACTACTACGATTTGTCTGTAATTGCATACCTTGCAACAAAAAATATTCCTCTTTTTGTTTCAAATTTTGTAGTTAATACCATAGAACCCTTTCCTGTGTGCATTGTTCATTAAAATACTCCTATCACGAAATCATATCTTCTATCAGGATATATTTTCTTAACAAAACTACTCTCTGTGTAGAGAGTAGTTTGTGCTGTGTATGTTTTGACTTTATCACACTCTTTAGCATGAAAAAGTTACTTCTTTGCTGGTGGCAAATGACACACATTGTGCATGGATACTGAACAAGGTTTTTTACAGTTTTCAACAATCGGTCTTATGTTTTACATTTTTAGCAGGAGCTGTGGCATGTTTCAGGATGTTCCTGATCCAGATTAAAGTGACAGGCAACAACATCTTGCAGACCCTAAATCTAGATGTAGTGAGTATGTATGTCTTTCCTAGCACTGCAGTTATTTGGACCAATGTTGATGCCACACTTTAGAACAGCACATACAGCTTCTCTACAGAGTACATCTTGTATTTTTGCTTCTCTATTTTCACTATGAGAACATAAGTAAAATACATTTTATGTCTACTTTTCTCCAGAGAACATCAGCACAGACACAAAAATTCAGATAATTATTTTAATTTGAATAAATAATTTCTATTAGTTTGTTTACCTCAATCTGTTTCATGTCAAATAAACTGTGATGGTAAATTTACTCACAGATTGGGATCTGGCAATCAAAATTTGAGTTAAATTTCATTAACATGCAGTGCCTCAATTAAGGTCAGTATGACATGCTGACTGTTAACTTTTAATTTAAAAGGTCTCATAGCTTTCATATGTTTCAAATTTGTATCCTTCTCATAGCTGGAGGTCCCTTATCAAAATCTGAAGAAGATGAAATTTCAGGTATGTCTTACACAAGTCTCTTTGTCTGTTAAACAGATCAGTAATGTTCCAGCATCCAAAAGGAGATGAATAACCCTTTCTGAAGAAATAGAATGTACTTTTTTTTCATCTAAATCTCTTTGTTTCCTGTTAAATAAAACCTGTGAAGAAGTGACTGGAATCTCTATAACTCCACTAATCTCAGGATTGCAGTCTCTCAAGAGAAAATTGTACAGAAGCTGAAGATGACTGCATGAAAGCCAGCATGGAGCAATATGGATTGATTTCATATTCCTGTTCTGTATGAATGGGGCCCTAAACCTTCATAACATGTCATTCTTTTTCCCAATGTTACAAGCAAACAAACAAGCAAAGGAAACATAAAATCCTTTATAATACTGCAATTTTAAATTTTGTCAGCACATTGTAAAATATAGCTCTTTTTCACTCTCAATCCAAAAATGCTGTGAGTCAGTAATTTCTATGTGACCATTCTGTCCCCATTATATTATACTATGCTATGCTATGCTATGATAGAGAATAGGCTTTTATTTGCTGTTCCTAGAATTGTTTAAATTCAAGGTTAAATCCCAGAGATTAGGAAATCAGAAAAGAATAAATGTGTACTTTCTATTGGTTTCTCAAGTTTTATGTCAATATTGTTATGGTAGCAGTTATTGTACTGTGTAAGCTTTCCTTTCATTTATTTTTTTATGACATACTTTTCATAAACGAAACAAGTTATTAGCAGTAAAAACTCTAGAGGCTTGGAGATTGCATTTATTAAAGGGGCAGGGGGTAGAGACTTTGCTGGAGCTTGCTGCTTTTGTTTTAAAATGTCACCTGCTGTTTTTAAGTTACAGTTGCACAAATGCACTACATTGTGTGCTCCCTGGTCAAGCAAATTGAAAGGACGACAGGTTGCCATAGAAACAACATCAGGGCAAGCCTGTGATATTGTTAGAAGAAAGCAATGGTTGCAAAATCAACGGTGCTTGAATCACAAAACCAGATGAAATGCTGAAGAATCCCTTTACTTAAGAAAGGGCAAGTGTTTAAGGATCAGTTAGTGAGCTGCTCATCAGAGATTCATACTGTGGCAAATAGGTCCCTTCAGACTCTCTTACAAAGCTTCCAAGCACAGGCCAAAATTTATTTGTAAAGTACACACAGGTCTAGACTGAAAAGAAAGAAATGCATTTCAAGGTAAGGTATTGAGTCTGGGTGGTGGAGCCAGTTAATCAATGGGGAAAAGAAAGCTCACAATCCCCTGAGTCGTAACTGAAAACACTTAAGAATGGGGCATAAAAAGAGAAAAGAAAGTGAGACTGATGAAACAGAACAGGAAAACAAAATTAAATACACTTATAGGAAATGCTCAGAGAAGAAAATGAAGCAAGACTGCTGGCTAAATATTTAATAGCATTCCTGCTTCAGAAGACATTGGGTAGAAATAATGAAGATATCTTCTCCATATTAGTATGTCCTAAGGACAGTAAATGGGGAGTCAGGTAAAACGAAGCCTAGCACAGCAAAGCAACTGAAGGAAAATGGAAGAGGAAAGAGGAAGGGGAAAAGGGAGAAATAAGAATTACTTCTTCCATAGCTAAGAGTCTTCAAAAGAAAGCATCATTAGAATTATTAGCTACTTCTTATCTTCTTTTCTAAGTACAAGTTGATCTGCTCTAACCATAGACTGTGCTAATATTATTAAAGACAGAAAAGAGACCAGCACAATGTAGAAGGCCGGAGACTGTGTAAATACTTTAGTATTTACTAAATGCTTTAGTAAAATATTACTAAAGCCTATCAAAGTAAACCTTAGAAAATATTAATGGGCACTTAGGTCTTAGATATACTGCTGATAGCTGCATGTGAGTTTCTAGGTCAGTATATAATCATTAACGTTTCTTTCATGTTTGAATCTGACTAAATAATTTATTAAGTACAAGCTTATTACCTTGAGGCTATCCAACAACAAACAAATGTTCTGTGATGTCAGAAGCTGTACAGATGTACCAGGCTCTGCACGTGCCAAGATATGTGCTCATGTGGTGGTAGTCTGATGTTCTCGTATGTCATTCTTTATAGCTTTGATGTACCTAGAGTCCACAGTGGCTTCACATGTTCTTTGGTTGAGATGTTGTGATTACTCTTTACATGAAATAGTTTTGTGTGTTATTTCTGAAAAGGATTACTATTGCTTACAAAGGAAGTAATAAACTGCTGTAGTGAAGATGAAGGTTGCATTGATTACATTGATAGCATCTCTTCGCTTTTTCCAAATTTTCACTTTAAAATAAGCAGCCAAATTCTTAATGCCCTGTTAATATCATTAGAATTGCTATTTAGTTGGTAAAAGACCAAGAAAAGATTTAGCCCTATTTGGCTAATGTAATTTATAATTGTCTCAAAATTGAAAAGGAATCTATCTTAGCAAGGAATTGTGAATTTATCTGATTTTTTTAAGCTTCCAAAATGCATTTAAAGACTTCTGACTATTGTAAAATATTTTATATCATCACTATTTCAGAAATTTAGAAGTATTTTCCCATTATACCTGATAAACAATAAAAATGACAAGAAGCAGGATAGTCTAGCACACCTACAAAAAACAAAGGATTGCAAAGTCATTTCATTGCACAGGATTCTTTATGTTCATCAAACAGTTCTCTTATTTCGGCATTAAAACTGTACAATAATATTTTAAATGGTTAAATTGTGTTTCTCAGTGATGAGTTTTCAAGCATCATTAGGTCCATACATTTAAGTTTTCACTTTATCTTTGACAAAATATCCTTCATGAGTTTAAGATATGTGAGAACTATAGATCTGGATTTTTTTTCTTTTTTTGGTGTCAGTAACTTTGTTTCTACAATAGATCATGTAGGTTTTTGTTTCTTTGTTTGTTCATTTCAGAAATGTCTACCTTCAGTGATTCTTTGTCCCATATCTAAATTTTGGTGTAACTAAGAGCCATAAGGTACATGGTACGTAATCCACAATATTTTGGATAAGCCAATGCTCTGAGAGTAGTTCAGAGAAGAGGAACAGAGACTAGTCCTTTCTGTTACTGAGCTAGGTGGTAGCTTCCTTAGATATAAAGCGGTGAGAAATGATTAAATGACTGAGACAGGAAAGGAAGTTTGCTGGAGAACCTTGTTTCAGACTCCATACCAGTCTGAAGAAGGAAGTTTTGGAGAAAATGCAATGATCTTTTGGCTCATGAATATACTCAAGTAAACCTTTCATCTTAACGCTTCTGATTTCAAGTAGAAGCTTCCATTCTTCTAGGAAAGACAAAGTAGATGTAGGGAAGATTTCTACATTGATCTATTATGCTGCTGACTTCTACTTAGTTGTTTGGGTTTTTTTTTTTCCCTGTGTAGTTAACTGTTTCTTATTAAATGCAAAAGGAAGGAAATATTGGAGGATGAGAAAGTAAGGAAGGTGGTGTGGAAAAAGATTCATATGGGATAAATATGTTCTGTATTTCAATGCATTGGATGCATATACCTGCTGACTTGCTCCCTTCAGAGAGTATTTTAGAGTTCTGCTTTTATGTTATGAGGAAGCAATCTGACTTCTTACGCAGCACCCACCACAGACTTCCAGTCAGGGATGTGTACCTTGGAGCCTTAATCTCTGGTGTCCTTGGACAGCTGTGAAGAAGTAGAAAACATTGGAGAACAGATGACTTTCCCATTCTAGGGTATGCATGTAGAGTAAAGCAGTAATACTGAAAAAAAGTCAGCAAACCCCGCAAAAAAATCTCGTTTGTGGAAGAATTTCAGTGACAAAATTATTAGAGATTTTGCTTCTGTCTTGTGTACTGATGTCAGTAGGTAGAAGTGCTGTCCAACTAAGAGACATAGTCAATTCAGCACTGAACTGATACATATCTATGTTTGTTAAGCCTAGGGAGACCTGCTTCTTTTTAATTCTTGTTACTTTAAAGCTTGTTAAACTATTTTCTTTAAATTAAATCTAATCATATATCTATAGCCAGAAATTTAGAGACTTGGAGGGGTAATCCTAAGGAAAATCTGACAGACACATACACATTTAATTTTTTTATTGTCATCATTATTTTTATTTTTATTGTCAACAACTATTTTTATTACCAACAAATCTGTTTAGAGGTATATCCCTGCTTATGTATCTTTCTAGGTTCACAGATGTCTGATAATTTGGACAAGGACAAGAACGAGTCACCACAATATTCAAGGTATAACTACTGTAACCTTTCTTAGCCTGCTATGACTTTTAATAAGATTGAATTCATAAACCACAGTGTTGAATATTCAATGATGAAACATTTGTTGGTGTTAAATGTCATAAATAATTCACATAATATAGGTAAGGATTTCATATAAATCTACTATGCATTGACAATATGTTCTAACAAAATAATTCACATAACGGGCTAGATCCTCAGGCCTTCTACCTTGAGTAATCACCCATTTCTTTGTTGTGGTTTAGTCCAGCTGGCAACTGAAAGCCACACAGCCCTTCACTTGCCCTGCCCTGCCCCACCCCCAGAGAACAGGGAAGAGAATTAAAGAGGAAAAGAGAAGGAGACTCATCGGTTGAGATAAGAACAATTTTAAAATAATAATGAAATAAAATTAAAAGTAATAATGATAATATATAAATATATATACATACACACAAACAAGTAATGCACAGTATAATTGCTCACCACCCACTGACCAACTCCTGTCCCATCCCAGCAAGCGATCCCGAAACAAGTAAGTCCCAACACCACACTTCTGGATAAACAAGAGGCCCAAAAGGAGAGCAAGAGAGACGTAGCACTCCAAGAGATCAAGGAGAATCTTTGGAAGACAGTTCCCGGAAGAACAGAAGCTCTTCTTCCTGGTAAACCCCTCTTTATGTACTGGGCATGACCTTGCATAATATGGAATGCTCCATTGGCCCTCAATCCTAAGTCGAAGTTAAAATCATAAAGGGAGTTATGGATCCTTTCTTCCAGAGATGCTCCTCTCAGCCTGTTGTGCTCCTGCACACCAGCAAAACATGAGAAGCTGAAAGATCCTTCATATCTCAGTGCCAGCTATAAACATCAGTGCGCTATCAACATTCTTCTCATAACCAGTCCCAGACTAAAACTAAATCACAGAGCTCTTCTGGCTGCTAAAAAGAAAACTAACTCTGTCCCAGCTGAAACCAGGACATAGTCCTATTCATTTCAACAGGATAACAGGCAGAATGAAACTCTTCTCAGTGTAAATAAAACCACCAGTATAAAAGTTTACACAAGTCTGACTCAATGTCTACAGAAGTTGATGAGAAGGAACTTGATTTCAATTAACAAAACTTTTGAGAGTTGCTATTACCTCACTGCTCTCTAACTGAGAAGCAGAAATTGCTATGGTACAAACTCAAGAAAACTCACATTTACTGGCACACTAATAAAGTGAGAATAAATGTGTAGCTATAGAACCCCCTTTGTACATACACTTACTCACTAGAAAGAATATTTTTGGATACAGGTATATTCTATTATGTCAATATTAAAACTTCCAAATCTAATTATTATAATGTCTTTATGTTGCAAATTTTTGAGATTTCTCAATGAAAGAATTTTGGAATGCAATGAATTTATGCATGTTTTACAATAACGGATACAGTGTTCGTATGACAGTAATAGTGAAGTGATAGTAGAAATATAGAAAACTTTATTGTAAATCTGAGGTGTTTTGGGTTGTTTTGTTTTTTGTTTTTTTTTAAGTATGTTGTCACCTGGAGAAGCTGAAACCTTAGTTTTTACCTTTTGATAGGGAAAAGAAAAATGAAAGAAAAAAACTGCATAAGATCTATATGGACAGAAATATCTCTTCACTATGATTTCTACTTCAGAGGAAGCATTCCTTTAAATGGTGTCTTTGGTGAGGCCCCTAATTAGCTATATTTTTAAAGTTTACGAAATAAAGAACATATTATCCAATAAAGCAACTTAAATCATTAAAGCAGAATGTAACAATTTACTGTATATTTAATGCATAGTCTGAAATGAAAGCATCTGTTTCCACTTCAGTTAAAATTAAATGTTTAGAATTTATTTGTTAAAAGCAGGTAGAACTTTAAGTGTCTCATCATCAAGAATTTGATTAGAATTCTTTATAGCATTGATAGTAAAAGATGCACTTATTATTCCTGTGGAGATCTCATTCAGTATTGCAGTTTCTCATTAAAATACCTTAATTTAATATGCAAATTTAAAAGTTCCTAAAAGCTTCCATGTAGGATTATTTATTTGTAATTTTGCACCATTGTTTAATAATTCAGCTTGCTAATACTAATAGTATTCCTTGACTATCTTCAGCTTCTGCTCAGGCAGACCATAAAGTTCTGTTGCCCATGCACCAGATTCTTATCTGTAATATAGCAGATTTATTTTAAGTATTGAACATTTTTATTTATATAGATACATATATATTAATTAGCTAAGGATCTACTTATATAATTTCATCAGTCTGGAAACTTTATGTCATTCATTGATACTGAAACAATGAAAAGAAAACTTTAAACACTGGAAAATAATTTTTAAAAAGGGTTATTGAAATGCATGCTTTCACACCACGGTTCAAGTGTGGCATTGCAAAGAAGAAGAAAAGGAACATGTCTATTGTAGGCTGGGGTCAGTAGATGGACAGATTATATGATAGCTCTCATAGCTATATATTGCATATTGTTACTGTCGTGGGTTAAGTTGAAAACTTCCTCCCCCACACAGCCGGTCACTCCCCCTCCCCCACCCCCAGGAATGAGGGAGAGAATTAAAGGATAAACGGGAAACCCGTGGGTTGAGATAAGAATGATTTTAATACAGATGATTTAATACACAAGATAGGCGCTCACCACCCCCTCGTATGCGAAGCCCGTCTCGTCCTGAAAACTGCAAATCCCGGACGAACGCGAGGCCCCGAAACAGAGAGGGGCAGAGAGAGAGAGAGAGAGAGAGAGAGAGAAAGAAAAACAGCAGAGCAACAGCGCAGCAAGCGCAAAAGAGCAAAAGTGCAAAAGAGCAAAAGCGCACAAGCCCTTCTTCCCAGCTGACCCTCGCTTTTATACTGGGCATGACGCTGCATGATATGGAATACTGATTGGCCAGTTTGGCCCTCAGTCTTAAGTTCCACACAAATCACAAGGGGAATTGTGTCCCCCTTGTCCCAACTATGCTCCCCCCTTATCCTGCCGTGTTTCTGCACTCCGGCACACTGAAAAGTCCTTGGCAGCTTGCTATCAGCGTTCTTCTCAGAGTGAGCCTCTGAATAAAACCAAAACACGGAGCTCTTCTAGCTGTTAAAAAAAAAACTGTCCTAGCTAAAACTAGGACAGTATCCACCCCTTATTCCATACCATGCACGTCATGCTCAAACCTTACATATATACTGTTCCCTTAGCCATGGGTCATCCCTCCAAAATGTGTCTTCATCTGTTGTAGCAGTCTCTCAGGGCAGGAAAGATGACGTGGAATTCGCTCAGTCGGTAGAACGGATGACATGTAGTCTTTGTTGCATGTGGCGCCTGGAGCTCGTAGTTGTTGTATCCGGCCGCTGTCTGCAGGTTGAAGATGTTGATCTCAAAGAAGCTGCTGGGTGTTTGGAATCGGTTCTGATTTTGACGAAATTCATTCTTCATTAACCTGGATGTTTCTTAATATAATGACATTAGTACAATGTGACAACCATAGCAATGATGGCATGCAGGGACAGGGTTATTCAGCAATTAATATCACACAATTCAATTAATTTTATCATCTATTTTCACCCAACATCAAATCCCCTTGAGGTACACATCGGACTTCCCCGTCCTTCTGCATCACCCACCAAGTGCACCCAGGTCCCTGAGCAAAAGCAATCCCACGAATGGGTTTACCTTTACCCGAGGCAGGAATAACCCAAACTGTCTTCCCGAGTATATTCCTCATGTGCACTACAGGGACTTTATCTCCTTCTACAGTACGTAGAAGTTCTGATTGCACAGGACCAGCTTGATTGGCAGATCCTCTAGTGTTGACTAACCAGGTGGCTTTTGCTAAATGCTGTTATGGTTTGAAGTGTGGGGGGGAGGTCCGGGTGGCAGAAGCTGCCCATCAGACCGGACTCCCGTCCCCCTCGGGGCTTGAGCCAATCGGCGCCTCTGTGAATTGCCCTATTTACGTCGGACAAAGGAACCGGAAAGGTGTGCCTTTGCCCAGGAGCAAGGAGACGGGAGGGGGGCACGGCCCCCGCTCCTGGCTCTCGGCCGGGCCAGCGGCCTGGGCCGGGCCGGGCCCGCTCTGTCGAGGATGGCGGCGGCGGAGCCGCTTGGGGAACTCGGGGAGAGCCCCTCTGCCGGGGCGCCCACCGGGCCGAGTTCACCCAGACAGGACTGAAATCTAAGAGAAACGGCCACACACATAAGAGGTCAGTGAAGATGGAACGGAACAACGTGTGCCGCGGCTGAGTCCCCCTTGCCAGCAGCAGCCCCTTTCTAACAGTCCTCGGTGGAGCAAGCAGAGACCCACTCGCAACCAGTGGATGACCCACGTCAGGAAGAGATGCCTAAGCCTGAGACTATTGTGAATCATGGGCACAGGTAGAGACACATTTACACATTTACGCATTTTACGCATTCAGAGTCTGTACGGAGACGCATTTAAGGTCGACATGACGACCCACGCCGGAGCACATTTAAAGTTTGTTGATGACCCACGCCAGAGCGAGTGGCTGCGGCTCCTTAAAAGCCCAGGACTGGTAAAGCCCGCGCTTGGGGCAAATCCGATGGGGTAAGGATTTGCTCCCCCAGCGGGTAGGATTCACGCTTTCGCCGTGAGTAGGGGATCCACTGGAGCAAGGGACAATGGTGTAAGGACTCCTTTTCCTTTAAGAGAAGCGGCAGTAACACCTTGGAATGAACTGACCTGCACTCCCCCATTCCCTGCCCCCTGCGCCGCTGGGGGGAGGAGGTAGAGCCGGGAAGAAGAGGCAAAGGGGGGGGGAGTGGTGTTGTTTTTAAGACCTGGCCTTGTTTTCTCGTTATTCTCTTAAGTAACCGTTTTTGTGTGCTTTTCTCTTTCTAGGTAGCTGTTAATAAATAGTTTTGCATTAAGAAAAAGCCTCTTTTGCCCAGGACCGTGGTTGGTGGGTGCTCCTCTGTTCCTGTCTCGATCCTCAGCTCTTTTATTACATTTTTCTCTCCTCTCCATTTTACTGGACTGGGAGAGCTGCGTGGGTTTGGTTGCCGGACTCAGCCTAACCCACGACAAATGTGTATCCCAATGTTTGAAGGTTCCACCACCCATTGCTGTCAGTGTGGTTTTTAGCAATCCATTATATCATTCAATCTTCCCAGAAGCTGGTGCATGATAGGGGATGTGATATACCCACTCGATGCCATGCTCTTTGGCCCAGGTGTCTATAAGATTGTTACGGAAATGAGTCCCGTTGTCTGACTCAATTCTTTCTGGGGTGCCATGCCGCCACAAGACTTGCTTTTCAAGGCCCAAGATAGTGTTCCGGTCAGTGGCATGGGGCACAGCATAGGTTTCCAGCCATCCAGTGGTCGCTTCCACCATTGTAAGCACGTAACGCTTGCCACTGCGAGTTTGTGGAAGTGTGACATAGTCAATTTGCCAAGCCTCTCCATATTGATATGTCAACCAACGCCCTCCATACCAAAGAGATTTTAACCGCTTGGCTTGCTTGATTGCAGCACACGTTTCACATTCATGGATCACCTCTACAATGGTGTCCATAGTTAGGTCCACCCCTCGATCGCGAGCCCATTTGTATGTGGCGTCCCTTCCTTAATGGCCTGAGGCATCATGGGCCCAACGAGCTAGAAATTTTTCACCTTTATGTTGCCAGTCCAGATCCACCTGAGCCACTTTAATCTTGGCGGCCTGATCCACCTGTTGATTGTTTTCATGTTCTTCTGTGGCCCGACTCTTGGGTACATGGGCATCTACATGTCGTACTTTTACAATCAGCTTCTCTACTCGAGCAGCAATGTCTTTCCACAACGGGGCAGCCCAGATGGGTTTCCCTCTGCGTTGCCAGCTGCTCTGCTTCCATTGCCGTAGCCATCCCCACAGGGCATTTGCTACCATCCAAGAGTCGGTATAGAGATAAAGCATTGGCCACTTTTCTCGTTCAGCGATGTCTAAAGCCAGTTGGATGGCTTTCACCTCTGCGAACTGACTTGATTCGCCTTCTCCTTCGGTAGCTTCTGCTTCTACCCCCCAGCAGCACAGGGGGTAGGGACTGGGGGAGTGCAGGTCAGTTCATTCCGTGCTGTTACTGCTGCTTCTTTCTTAAAGGAGAAGGAGTCCTTACACCCTTTTCCCCTGCTCCAATGGATCCCCTAAATGGATCCCTCTAATGGATCTCCTCGCCCAGGATCGAGCAGAGAAGGGAGGAGGGCACTGCCCCCTCTCCCTGGCTCCCGGCTGGGCAGCTGCCTGCGTCGGGCTGGCGCCGCCCACAGAGAATGGCGGCGGCGGAGCCAGCTGGGGAACTCGGGGGCACCCCACTCCCGGGGTGCCCACTGGGCTGAGTTCACCTGGAGAGGACTGAGATCTGAGAGAAACAGCTGCATCGACACCAGGTCAGTGAGGATGGAGCGGGAGGAGGTGTGCCAGAGCCGAGTTTCCCCTGCGGCTGATGGTGAGATAGCAGGCGGCCCCCTGCAACCAGGATGGCCTCGGTGGAGCAGAGATCCACTCGCAGCCCGTGGGGAGAAGATGCCTGAGCCTGAGGATGGTCGTGTTGGGGTGCATGACAAGGCAGAGAGGCATCTGGAGTCTGCGTGACGACCCACGCCGGAGCGAGTGGCTACAGCTCCCTAAGTACCCGAGACTGTGGTAAAGCCCACACCGGAGCAATCTGTGGGGAAGGATTGTTTCCAGTGGGCTGGACTCACGCTGGAGAAGTGTGTGGATTTTTCCTCGTGGGTAGGGGATCCATTGGAGCAGGGGAAAAGGGTGTAAGGACTCTTTCTCCTTTAAGAAAGAAGCAGCAGTAACAGCACGGAATGAACTGACCTGCACTCCCCCAGTCCCTGCCCCCTGTGCTGCTGGGGGAGGAGGTAGAGCCGGGAGGAAAAGGAAGTGGGGGGGGGGGGAGAAGGGGTCAGTTTTAAGATCTGGTTTTGTTTCTTTCTGTCCTCTCAAGTAATCGGTTTTTGTTTCCCTTTGTCCTTCTAAGTAATCATTAATAAACTGTTTTGCTTTGAGAAAAGCTCTGCCTGTTTTGCCTAGGACCATGGTTGGTGGGTGCTCCCTCTGTTCTTGTCTCAACCCTCAGTCCCTTTGTGTTTTTTTTTTTCTCTCCTCTCTACTTTACTGGAGAAGGAGAGACTGTGTGAGTTTTAGTTGCTGGATCAGCCTAAAACCACTACAGTTACATACAAATTACAGCTAGGTTTTAATAGTGGAGTACAAGACCAGGCACAAGTAATAGTGATAAATGTCCCTTTAATGATAATACAGCAATGTTACATAGATAGCAGTGCAGTACAAAGTTTATAAGTGATCATTTCTGCCCACCTATAAAATAATCTGCCAAATTAATTCTGAAGAAAAAGGGAAACTTCACAGCTCAGCACAGTTAGCTACAGTCTTACATATCAAAACCTGAAGCAGCTCCATCTATGTTGTTAAGTTACAGTCAACTTCATGTCTATTCTACATCGCCGAAATGAGACACCTCTGTATGAGGTACAGAAGACACCTGTATTCTTTAATTTAATAACACATCCATTCTGTTAACATACATTTTCTCTGATAAACTGTTCAATTCTAGATCATATTTTTCTAGTTTATCTGTGGACTACTGACATTGTCATTCTTTTAAGACATGTCACAAGGCATGGACTGATGTTTTTCCAAATATGGTTCAATACAGCCCTAATAAATTTTTGGCTACATTTTTACTTTACATTTTTGTTTAGCATTTCTAAATCTCTCAGGAGGCCTGGAAAATCTGGTTACACAGGAATAGTAAAAAAGAAAAGAAACATACATGTTTTTATATGTATGTATATATATATATATGGAGTTGTGCATATGTATAATGTTTTTCTAATTACTTGTTATTAACACTTTAATACCTATCTAATCTCAGCAATGTTAATGGTAGTTAACAAACTCTTTGCTTAAATCTATTGGATTCTCTTCAGGCTACAGCAATACTCTTGAATACTGAATAGGACAAGGGGTAATGGTTTTAAAATAGAGGGAGGTAGATTCAGGTTGGATATTAGGAAAAAATTTTTTACCATGAGAGTTGTAGAACACTGGAACAGGTTGCCCAGAGAGGTGGTGGATGCTCTATCCCTGGAGACGTTCAAGGCCCGGTTGGATGAGACCCTGAGCAACCTGATCTAGTTGGAGATATCCCTGTTCCTTGCAGGGGGGTTGGACTAGATGACCTTTGAAGGTCCCTTCCAGCCCTAACAATTCTATGATTCTATGATTCTACTCTTTGATAGTGTTTCAGGTTGTCGTGGGTTAGGCTGCTCCAGCTACCAAACCCTACACAGTCGCTCACTCACCCTCCCTCAGCCCCAGGGATGAGGGAGAGAATTAAAGGAGAAACAGGAAACCCTAGGTTGAGATAAGAACAATTTAATGTAGATAAGTACTACACAGTGTAGATGCTCACCACCTTCTCTTATCCACAGCCCGTCTCGTCCCGAAGCTGCAATCCCAGATGAACGCGAGGCCCTGAAATAGAGAGGGGGAGAGAGAGATAGTACTCCAAGAGTGGGAGTACTGGAATAAGGAGGCAAAAAAAAGGCAATAGAGCAAAAGTGCAGAAGCGCAAAAGAGCAAAAGTGGCAAAAGCCCTTCTCTCCAGCTGTCCCTCACTTTTATACTGGGCATGACACTGCATGATATGGAATACTAATTGGCCAGTTTGGCCCTCATTCTTAAGTTCCACCACAAATCACAAGGGGAATCACGGCCCCTTGTCCCGGCTATGCTCCCCCCTTATCCCGCCGTGCTTCTGCATTCCAGCCAGAACACAGCACACTGAAAAGTCCTTGGAGTCTCACTTCCAACCACAAACATCAGCTTGCTATCAACATTCTTCTCAGAGCGAGCCTCTGAGTAAAACCAAAGCACGGAGCTCTTCTAGCTGCTAAAACCAGGACACAGGTTTAAACATGCTAGAATGTAGTATTTATTCTCACACCTATAATATTCTTACTAATCCACAAGTTATGGAGCTTTATATAATGCTAAGGAATTTAATATTGCATTCAGACTGTATAGAAATGAAGCCTAAAATATAACGTCTGTCAGGCCTAAGAAGAATTCAATTATTTTGTGCCAGACCAATATTTCAATACCTGGCTTTGATATCTAGTCAGGGCTTTGAAATATCTTTATTTTTTCAGTAATTCCTTTAACAGCGTAAGACTAGGAAGAGTTTAATTAGTGGAACTAGAGAGGTGATCTGGTTTGTGAAAAAGACAGAAGGAATCTAAATCTTATTATAATACAAGATTTTTGAAAATGAGGACAGAGAGCCAACAGTGATCAATTATTTACAAAAGTTACTTCCTCCTGTCTAGTACTGTATATGCATACATGTTCCTCTGACTGCATCCTGGCCTGTCTGTCACATTTAGACTGCTTTACAGTTTTCACAGCAAAAGTAGGATTCTGGGATAGGTCTGATGGTTTGACTCATCCCAGAGAAACCTCACTTTTGAGAAAATCTGTGGAACAAAAGGCAGTTGGTCTCAGGATGGCAGAGACACAGAAAAGAGATTTTTAGACATTGACTTGAGGCAAAAAGTTTGCACTTCTAGGATAATATCCACTGTGGCAGACAATCTGTGCATAAAGGCAACGGTTACATTTCTGTCACTAATATTCATAAAGTTACTTTCACAAAGATTATTGTAATATTCTTTCACTACTTTTAACAAAGCATCTGATTTTGAATTACATTTCTGAAACAAAGAATACATACGAAAACAAAACAAGGAATTTCACTCATACTGACAGCACTAAATTCAGGAGCCAGAATAAGGTTTATAATGCGCACTCCTTAAAAAAAAAAATAAAATCTAAGTTATTTGAATCATCAGTGACTATTTCTCTTAATAATATAAAGACAAAAGTTCATCTTCCAAGTCACTTCCCTTAAGTTATAGCTTTCCCAGAAGTGAAGTAGGTGTTCGAAACATCATGACTAATCCCGTTTCCTATATCAGAAGACCAATTCGTGGAGATAGATCTGCAAAACACATCACAGGTGACCAATGTAATCACAGTAAAACCTGACTTCTATGTTCAAGTCTCTGGCCTTTTACAGATCCCTTGAAGGCGTATACAATTCTCCATTGCCCAGCTTCAAAGCTGCAGGTCCTCTCTGTGTGACTCTACTGAAAAAAAAAAAAAAAAGCTTTAGAAAATTTTGTAGACAAACACTACTCTGTTTTATTCTGCTGGTTTCAATAGATACTGAAGATATTCATTTCAAGCCTAAAACTCTTTTGGAGTTTGGAGTCTTGACAGTAAATTGGCCCACTCTTTTGGCAGTTGATACGTTTCTTAAACTATATTTTTTCTTTCATATATTAATTTTTTTATTCCTTTCATTTCTTGGCAAAATCACTCCATGTCGTGGGTTAGGCCACTCCGGCAAATGGACCCCCACACACAGTCGTTCACTCACCCTCCCCCAGCCCCAGGGATGAGGGAGAGAATTAAAGGATAAACGGGAAACCCGTGGGTTGAGATAAGAACAATTTAATACAGATGATTTAATACACAGTGTAGATGCTCACCACCCCCTCCTATGCAAAGCCCATCTCGTCCCAAAGCTGCAATTCCGGACGAACGCGAGGCCCTGAAATAGAGAGGGGCAGAGAGGGAGAGAGAGAGTACTCCGAGAGTGGGAGTACTGGGAGAGAGAGAAAAAGAAAGAAAAACAGCACAGCAAGCGCAAAAGAGCAAAAGCGGCGAAAGAGCCAAAGCGCAAAAGCCCTTCTGTCTGGCTGCCCCTCACTTTTATACTGGGCATGATGCTGCATGATATGGAATACTAATTGGCCAGTTTGGCCCTCTATCTTAAGTCCAAGTACAAATCGTAAGGAGAGTCGTGGCCCCCTTGTCCCGGCTATGCTTCCCCCTTATGCTGTTGTGCTCCTGCACATTGGCAAGAACGCGGCAAGCTGAAAAGTCCTTGAGACCTCAGTGCCAACCACAAACATCAGCTTGCTATCAGCATTCTTCTCAGAGCGAGCCTCTGAGTAAAACCAAAACACGGAGATCTTCTAGCTGCTAAAAAGAAGAGCTAACTCTGTCCCAGCTAAAACCAGGACACTCCATTAATTTATTTCAGGGTTGTTATGTTTTGAGAACCTAAAGCCTTGGCTGCTGTGTGTGATGGTTTGATGTAGGGGGGGGTTCTGGTGGCAGGAGAGGGGATTTGTTCCCTGTGGCTTCCCTGGTTTTGGAACCGGGTCAGACCTGGTTCTGACCACCAGATTGGACTCCCATCCCCCTCAGGGTTGAGCCAATCGGCGCCTCTGTGACTTGACCTGTTTAAGTTGGGACAAGGAACTGGAAAGTGTGCTTTGCCCAGGAGTGAGGAGAGAAGGGAGGAGGGCACTGCCCCTGCTCCCCGGCTCCTGGTCGGGTGACTGCCTGCATTGGGCCAGCGCCACCCGCCGAGGATGGCGACGGCGGAGCCGCCTGGGGAACTCAGGAAGCGCCCTGCTGCTGGGGTGCCCGCTGGGCCGAGTTCATCCAGAGAGGGCTGAGATCTGAGAGAAACGGCCACACAGACACCAGGTCAATGAAGACGGAACAGGACAAGGTGTGCCGGAGCTGAGTTTCCCCTGCAACCGGTGGCGAGACGGCAGGTGGCCCCCCTGCAGCCAGGACGGACTCGGTGGAGCAGAGACCCGCTCACAGCCCATGGAGAAGCCCATGTTGGAGAAGAGATGCCTGAGCCTGAGGATGGTCGTGAAGCATGGGCACGACAAGGTAGAGAGGCATCTAGAGTCCATGGGACGACCCACTCCAGAGCGAGTGGCAACAACTTCCTAAGAATCCAAGACTGTGGTAAAGCCTGCACTAGAGCAATTCGATGGGGAAGGATTGCATCCTGCAATTGCTGCTACATTTCTTCCTGTGACAAACACTATATAGGTTTTTAATCAAAGACTTAAGATTTTATGCCAGCAGTCTGTGCATGGATAGCTTACAATGTTTACTACAGACATTATATGTTGACATTATGCTCCAGGCAAACTCCAGCAATAATAATTTGTCTTTGGATTATATTGTAGGCTCTGTGAGTGTTGTATCATCTGAACTAAAACTGTGTTCTTTGGTTTTGCTTGAATACTTAGGTAGTTGCTTCTGCTTTATCACTGCATAAATGAATTTTCTTGGACACAGATTTCCTATGTAAATGCTGCAACGAGTTAAAACTCAGTCTCATTAACATTTGCCTTTGTGAAAACATCATTTCCAATCAACTCATTCAATATAATATCCACCGGAATGACATTAGAAAGGTGCATAAACACAGCCAAGTAAACTACAAATTTTATTCCAGGAAATGTTTGCCTAACTTTTTGTGTGTGTGTTTGAAGCCTCACTTCTTCTCACAAAGACTAAGTTTATCTTTCCACAAAGGTACAAAAATATCAGTGCTCAGTGATTGACATACACTGACCTCTGCTTCTCTCACCCATTCTACAGCATTCCTATTTTACACATAGCATTATTGCTTCTTTTTTTATTTTTTCTCTTTCATCCACCAGTGAAACTGTGAAGGAGTTAATATAGCTTTAGTTCTTCATGTAGTGAAATTTAGTCTTGAATTTTTTAAAGGATTTTATTTTCTCAGTATACAAATGAGTGACATATTGTTTTAAATATATGGGTTTGCCAGGGAACTGAAGAGATTTTAGTCTACCTCTTACCACTGCCTTCTGTGTTTCTGGTCCCGTTTGACCTTTTGCCTTCACAGATGATGTGGGAATGGGATCGTTTATCTAGGATTTGGGGATTCTGCCTACCTCTGTAGGGACAGGAACTCCAGCTGTCTGCCTGCTGCCCAGAAAACTCAGACAAACAGCCAGTACACAAGCACGGCTTCCATTCAGTGGCTCTGAGCTATCCAGAACATACTGTGCACACGCTGACCATCTGCTCCCTTATTCCATGTTCAGATTTGCAGTGGACATCTAGGGTAGACGATGGATGCTACAGCTTTGTCCAGGGCCACAGTACTGTGCACAGTATACTCCTGGACTTACTGTAGGTGAATTCATGCAAATTGGCGAACTCTCCTGTTACTTTCGGGCTGTTTAAGAATTAAAATGATGCCTATCTGCCATAGTTTGCTCATTTTCTCAAAGCGCCTGTGATCCTTTCCGTCTTTAATCTGTTCATCTTTACAACATTGTAAAGGGCTACAAAATCATTGCCTTTGCACAGGAAGAGAACGATATTCCAGATAAACAATGGATTTAGGCAAAATTCAGACAAATCTGAAAAACCGTTGCTCCAAATACAACCAGCTGCTGTCTCTTTTGCAAGGTTTCTGAACTTAATTATGTCTCTTCTAAGGTTACTTGCTTTCTGTCTCTGAGAATATGCAGATTTGTCTCAGACTTTGCAGGGCTGGGAACTTATCAGATATTCCTAAACATAAAAAGGGTCTACAAATTTTTCTGGCTATTTTTCCTCAGCTGGTATTTTCATAGTGTATCCACTGGCTTGCAATTTTCACCAAAATGCTGCCACTCATCACTGGCCTCCACTTGGATATCGAGCCATTGACAGCAACTCTGAGTGAGACCATCCAGACAATTCCTTATCCATTGAGTAGTCCATCCATCAGATCCATGTCTCTCCAATTTAAAGACAAGGATGTCACATGGGACAGTGTCAAATGCTTTGCACAAGTCCAGGCAGATGATGTCAATTGCTCTTCCCTCATCCACCAATGCTGTAACCCCCATCATAGGTCACCAAATTTATCAGACATGATTTGCCTTTAGTGAAGCCATATTGGCTGACACCAGTATCCTCCATTTTTTCTATGTGCCTTAGCATAGTTGCCAGGAGAATCTGTTCCATGATCTTACCAGATCCAGAGGTGAGACTGACTGGCCTGTAGTTCCCTGGGTCTTCTTTTTTTCCCTTTTTAGAAATGAGGCTTATGTTTCTCCTTTTGCAGTCAGTAGGAACTTCACTGGACTGCCACAACTTCTCTGATAGAATGGATAGCAGCTTAGCAATTTCATCTGCCAGTTCCCTCAGGACTCGAGGATGCACTCATCAGGTCCCATGGACTTGTCCACCTTCAGGTTCCTGAGATGGTCTCAAACCTGATCTTCTTCTCGAACCTGATCAACTATGCTAAGGCACATAGAAAATAAGGAGGTGATTGGTGACAGCCAACATGGTTTCACTAAGGGCAAATCCTGCCTAACTAATTTGGTGGCCTTCTATGATGAGGCTACAGCATTGATGGATAGGGGAAAAGAAACTGACATCGTCTACCTGAACTTATCCAAAGCATTTGATACTGTCCCTCACGACATCCTTGTCTCTAAACTGGAAAGACGTGGTTTTGATGGATGGACCACTCGGTGGGTAAGGAATTGGCTGGATGGTCACACTCAAAGAGTTGTGGTCAACGTTTCAATGTCCAAGTGGAGGCCAGTGACGAGTGATGTTCCTCAGGGGTCAGTACTGGGACCAGTGCTATTTAACATGTTTGTTGGTGATATGGACAGTGAGATCGAGGGCATCCTCAGCAAGTTTGCAGATGACACCAAGCTGTGTGGTGTTGTGGACACGCTGGAGGGAAGGGATGCCATCCAGAGGGACCTTGACAGGCTGGAGAGGTGGGCCTGTGAGAACCTCATGAAGTTCAACAAGGCCAAGTGCAAGGTCCTGCATGTGGGTCAGGGCAATCCCAAGCACAAGTACAGGCTGGGCGGAAAATGGATTGAGAGCAGCCTGGAGGAAAAGGACTTGGGAGTGCTGGTGGATGAGAAGCTCAACCTGAGCTGGCAATGTGCACTGGCAGCCCAGAAAGCCAACCGTATCCTGGGCTGCATCAAAAGGAGCGTGGCCAGCAGGTCAAGGGAGGTGATTCTGCCCCTCTACTCTGCTCTCATGAGACCCCACCTGGAATACTGCATTCAGCTCTGGAGTCCCCAACACAATAGGAACATGGAGCTGCTGGAGCGGGTCCAGAGGAGGGCCAGGAAGATGATCTGAGGGCTGGAACACCTCTGCTATGAAGACAGGCTGAGAGAGTTGGGGCTGTTCAGCCTGGAGAAGAGAAGGCTCCGGGGTGATCTTATAGCAGCCTTCCAGTACTTAAAGTGGGCCTACAGGAAAGTGGAGAGGGGCTTTTTACAAGGGTATGTAGTGACAGGACAAGGGGAAATGGTTTTAAACTGAAAGAGGGCAGATTTGGATTAGATATAAGGAAGAAATTTTTCACTCAGAGGGTGGTGAGGCAGTGGAACAGGTTGCCCAGAGAAGTTGTAGATGCCCCATCCCAGGAAGTGTTCAAGGCCAGGTTGGATGAGGCTTTTGGCAAGCTGGTGTAGTGGAGGATTTCCCTGTCCATGGCAGGGCGGTTGGAACTGGATGATCTTTGAGGTTCCTTCCAACCCTAACCATTCTATGATTCTATGATTCTATGATTCTCCTATAGTGGGCGGTTCTTCATTTTCCCGTCCCTGCCTTTGCCTTCTGTGACTTGGGCTGTGCAGCTGTAGCTCTTGCCAGTGAAGACTGAGGCGAAGAAGTCATTGAGTACCTCAGCTTTCTCCATAACCCGGGTAATCAGGTCTTCTGTTTCCTTCTGGAAAGTGCCCATGTTTTCCTTCATCCTTCTTTCATCACCAATGTACCTATAAAAGCTTTTCTTGTTACCCTTGATGTCCCTGGCCAGATTTAACTCTATTAGGGCTTTAGACTTTCTGATCTGATCCGTGGTTGTTTGAACAATTCCTCTGTGTTCCTTCTAGGCTACCTGTCCTTGCTTCCATCTTCTGTAGTCTTTCCTCTTTGTGTGTGAGTTTGCCCAGGAGCTCCTTGTTCATCCATGCAGGCCTCCTGGTGTTTTTGCCCGACTTCATCTTTGTTGGGATACATTGCTCCTGAGTTTGGAGGAGGTGATCCTTTAATATTAACCAGCATTCTTGGATCCCTCTTTCCTCCAGGGCTTCATCCCATATTACTCTACCAAGCAGATCCCTGAAGAGGCTGAAGTCTGATCTTCTGAAATTCAGAATAGCAACCTTGTTGTGGTCCCTCCTTGCTGCCTTAAGGATCTTTAACTGCATCATGATCACTACAGCCAAGGTTGCTCTTGAGTTTCACGTTCCCCACCAGCTCCTCCTTGTTGGTAAGAACAAGGTCCAGCATAGCATTTCTCCTCATTGCTCACTCTATCACTTGGAGAAGGAAGTTATCATCAAAGCATTCCAGGAACCTCCTGGATTACTTATGCCCTGCTGTGTTGCCCCTTCAATAGACAATGGATTGGTTGAAGTCCCCCATGAGGATCAGGGTTTGGGAACATGAGGCTGCTTCTGTCTGTCTTAGAGGGCCTCATCCACTCCATCTTCCTGATCAGGTGGCACATAGCAGACTCTTACTATAATGTCATCTGTATTCAAAAAAAATCTTGGAGACAGAAACGGGATCCAGGACTCCTTCCTTCAACACAAGTGCTCTCATTACTTGGTTATGGTCTAATTCTGGTGTTTATCTTTTAGAGTATTGACATTTTAATTATTTACACAAACATTAAAACATTGATATGACATCAACATATGTTGAGGATGTCAAACTCATCCACTTCAAAGATTGCAATATACTCATTCCAGGGTGGGGTTTTCCTTAGTATTGTATTGACTTTTTCTGTTTGGCTTTTTTTTTAATCTTCTGAGAACAAGGAATGCATATGAGTTCTTACCGATGTCTTCATACCTCAAGCCAGTGTTTTAATTGCTGTACAAAAGGAGCATTTCTTCCTCTTTCAGTGGCAAGTGGCAAGAGGCAAGAGTAGACATAGACATATAACTTTGTGAAACAGCTCTGAACTTGGAGCTCTGAGAAGTCTTCCAGCTAGTCTTGAAACATATTTGAGTAATCTTGAACTGCATTAGGAAAATGGTAGCTATGTTTTTGTCTCTTCTTTTCCAAGTTGGTTTTTTGTGTGTGTGTTCATCGGGTTTTTTTAAGTGCATTTAAGACCAATGTAAGCATCAACATCAACAAATGCTGGAGTAGCTGAATGACTGTTGAAGGTAACCCCAAACAGCTTTGACAGGATGCCTGCAACAACTTCATTGTGAAATCTGTTGTTGATTTCCCAAATGTGTCATAAAACTGAAGTGAAAGAGACTGCTTAGATATCCATGCTGTTTTTTTTTTAGTAGAACAATATAATTTTGGCAAGAAGGATATGGTCTTTGATTGCAAAAGAAACCATACTGTCTATTTAAGTATGTGTGTATGTGTGTGTGCCAGAGAAACCAGCATATACCATTCCCTGATATTTCTCTAAAAAATGCATACTATTATATGTTATATATAATACATTGTTTATAATTGATATATTTGATGTAATGTAGTATATAATAATATACATGTATATAGAAATACCCAATCAATTACAATCTAACCCTTTAATCATTTTTGGTATGTTATAAGAGTTACAATACTGTAAGAAAGTAAAGGACAACAATTTTACCCTTGTAATTCCCCAAACTGCTTGGGTACAGTAGGAGGCTTTCATATTTCATAAATGTTTTGAAAGAATAAACCTTTCTTTTCAACTTAGTAAACAGTAATCTTAAAAAAAAACTTTTTGGTTTTTCAACTTTTATTTAGGAAAGATGACTTCCATTTCTCATCAGCTGGAAAATTACTATGTCCCTTAAAAATATATATTTCCAACAAGTACAGATTCATTTGCTACACAGATTCCCTGAGAAGAAACTCTCATAAGCTAAGATAATAATTTCATTGATGCAATAATAGGATTTTTAGCTGCTTCCCTGGAAAATTGTTTTATTTATCAAAATCCATAAGCTTATTTTTTTTTTCACATCCTTCTGATGTTACTTGCAATTTTGATATAATTGAGAAGATAGTCATTCCTTGTTGCATCATTTATTTAAGACTTAATAGAAAATTACCTGGTGAGCACTGAGATTTTGGAACTCATATTAAACAAAGGCAGCTGCCTGAGGACTGGTATAAATTATAATTCTTAACATAATGTAATTTAAAAAAAAAAACCCAGACTAGAATGAAACAGAATAGTTTTAGTTACAACACTTCAGATCTCACTGGCTACATAAAAGGAATCTGACTGGAATTAATTGATCAGGATTCATTAAAACAGGTACATAGGTAGGTCAGATTTTTTGACCTTTCCATTTTGTATTTCTTTATATAATATCAAAGAACCTTGTCAGTCTGAAGCCCAAGAGAAGGCATAATATGTTACAGAATGCAAGTGCTAATAGATTTCTAAGAAGTACATAATGCTTTAGGCATCTGCCAAAACATTAAGGAGTTAGTGGTAATATAGTTTAAAGAGATGCAAATAGAAAAAGCTGAATAACTAACCCTGCTTCTATTCAGCTCGAGTAGTTAATTATTTAACAAAGAGAGTACCGGAGAATTATAATTTTAGAAACTCAGGTAGGCTCACAATGACATCCAAAAATTTGAAAGATGATAGATGGCTTCCCTTTCAAAGCACAAACCACAACACTACTAATCACTTGACTACAGATTCACCATAAGAATATTCCAAGTAATCTTTTATATGACATGCAATTCACAGAGGCAGAAGAAAGAAGTTATCTAAAGAAAAAAATTTGAGAATTACTTAGAAGGTGAATGACTGAACAGTTAGATGTGAAAAACTGAAATAATCTTTAGTAAAACTGAAATAATCTTCAGTTTTAAACTAAATGATACAACAACAACAAAAAAGCAAGATAGCTACATCCCTGAGATAAAAAATACTTCTTACAGAAAATGACATTGTAGGTGGTAAACTAGGCAAAGAAGACAGCATTAAAATTGATAAGTAGATGATTAAGATGAATTTGAAAAGTATGAATGCCATATGGAAAAAAGAAGATACTTTGCTTGGTCATAGCGTGGCAACAACAGATTGAATAATGGGATAAAATGAACAGTAGACATTTTTTTTTTCCCCAAAAAAAAGTATTATCACAAGTTTTCTAAACCTAATACTGATGATACTAGTATATAAGAAACCACAAGCTACCCTTGATTTCATAGAACACTCGAGATACAAGCATACTCAGGGTTGAGATGGCTTCTGCTCTAGTATCACAGAATCACAGAATGTTAGGGATTGGAAGGGACCTCAAAGGATCATCTAGTCCAATCCCCCTGCCGGAGCAGGACCACCTAGATCAGATCACACAAGAATGCGTCCAGGTGAGTTTTGAACATCTCCATAGAAGGAGACTCCATAACCTCTCTGGGCAGCCTGTTCCAGTGTTCTGTTACCCTTACTGGGAAGAAGTTCTTTCTCATGTTTAAGCGGAACCTCCTATGTTCCAGCTTATGTCCATTTCCCCTTGTCCTATCATTGAATGCCAGTGAGAAGAGCCTGGCTCCATCCTCATGACAGTCACCCTTTACATATTTATAAACATTAATGAGGTCCTCCTTCAGCCTCCTCTTCTCCAAGCTAAAGAGACCCAGCTCCCTCAGGCTTTCCTCATAAGGGAGATGCTCCACTCCCTTAATCATCTTTGTGGCCCTGTGCTGGACTCTCTCTAGCAGTTCCTTGTCCTTCTTGAACTGAGGGGCCCAGAACTGAACACAATATTCCAGATGCGGCCTCACCAGGGCAGAGTAGAGGGGGAGGAGAACCTCTCTCGACCTACTAACCACACCCCTTCTAATACACCCCAGGATGATGACATACTACACTAACTACACAAAAAGGAAATGCTATTTCAATGTCAGAAGACAGTCCTTGGTCATTGCCTAAATTATTTTCAAAGGAATTATGAATTTGCTTTTCAGAGGTTAACTTTTTCTGGAAACTTTGCCTTATCATAGTCCTCATTACCATGCAAGCAACTGTTCTCCTTGCTGGCCTGGCTGGATTATAATATGAATGACTAGAACTTGTCTTCTAGATGCTGCTCTGAAACATTAGGTATTATTTTTCTTCAGTGTCTCCTTGAACATTGTCATGTTGCTGTATGAGGCATTAAATAAAACCTGTGAGCTGGATGCAGGGGAGAGAAGAGAAGAAAGTAGCAGCAAACTTTCAGAACTTTGTCCTCCTGGCTCAGGCTATGCTGTGTGCACGATGAGGGAGCTGGAGGCTGCCTGGTTTGAGTTTATTTTCAGAAACATCATGATGAGAATTAGCAAGTAGATTTGTGATATGAGTATGACAGTTTATGTGACCCTTTTGAAAGTCTGATAGATATGTGCACATGTGAAATGTTTTAGGATTAATGAGGTGAATGCAGCTGATGAAAAAGAGATAAAATTAAGGAAATTTGTATGTTCTCTTGGAACATATGTTTATCAATAATGGACGTTGCCAAATACTGTAAATAAGATGACAAGCATAAGTGAGCAGAATTACTGTAATGGTGTGAAAGCCAGGCAAGAAAAAGACATTAATTTCTTTCAAGGCTTGAATTTTAAGCAAATGTGTAGCATAAAAGTTTGAATTGTGTCTACAGTATTTTTATAGTATCTACTGATATTTTGAAAAATGTAGATCTATATGATTTAGTAAATTCAGTATAATTTGAGTTTTCTTTTTTGTTATTTCTTTATACCAATAAACTTTAATTAACATGGAATTGCACTTTAGATATTTAGTCTTCTAATTTATTTATTTTTCCCCTATGAATGACATTTACAAAATGATATTATTTTTTGCATTTTAGCATTATTTTTGAAATTTAGGCAAACTCATTTAGCCTTTTCTGTTTTATAACAGTATGCTTCATACATCAGTATATTTAAAAATCATATAAATCTTCAAATCCTTTCAGGTTTGAAATAATTCCTTGTTGATTCTATGTATCATTTCAAATTTGAAATGCTTTTAATCAGACTGTATGATTTCCTTAGAAATTAAACTAACAATGTTCCGACTGTTTTCATGTGTTGAAACTTTTTCATACGAAAATAGTGATACAAACATGTACTGCATGATGACTGAGCAAATATTACCTTCTTTAAATTTTCATAAAGGAAGATCTGTGTAACAGCAAGATGTTGTGATTCTTTATTTTTTTCTATAAAACTTATATGCTAATATTTTTAAATATAATTTTCGAATATTCTTGCATAAACAGAGAAATATCTCTAATTTCCTTAATTAAGAGTTTAATTTTATTTTGAGTCCCAAAAAACCCTTTCACTCATGACTTTTACAAACATCCAATTCTGTCTTACTCTTTTCACATTCACTACAAAGCCTATGATCCATATAGTATTTTATTATGCCCAGTTTATACAGATCAGAAAACATTAGAATTGAGTTCTTAATGACTTAGGAACTACTGTACTACCGCAGGGGAAACTCATGTTAGCGTGAGCCTTCAGAACTGGCTCCTTGATCAGCTGCTTCCCAAGTATTCGTGGAGTATACCAGGCTGCTCGTTCTGAATTATTTCACTCAGGCATGTCTACCATTCCCTGAGAATACACATTTGGAGAAAGAGAATACAGTGTTGAGTTGATAGGGAAAAAATCCAACCAAAACACCCTGCTCTTGAATCTCCCTCAAGTTATTTACTGAAAGAGAACAGGGCACCCTAACCACAGGGTAATTTTCAGTGCTGAAATCAGACTAACATAAGGCAGTTTGTTTTCACCACACAGAATTGCTGGTGAGCTCTTATGTGTTCTAAAGTGGGGATTTTGGTTCATTCCTCACTCAGGAATGCCATGGCCTCTGGTTTTTCACACTTCAGAAATGCAGTGATGGGAAAGTAATATCACTTAGCCATTGTAGATCATAATCTTGAACTACCTCATTAATATTTCTGTTTCTTTATACATTTTTAATATTATCCCTAAATGCTGTATCGATAATTTTTCAGAATTTACAAAGTAAGAAGTGTAGTGCTGATTGACTGTGAAAGCAGTCTGTAGTATGCTTTCTGTTTGATACAGAGTATTTACTGCTAACAGTAAACCAAACCAAAGCTAATATATCACAGAACTCCATAGATCAGCCATGGTTCTTGTAAGTCTTAGATGCTACAGAGCTGTTAATATCATTGCTAGTACCACATTTCTCGGGCCCAGCATGACCACAGAGGAGAGAGGACTGAAATCTGAGAGAAACAACTCTGTAGACACCAGATCAGTGAAGATGGAGCAGAAGGCAGTGTGCTGGAGATGAGATTCCCCTGCAGCCTGTGGTGAGGTGGCAGACGGATCCTCTCAGTCCCTGGAGTTTAATGGTGGAGCAGAGATCCACCCTCAGCCCCTGGAGAACCCTGCACTGAAGCAGAGATGCCTGGGCCTAAAGGAGTTCATAGAGGACTGTTTTTTGGGGAAGGACCCCACACTGCTGGAGACTGACAGTGATGCAGAGATGCACCTTCAGTTCTTGGAAAGGGTGTCCACACTGGACTGGGTGGCTTAACTCTAAGAAGTCATGACTTTGGGAAAAGCCCACTCTGGAGCAATGTGATGGGAAAGGATTGCATCCTGCAAAAATAACTCACATTGTTGAAATTTGTGGACTATTTCCTGTGAGGACGGGCCCCATGTTGGAGCAGGGGAAAGAGTGTAAGGAGTCCTCCCTCTTTAAGGAAGGAGCAGTATAAACAACGTGTGACGAACCGATCTGCAACCCCTGTTCCCTGTCCCCCTACACTGCTGGGGGAGGAGGTAGAGTTGGGAAGAAGGAAGGAGTGGGGGAAGGTATTTTAGAGATCTGGCTTTGTTTCTCATTACCGTATCTGAGTGAACTGATCATCTGATAATGAATTAAATTGATTTGTACCCAAGCCGAGACTGTTTTGCTGGGCCCATGTTTGTTGGTTGATATCCTGCCCCTCAACCCCATTCTTATCTTGACCCTTGAGCCTTTTGTTACATTTTTCTCCTCTCCACCCCACCAAGGGGGAGGATTGAGTAAGCAGCTACATGGTAGCTTAGCTGCCAGCTGGGCTAAACCACAACAGCTGGTTTTCTGTTTCCAGATGTCTGCACGTTTTGAGAGGCAACCTCTGTTGAGTAATTAGGAGTTTGAAAATAATGTCTATATTTCAGGAGGCATTGACATACAAATCAATTTTCTTCTAACTCCAGGTTTCATCCTCAAAGAGAGAAAGAGAAAAGAAAACCTGAATGATCAGAGTTTAAACTGTATTCCAGCAGCTTAGAGAGCAGGACATTGTTCTTGCTCTTAGAAATCATAAGGATGCTTTATAGCTACTCATTTGATTCATGTATATCTACAGTACAAATCACAGCCATACCCAGGATATGTTTCTTGCAGAGTTGAGTTGTCTTTTTTGTTAGTCCAAGTCTATCATTTGTCTCTTCTGAACTGTCCACTTTCAAGTGGTCATAGGCAAATACATTGAGATCAACACATCACTGTAGAAGTGGGTATGACTTTAGTACTAGCCTCCAAGTGAACAATCATTTCAGTAGACTTTCCATATTTTAAGAATTTTTCAGTGAGTATTTACAAACTGTTACCTTAATACTAGGCTACAGACTTATTCTCACTGGTATTATAGTCATGGGTATGAAAAGTTTTATTTTTAACTTTTCGTCCTTCGTGATGCAATGAATTTAGACTAAGGAAGTCTCCTTTTCTTTCCTAGCAGAATGTATATATTTTTATTTTGCAAGATGCTTTTATGTAGAAATTATGCCATTAAATAGCCACCACAGTACTCTTTCTGTTTCCCTACCCTCTGTGTTTCACCCTTACAGTAAACTTTTACTGCTTTTTTTTGGAGGGGCTTTCACCAAGCAATATAAATAGTTCTGCACCGGATGCTTTCCGTGTTCATTTCTGAAATCTGGTTCCATACAGACAGTATTCTCTGCTTATACAGTGGTTTAACAACTCTAAAGCACTGCTGGTAAAGAGAGTGGATAAGAGAGTGAAGCAGATTCATTCCTTCCTGATCTGATAAGGTTTACTGCAACGGACTGTGACAAAGCTTCTGATCTGGCAATCTGAGCACCAGAGGAAAATGTGATGCACATTCAACTTCTTCATCAGCCACCTGTTTTTACTTATGAGCTCTCTGTATTACCTATATTTTAAATCTAAATTCTACAGGACAGTAACTCGGTATTTATATCCAAAAGTGCCAAGTATACCTGTATTCAGAATGTGTAGTTATTATGTCTTGAGATGCGCATGAACCTTATGAGCATTGTCAGAACTCCAAGACTAAAACATATCATGAATGTCAGTAAACATTTATGGCCATCCCACAGATGCAATAAGCAATGCAAAATGAGACACTCTCAAGTGTAATTCCTCAAATACTTAGAAATTAGTAAATTTCTGGGGTTTTATTTTTGAAAAAGGATAAACGTGTTATGTATACACAGACACAAGTGTATGTGTACAAATTATACGTATATACTGATATGAAAATAATGTTGACAGTGAAAATCATTGGAACATATTTGAAAGAAATAAAAGTTCCTTTTATTCTTTCTTTGCATTCAGTCTCATACAGTATATTCTGGTTCTCAATTGTAAGTCGAAGTGTACCAAAACCAATTTCATTTGATCTGTCCATAGGATTCAAATAAGTGATATGATCTGTCTATGCATTCTGAACTTCAACTCTACTCATATTTACTAAAAGGTTGGTAAGTCTTCAGTGAAACCAAAGCAAGTTTTATAAATCTTCATCTCTCATGTATTTGATGTATTTCAGTTTGAACTGGATATTGCTGGGAGATTTTCTGCTCATTTTAATTCCAAGTTCAAGGTGAACTCGTGAGATGTAAAATGAAGGCAATAGAAATGGCTACATATGGAATAGATCATTCAAATTAATTTTTAAACAGAATTATGTTATTATATCTCTATTTTAACATGAAAAGTGAGACTTTAGCATTGGTCACTTTCAATAATTAATATTAACTTTCAATTTCTGGAATACTTCTTTTGATGAAATAGTTTTCTGAACACCCGTTTTTGGTAACAAATAAAGGACTATAAGCACATAATCAACAATTAGAAGCCTAACACAGAAATAAACAAAATAAACATAAGTTTAAGTTTATGACTGCAGAGAGCATGGAATAGTCACTTAATCAGAAGATTTTAAAGGATTTCCACCCATAGTTTTACTTTACCTGTCGCTGTGCACACTAAAACATTATGATGTTGGTATGTTGGGAAGATGCTAGAACTCTGTAGCAGCTGCTTGCTTCATGAGTAGATATATTGATAGTTTAAATCATGCACTACAATAAGGTAATATTGTCCAAAAACCGAGAATTCTACTTACTACAGCTTATGCTGTTTAGTACAGTGTAGCTAATCTTTAAAAGTCTCGGTTCTATCAGTAATAATATCTTGAATAAGTGGAACACACGCATTATATTCTGGAAGGCATTTAGAACCTGAGAAAATTAAGCCCAAATCAACAAACAAACAAACAAACAAAAAATTACAAAACCCAAGTGTGTGATGGCCTTGAAACCCTCCTTCTCCCTCAAAGCCTACATAAAATCTAAGTTCACAATTCCTATGGGCCTCATTTCTACATGTCTGTGTCTTTGTCTGTTCCCAAATTCCCCTCAGCCCTGTTCTGTCTAAATCACTGAAAATGCACAAATAAAAACTGCTGTAAGCTTTCTCTGAAACATTTCTCTTTAACACGTTGAAGTCTGTTCAGAGTTTGTTCAAGTTCAGTGCACTTGCAATTTTGTCTTTTTAACAATTTTGCTTCTGTTCTTTCTGTAATTGTATATAAAATTGGAACAATCACAATAAAAATATTTTAAATGTTATCAATGTGCTGCAATTCAGCATTGCTCCCTATCACTTTAATACTTGATTTATTTCTTTAAAAGCAAACTCACAACAATGAGGTTATTTTTATCTTAAAAGAACAAGAACAACAGCACCACCACCACCAGTTGTTGAATTAAACCAAAAGAAGTAAATTCATCTACAATAAGTATTCCAGAGTAGGGAAGTTTCTTAATCCTTTGTTCATATTTAATCAGTGGTTAAATCCTCAGGAGATATAATTACATTTTAGACCCTTACCCTGTTTATTGTGAACTTTATTTACTTCCTAATACAAAACTCCCTAAATAATATGCAGTTATCAGAAGTTCTCTGAGAAATATGCTTTCTGTGAATATGTCTGATCTAAGAGATCAACACATTTTCAACCATTTCTAAACTCAGATATAGTTTTGCTTTGATCAAATCTGTAAAAAAAAAGTAGGCATTATCCGTTATCCATTGCTTTATCTAGTAGGCATTTAACTCTGACTTTTCTTGGTCAGTTCTCTACAAGCATAAAAATCATAAATTCAGATTCTCGATTTTTGCTGTTCAACACTTCTAGTACTATAGAGCTACCCAAATAGGATTTTTTTTCTTTCTATTACTTAACAGAACCTTTCTTTTTTTTTTTTTTTTTTTTCTTTTATTGAGTGTTTATCTTTTGGACAAAGTACAGAATTACTGCACAGGACTTATGTCTTATAACGTATATGTGTCTGTACCCAAAGTAAACTTGAGACAAGTATTTTCTTGGATATTTTATACTCAAGTTTTAAATGGACCTAATATTTCCCTTGTAAATTAGTTTTTCGAAATTACTCACTAGACATGTCTTACAAGAAAAGCTGAAATCTTCCAATAGTAGACTGCTTCTGTCTCCAAGGAGGGGTTTTCCCTCTGGAAGACAGGTGTGTAAATTGAGTTTTGGTCTTGCATTACAGGCATTCAGCCTGCCTTACTGAGATAAAATATGTAGCAGATGCTCTTCATAGGATATTAATTACCTGACTTGTTTTTTTAAATTTCATTTTAATACGTAAATAATATGGTCATAAAATATTTGTATTCAGTCTCACGCTTAATCACTTCAAGCAAAATCAATATTTTCTCTGAATTTAATAGGAGCCAGTGGAAATAAATAGGAAACCTCTAATAAAAAGCAGTGACATTTTGCTTACAGTTTTATTCATACCACCTTCTAGTTCACTGCACCATTCATAACCTCAGGGACTTGAATATATTCACCAGAAACAAAATTCCAATCACTCAGCATTAATCTGTTCCCACAGTGTTGGCTAACAACTTCCTACACTACCCACCTCCACTCTGGAAAAATTACTCTGAACTGCAAGCTGTTACTTACGAGGATAATGCATTTTCGTACTTTATATGTCATAACTAGCATGATAGGTTGTTAACACAGAGCTGAGGCTATTTCACAGACCTTAGAGATTATCTGGGAAAAGCTCTTTTAACAATAATATACCAAGATGTGCCAGTTATCTCTAGAATGCTCTGAAACAGTGATTTCAGACACAACTGCAATTAGAACATATTTTACCTCCTTTTGGCTTCTTCCATGTGCATGGTATTTGTGTGTAGACATAGATATCTCTAGCTAATACAGAAAAAGTTGTGTATATTTGTCATGCATGAATGTTTGATATTTTGTGCAATAATAATTTTAAAATCTTGCTTATTTCTACCTACCAGTCTGTCTATTTATCTACCTGTTTATGAAATGCGTATATTACTTTGTACGAATGACGAGGGTTACCGACAAACTCTTATTTCCAAAGAATCAGTTTATGCTTTTGTGCAATACATATTTATAAACATGTCTGCTTTATTCATTGAAAAGAAAACAGACGTCAGGTGCAGTACCACGATCTTTTAATTCTCAAAAAAGGAATGCTTTTGTCTTTTTTTTTTTTTCTGACAACAAAGCAATACTGTAATAGTCCAAAAACCCATGGGTATTTGTCATGTGAAGATTTTTCCGCTTCCCTTCCTCAAGCCCTAACTTGCCTTATAGTGCTCCTATAGATGTTTTTGTGTCTAAATCTCTTCTTTAGTCCATAACAGCCTCTGTTTTCTCACAGTTATTCTTCCTCTCATCTCCTTTCGTCATACCTATATAGCTTTCAGTGCTGTATTAACAACCTAAGGATGGTAGTTTGTCAGTTTACAAATTCATCTGATATTACAGGCTCTTCATCCACAGTCCTGTGATAGGACAAAACTGTGGCTACATTAAGATAACTGCTTAGTGGTAGGTCTATAATAACACACTCTGATCTGACTATTTATTGTGTCTTCCAAGTTCTGAGAAAATTATTCCATATTCCTCTTCTCTAAGAATTGTAATTGCTGTTGTTGTATGTTATTTTGTAAACATTTCCTGACATATTCTAGAAGTTGCATGTATGATTCATAGATAACCCTAGGGACAGAGCACTTACTGCCATCCCATTATAGCCTGTTCACATAAGAGCTTCTCTCTTGTTCTAGTCTTCAGAGAAATCTCATTAATAACTGCACAAGTTGTCAAATATAACAAATAATTTGAGGTGAGAAAGAAATCTCTATAAATACAAAAAGCATTTAATGGCAAGTATTTAGCATTATTTAAACAGACTTATTTACATTTTATCTTCTGTCACTTCAGATCATATAGTGATAGCTGAGCTTTAAGGACTTTATTTCTTTTGGAATACATTACAAATTATACATAAGTATCTTACTGGATAAATATTATTTTAACAGCAAGAGATTTCCTTTTTTTTTACATTCATATGAACACAAGTTACCCACCTTGAACAAGCAACTTTATTTTCCTGTGCAGAACTGTTTGGTGTCACAGCAAAAACAAATGTGGGGTGTGTTGGCATTGCTGTCTGTGGACCCGCCCATGTATAACTGAGTCTGGGGGAACCTTAGTCTAGGGCCTGACACTGTCAAATTTTCTATTTAAACTCTTTAGCTCTGGACAATATCTTCATATGAGCCAAGAAGATACCTCTCTTCTTCCTCTCCAGCCCACTGAAATAATCCGCGTGAATCACCCTTCACACAGAGGTGTTGGTGCTGCTTAGGAATTCTCCTTTAGCTCCTCTCTGTTCCATCTACAGATAATGCACGGATAACTTCGTGGATAAGTGCCTTATACAGATAACACTTCTAACAAAATCTTGACATCGCAGCACCACGACACATGACAATTGTCAGTATATATGAGTTATCTGGTATCAGAGTATTTCGTAAAATGAGAACATACTGTCTTCTCACTATCTGTGCTACCTTTCAATATTTACTCATCACTGTGATCAACCTCTTTCTTTGGTGATAAAAATGCAAGACACTATCACAATGTGATCTTGAAATACAATATTGCCATTGCTAGTAACATGCTTTGTACTGAATTTGGAAAGCCTCAGGACTGAGTTTTGTCAGGTTTCCTCTGCTCGAACTTTTCTTGACCTACCTGCAGCCTTGATTTAACTGCAATAACAATTTCTCTGTTTGACCAGGTGTCTATAGCTCATTTGTTTTACTTTCATTTATCTTTATGTGATACAACCATAGTTTTACATAGATAGCAGTAATAAATAGTTATTTTATGTGGAATAAGACATTTACGACTCTAACACACTCATGAGATGTGGACAAAACATGCCTGGTACAATAGCAAGGAAAAAAAGTGGAGACACAGAGTGCAGAATTGTGAGCTACCAGCACTAATTGTCAGTCAAAGAAATGGAGACCTGGAGGTGGGCAAAACTTTGTTTTGGGGAGAGAAGGACATGAAGGAATAGCATCTAACATACATAAAAGGCACCTTATATAGTACATTTGGATGTAACAAAGAGATGCAGATAAGTAGAGAATGCTTGTAAACGTGTCAAAAAAAAATATAAAAAGACTCTGAAAGTGTTTCTTATAGTGAGGAAGAAGAAGCCTTCAACATGAAAATCGTATTTCTCCCAGTGAAGGACTACAGATAACAACTCTCAGTGACGTATTCCACCCGACCACCAGAGTGAAACACGAGGAGTCAGAGGAGCATGGAAAGGATGAGCATAAAATCAGGAAGAGATAGAAACTACGAATTGTGTGTGTTACATTTTTAATTGTATTAGTAGTATTACTGAGACTTTTCTTGTATAAAAGTATTCTGACTGTGCTATTAATCTTTCTTTCATTTTCTGTAAGAGTTAGGTCTATACTAGTAATGATTCTTGAACTAGACTGTCAAGATTTCAGTTATTCTAAAAATAAACGTATGGCTTTGTATACATACACATAAATGTTTGTATATATGCCACATATGCTATATACATACATATACATATACATATACATATACATATACATATACATATACATATACATATACATATACATATACATATATGGTGTTCTTCTCTGCCTACAGAAAAGATTATAATAGCACAAATTCACAGAGGAAATGTACATACAAGATTTTGTCTTATGGAAGGTATTTTGATCAGTTTTTCTTCTGATGCACACAGGACAGTACACATCACTTCTCTTACATTTCCATCATTATATCCAGGGAATATGCTTGAAAAGAAAGAATTGCTCTTTAATGTTCCTGCAGTAAAATGTCAGGTTTCCAGCAATCTGATGTAGCACATAAATTTTGTCCAAGACCCATCTGTTTCTTATTTCCATATGTTGATTGGCATTTGCGTGCTTACAGTGTCTGTCTGTCCCATAAGAATACATAGGTTAGTATATTTTTTTTACCTCTGCTATGGGAGGTATCTCTCAGATACTCTTTTTTAGGATATTCTTCCTCAAACACGTTATTTTTCATTGATCAAATAGCCTTTATAGCATGAAATATTATAGCTGGAGCAAAATGCTCAGTATACAATGACCAATCTTCATGTCTTTCAGTTTCCTGTACTCTGTACACTTATCTACTTAGTAAAGGCAGTTTGCCACATACTTTTCTCACTGCTAGGGCATCAATTCTTACATTTTCTTCAAATTACTTGACTAGATATGTAGCGTCTTTTTCACAGAGGTATCACATTGACTGTTTACTTACTAGCAATTAACACACTCAAGTTTTTTATACTACTGACATTTCCTGTTCTTCACTCTATAGCTAAATGCAAAATATCAGAAAAAACAGTTTATTGTATCTTACCAACAATAGCTTGGCCTAACAAGTATTGTTTTGTGTAGAGATAGATCTAGAGTTTTCATATATCTCAATATATCAACAATTGTTCCTTTATTCACTAAAATTCCTCCTGGTTTAAGGTATTTTGTGAATACCAAGGTATACTTTCCAAAGAAGATTTAATTACTTTCTGCCAATTATTTTCAACCAACAGTAATGGCATTTGGGAAGGGTTGGAGGGGTGGTGTTTCCTTTTTCTTTTATTTTTTTCTCTTTCCTTCTCCTCCCTGTATTTCTATAAGGACTGTCTTTATCCTATTTTATTACTATTATAGAGATATTGGGTCTTAGTGGAATATTTCAACTTCACTGGAAGGTATAGGATTGAACTGGTGACCAGTTCATCTTACTGTCTTCACTAATACTCATTTCATTAATACCAAGATTATCTGAAGTTTCCTTAGCTTTGATAACAGTACATTTGAAAATATAATGAAATAAAAATATCTCTTTGCTTACATATAGACACACTTAACTGGAAAATTGTTGACCAAAACAGTATCAAACATGTAATCTAATGATTTAACCATGATCTATTTGTATACTAAAGAAATGTCTTGTTTTTGGCTGGGATAGAGCTAATTTTCTTCTTAGTAGCTAGACTATCACTATATTTTAGATTGAGTATAGGATTTGGTATGAGAAGAATATTGATAATAGACTGATGTTTTTAGTTTCTGATGAGAAATCAAGGACTTTTCAACTTCCCATGCTTTACCAGTGTGCAGGTGCACAAGCAGCTGGGAAGGAGCATAGCTGGAGTAATAGATCCACAACTCCTGTCTTAGGATGTGGGCTTAGGCCCGAATTGCCAATGGAATATTCTATCTCATCCAACATCATGTTCAATATATAGATGAGGATTGGCCAGGAAGCTGAAAGAGGACAGATTTCGAGTAGATCTAAAGAAGAAATTCTTCCCTCTAAGGGTGGTGAGGCGCTGGTACATGTTGCCCAGAGAAGTTGTGGATGCTCCATCCCTGGAAGTGTCCAAGGGTAGGCAGGATGAGATTTTGAGCAACCTGATGTAGTGGAAGTTGTCCCTGTCCATGGCAACGGGGTTGGAACTAGACGATGTTTGAGGCCCCTTCCCACCTAAACTATTCTATGGCTCTATGATTCTATACTACAGGATGCTAAAATATAGAAAAATTTTCTATTATTGCTTTCTGAAAAAATCTGATTCCTGCAATTATCATGGCCAAACTTTGAACATAAATGTGAAGATGATAACAACATATGGGCCTGATGAACTCTGTTCTTCTTGATTTATAATGCAGCACCCATTTATAATTAAATGAATGTTCATGCTGCCTTTGTTCCATTTCCTTCTTCTTTTTTAGCCAAATACCAGGTTGTTTTTTAAATTTTTCAGTGGTTTATAAAATCACAGTTGCATAGTTTCTCCAGAGGCTTTCTTTATCCTTTATCTCAATAATGGTAAATTTTATCTAGATATATGACATTACTGAACTGTAAAGTTCAAGAATCAAAAAGCCTGAAAACAAGACCTCAAGATTCAAGAATCTGTCATTTGGGTCAGCTGAAATAGGTGCATTTGAGTAGCATATTTGTCTTCTGTTCGTTCTAGAAGAAGTTTACCTTCATTTCACTTAGAACATAAGCTACGTCATACAGCCTTTTGTTTACTTCAGGACAAGGATGTTCAAAAAGTCTATTACTGTGGAATAGCTAATATATCATAATTTGTTATGCCAGGATAACTTGCTCATGTCCATAACCTCACTTAGCTGTTCTACAAATCTAAGTCACGTCTATCTACTTATCATTCTAATGTAAGTAAAATTCTACAGCCTTTGGGACATATTTGAGTACTCTTGTATAATACTTCATTCTCTGAACAAACCCATTGGTTTCACTTTAAAGGTTCTCAAAGATTTCAATGAGCTGTGAAATTAAGCTCTACCCTTGTATTCTTTTCAATCTGAATTTCATCACGGACATTTGTACAGCTGTTTTGTTGTATGAATGTTTGTGGAAGAGCTTTTAATTCACCTGAATCCCTGATATTCACACATGAATAACCATATTCATAATCCCACCATATAAACATGAAATTACTAGCAGAGTTTGACAAGGCAAAGTTGAATGAAGGTTGTACAGGATAGACAGTCCTTTTGATTAAACTGAGCCTTGGGGTTCCCTAAGGTCCCATGGGTTTTTTGTTTGTTTGTTTGTTTTGGTTTGTTTTTTTTTTTTTAATCTAGGTGAGAATCTTTATGCCCTATGTACAGTAGAATGTCATGGTTTTGTCCTTTACAAGTTCCTAACATTAATCATAGAAATATTACTGAAATAAGTAAAGTCGAGTTAGTTTACAATACTTTAAGATTTTCCCCTTCAGACTGGGAAGAGGAACAATATTTCAACAGATTTAACCTAAAGACTAGAAAATCCAGAAATAAATAAAGAATAGATTTAGTTGTTGAAGAAAGGCCTTGTTTTAGGACAGTACTATGATTTTCAGGGAACCTGGTTCTGGTTTTCGATGCTTCTCAATAACAATGCTTTATTTGAAAGCCATGGACTGGCACTTTACAATGTTCACCACACCATCTGAGTATTCTGCTGGGTCTTAGTAAGAAGCTATGCTGAGAAGAGAAAGGATAACTTCTTTCAAAAAATACCAGAGTCAAATCCATTAATACTACCAATGGAAAGATTTGGGAGAGGCAAGAGGAGTTCATGTGTTAATGACACATGAAAATAGGGGAATAAGAAGCCTGTGTAATAGAACAGCCATTTCTCCATATTCTCCAACATCCATTAGTCACAACTATTCTACACAAAGTCTGCCTCTACTTTGTAGACAGGGAGGATGGTGAAATACTGGATTACAGCCAGAAAGATAGTTTTACCATGTAAACAAACAGCAGCACACATGAGGTGACCCAGTATGATAAGATAATAAATCCTCTCAGTCTGTCTGATGTATATTAGAAACCCTTTGAGCAATTATAGCTAATGAGAAAATAATTACAGATCACAGGTGGTCCATAAGGAAGATGAATAGGGAGAAAAAAGGAGCACCCATAATAAAAGTAATCTTTGATCAGCTCAGAAATGGGGTGCTTGTTGAATGACCTGTCCCAGTTAAAATCAGAAGTTCTTCATGATTATGAGCAAAAGAAAATCTAAGATACAAGCACTTTCACATGAAAATCCTGGTAAAAATAGGCTTCAGTAGACAGAAATGTGAAGTTTTGACTGTTTTAGATCTAGCTTACTCTTGATAACTTTTTAGCATGTTTGTCTGAACAGAGATTAGGTTAAACTACGAAGATTGATGAAAAAGGTGTATAAGTTTCTTTCAGAGAATTTTTGCCTCATTTGAGCCAGAGTCTCCCAGCCACAAACCATGAAGTTTTTCAGAACAAGGTCAGTAGGGCTGATCTTAATCCTGAAAGAAGCAGATGATTCTTATAGCCATACTTACAGGAGCATTTTCTTATGGGAATTTGATGATCTTCTTCTAGCATCTTCACAGTCTGTAACAAAGTTTGAACATGAATTGAACATATTTTTACAGTATGTGCACAGTATGGTGCCTCTTATTTGTCTCTTAGTTTTAGATTCAGTGCTCTGTGCTGCGATTTTTCTATCACCTGATATGACACAGGATGCAGGTACCAGTAAACTCAGTACAATTGTACTAAAACACTAGGTGGTCAATGCTCTTTTCTTCTTCCCCCCGAGAAAGGCAGCATATTTGAAAAACATTACAGCCAACACAGCTTATTTGAATACTAAGCTTTTTCTTATAGTTTATTGACAAACTATGAATGAGGACATTTAGTCTGGTAAAAATGGAACGTGGGAGAGCTTTGTGCTGAACATTCGATTTAGTAGTATTATCAATAAGTGATATTGATGATTAATATTTTTCCTTTGCAGTGTTAAAAAATACTTTTTTATCACTTGAAACATCAAACTGAAGAAGCATGCTTTGAAATCATAAGGAAGTGATATATCTGTTGCACACACGTCAGTCCCCACAGTCTGAGGAGCCAAACTGTCATCACAATTCTTTGCTGCCTTTCATTTCTGAATACAGATTTGAAGGGATGATCCTTGAATGTTTGTCCATCTGTCTATCTATATATGAATGTTATAAGATATATGAAGGCATTTTTTAGAAACATTAAATTTAATTAAATGCTCTCAGAACATTGGGAGATAATACATGCATGTCATTTGTCCTGAGTATTGGCTGGCTTCTCATAGCAGCATGTGTGGCTACAGTAGGTATTAGCAACGTTACCAGCCTGGCACCTGCACTAAGCAACAGACTCATTCTAATGTCATTTAATAAGATGTCTTTTGTTATTAAACCAAGAATTGTATGTTGCCAGCTGAAGTGGAAAATAGGTCCCAGACGTTGTTCTCCCTTATTCCATCTGCAGTTATTTTTAGGAGGCTTTAATATTTAAAAGTCTATTACTAATTTCAGCATTGCCTGCACAAACCTGCTTTGTAGTTCTATTGCCAAATTATCCCTTGAAGGCAAGTGCTGTAAATAATTTCTCAGTTCTGTTCCTAGGCACTTGCCAAGGTCATTATCTGGTTTTCCCACAATTCCTTTATTCTGACTTTGATTGTGAGTGGTAACTAAGAAACAGTTATGAGATGCAATCACAAGCTGTGGCAGTCTTATCAAAAGCTGAAGATGGTCCCTGAGCACTCTGATGAAGCCAGTGGCTCAGCTGCTCCTGCTTCCTTAATACTTCATTTATCTTTTGATTTGGTCAACCAACAGAGCAGCAACAAGAGCAAACATAAAACAGGTGCTACGAAGCCAACATGACAGCCAGAGGAAAAGGAAGCTCCAGAAAACCAGCTGGTAGAGCTGATTATAGAATTCTAACGTTTAACTTCTAACCGGCAATATTTCGTTTCTGTGTTCTTTTACTTTGTGTCCTCATCTCTCACATCGTCAAAAGTCTGATATAATTTTTAAAAATGTAAACAATCATTCCATGACAAGTATTTCTTGAGTTGAGGCATGAGTTTCAGGATCAAAAGAAGTGCAGTGTAAAGCTGTCCTTGCTTTATACAGACTTATGATGAAAAATGACGTCAAAATTTTAGTATAACAGATTGCTCAGTTGTGAAAATCACAGGTTTACATGCATCAAACATAGGACAAAAAAAAAATAAAGTTGATGTGCAGATACAGACACCTGGTTATACACCGAAAAGTAAGCTTAAGTGTCCATGTGCAGGTCTGTAAGTTTAGGAGCCATGAAAAGAGATGACTGCAGTTATTCAAGTTCACATAGTAAGTATATGGCAGAATCCTTAGCAGATTCCAGCTTCCAGCCCCACATCCTGATATCACTCAAAATCTCTGACTTTGAGTAACACTGTTTTTTTCTAACTCTGGGCATTTGGCCTCTACAGATTGATAAGCTGAAAATTTAAACGCTTTCCAAGCTTCTAGCATTTCAGGATGAAATCTCGTCCCAGTAGAGAGAAAAGAATGTTTACCCCATTTCAACTGTTCACTTCAAGGAGAGAGGGGGGGGGGGGGTGGCGGGGGAAGACCAAAAAAAGGGCAACAAAAAGGAAGAGAGAAAGAGGGAAGGAAAGAAAAATGGTGAAAAAGAAATGTCAGGCTTCTGACTTTGAAAACTTCAATGCTGACAAGAAATGCATTACATTCTTTTACTTTTTTAGTGAATAAATTATGTATGTAGTATTTTAGTCATAGGCTACTTTGAATTCAAAAGCTACATCTCTACTATTAAATTAAATAGAGTCAGGCAATATTCCTAGGAGCTGGAACTTGATTGCGCATATTCTTAAATTTTTAAGGCAAGACCTCACACAGTCTGGGCCAGTCAGTGTGCTTCTAAACAACTTCTGGGAGCAGTCAGAGGTTTACCAAGGTACAGCAAGCTTTCTGCTTCTGAATGAGCATTTTGCATAAGTTCATCTTCTTTTAGGAGATGAGAGAGTGTAGTAGTCTGAAAGCAATTTTTTCTATGTCTGTTCACTTGAGTGTTAGAGAATAATCCTAACGTCTTTTAATTTGTTTGGATAGACAAAATAAAACTGTATTATTTGAAAAACAGAATGCAATTTCTTTATATAAAATAAATAAATATTCTATGCAGTAAGATTGTATTCAATCCTATTTACAGTATTTATGAGAATTTCATTCTGGGAAAAAAAAAATCTGTGCAAAACAAGATCAGAATCTCATCAGCATGATTTTTAATTTTCATTAACCATTACTCAAATTAAGGCCTACTTCTGTTTTACAGGTGTGGATGATTAATTTAATAATTTTAACCAGCCTATAGTATATTTAACACAAAATAATTTATATAAGGGAAGAAATATATTTTGTACCTCTGTGCTCATTATGGTAGTATTTTGATCTTAATTGAAATTGTTTCAGTAAAAGTAGATCCAAGCTATTTCCTTCTACAATTGTGTAATTAGTTCTTTCTGAGTTTAAAGTATCATATTTTCCATTTATTTCTTATACATTATAAAGATATACATTATATGTATCTTTTGGATATTCATATCGGAAACATGCACTCATCAGCATAGGTCAGGGTTTGGGTTAATTTGTTTATTTTTATTTTTATTTTTTTAAGGAGAATACTATGTTTAGCTGAAAAATACAATTTTGAACCAATTGAATTAGTATATTCAGCAAATATTTCTCTCTATAAACAAGAAATGGATCAGAAAAAAGAAAAAAACAATTGCAGTTAGAAATAATTTTAAATTGAGTTATATCTAGTTTAAAAAGAAGGGTCAGAAATGGTCTGCACATATACAAAGGAACCTTACCTGTTTCAGTATAACAATGAACCCTGTCTTGAATAACATTCCCTCATGACTCCTTGTTCCATCTCTTCTTTATCAATTTAGATATTCCCCCACCACATGCAAAAAAAGCCAAAAGGTCAAAAAAATGAGAAGCAAACTAACAAATAAACAAAAAATCACATACACCTCTGATAACTAATTCTGCAGCTGCAGCTAAAGAAAGCGGTGTGGTTGATTCCATCTTGTATTCTGTGTACGCTGTGTTTTAATTTGATTTGTCACTCAGGGTTTCGCTGCCCTTGTACCCCTTCTACTTAGTTAGTAAGCACTGATTAAATTGCATTATAAAAGGTTGCAAAGAGAAATGGGGAATTTTTTATTGATCATTTAGAAATCTCAAGGTTTAGACTAGGTCTATCCTTCAAAGATTTGCCAGAGTGGTTGTGGCAGATAGAATTGTTAATAAAATAAAGTTGGACTCCTAATATAGAGCAGCTACTGCCTACAACCTATACCAGCTCCAAGTCCGCTAACTTGATGTAAGTTATACTGACATGAACTCTTTTGCACCTCTCTTGGCTGAGAGACAGGAGCAGCTCTCTCCAAAGAGGCTTAGCTGGCATGGCTAGATAGTGTAAAACCCAAATAAACTTAGGGATTCTTTCTCAGCTACAAATGGGGAGAAAGTTTAGCCTACCAGTTTAAATTAGAAGCCTAACTTTTAGACAGGTAAGTTAAGATAAATACTACCTTTTGTGTTCTGGAATAAGAGACATTTATTTGCAATATGAGCGCTGCATACATATTTATGGCAAAAATTAAATAAATTAGAACTAAACATGCAGGCTTATTGAGATATAACCAGGCATTAACCGTGTAATGAGAAATATAATTCTGGCACTTCATATTCAAAGTCAGGATTTAAGTGGGAAAGTTTTTCTTGTTCTGTGTTGGTTTTTTTTTTCCCCAGTGTGATACCATGAATAGATTCTACTTTTGTCTCTTAGAAAATACGTTTATAATTTCTCAGAGGCATCTTATCTGCTGATAAGAAGACAAACAACAGACAATGCTTTTAGAAAGGCGAGGATTCACATTATGATTCTCTAAATCTCAGAAATATAGGGTCTAATCAGATCTTTTCCCTTCTGGCGTTGTCTCGATGCATTTTCTTATCCTTCTCTCCTACTTCATAGATATCTTTTGAGTTTTCTGTATAAGTTCTTTGCAACTTATTCAAATTACTAACCCTTGGAGGGGAAAAAAAAAAGGCTTTTTTTAAAAATTCAGTTTCTTATCAAAAGTAAACTCAAAATATGAGTTTGACATGTTTCGTATTTTACTTGCAGTAAGAAAAGACTCAAACCAATGCTCTTAAAAACACCTTCCCTCCTCCAATACTTCTTCAAAACTTTAGGATTCAAACATATGTCCCTTGCATTAATTTTCGAAACTCAGTGTCTTTCATCTGTGTATTTTTTAGGCAATTCAAGAGAGAGCCTTTATCTAGCCATTCACTGGCTTTAATTGATGTTAGACTGTTTCCTCAGTAAGCTTAAAGCAATGTCTCTACTTATTACGGTTTAACCTGACTGACAGCTGAACCTCATGAAGCTGCTCACTCACCCTCTCCCACCCCTGGGCATGGGGAAGAGAATTAAAGGAGAAAAGGGAAGGAAACTCGTGAGTTGAGATAAGAACAATTTAATAATAACAATAACAACAACAAAAAGAATAAAAATAACAAAAAATAAAAGTAATAGTGATAATATAATAATAGTAATAATAATAGATGAATACAAATATATTTAGTTATAATATTATAGTGATACAGAGTATAATTGCTCACCACCTGGTCACCAATGCCTATTCCATCCTGGTAAGTGATCCCAAAACAGATAAATCCCAACTCTGTAATCCTGGATGAGTGAGAGGCCTGAAAAGCGTGAGAGAACTCTGAGAGACCTAGAGTCTGAGACAACCCTCAAAAGAAGAGCTCCCTTCTTCCCAGTCAACCCTTATCTTTATACAGGGCATGACACTGCATGGTATGGAACACTCCATTGGTCAATTTGGCCCTCAATCTTAAGTCTAATTTAAAATCATAAGGAGAGTTGTGGACCCTTTGTCCTGGCCATGCTCCCCCCCCAGCCTGTTGTGCTCCTGCACACTGGCAAAACACGGAAAACTGAAACGTCCTTGATGTCTCAGTATCAACTATAAACATCAGTGCGCTATCAGCATTCTTCTCATAATGAATCCCAGACTAAAACCAAAACACAGAGCTCTTTTAGTTGCTATAAAGAAAAACTAACTCTGTCCCAGTCGAAACCAGGACACTAGTTAATGAGAAGCTCAAATAATTTTCAACTCAAATAATGATAGGATTGTTTCACTCACTCATGTAATTTCTCAAAGAATATCAGTCAATAAGTTGAATATAATGAAACAAAGGCTTGCTTATAGACTGGAGGAAATACAATAACTTATAATTCATTTCACATCCACTCACAAAATTATATCATGTGCCAAAGATTTTGAGAGAACTACAGAAACAACCCTCTATGTGTGAGAGGACCTTGTCACATTTCAAATGAATCATGCCACCTATTTCACAGATAAACTTATTTATATTTTTCTCAGCAGTGGCATGTGAGATAATGTTCTATTCCATTCCTCACAGGAGCTGTTGAAATAGTGCCCTCTCAACAAGTGAACTGTCATCTACTTTTCCTTAGGTTTATGGAAAGAAGGAAAGGTTAATCTCTCTTCCGTTTGTGTTTTTTTGTGTGCTCATGAATAATTATTCTTGTTATCTCTCTGAATTCTATTAATATCTTGCTGTAGATGTTGGTCATATTATTTTTTCTCTAAAAAATATACTTATTTCAATGACCATTGCACAATTTTTCTTGTTAAAATCAAAATCAAATAAGAAAAGAAAAGAAAATAAAAGAAAGAAAGAAAAGAAAAGAAAGGAAAAGAAAAGAAAAGAAAAGAAAAGAAAAGAAAAGAAAAGAAAAGAAAAGAAAAGAAAAGAAAAGAAAAGAAAAGAAAAGAAAAGAAAAGAAAAGAAAAGAAAAGAAAAGAAAAGAAAAGAAAAGAAAAGAAAAGAAAAGAAAAGAAAAGAAAAGAGAAAAGAAAAAAGAAAAGAAAAAAGAAAAGAAAAGAAAAGAAAAGAAAAGAAAAGAAAAGAAAAGAAAAGAAAAGAAAAGAAAAGAAAAGAAAAGAAAAGAAAAGAAAAGAAAAGAAAAGAAAAGAAAAGAAAAGAAAAGAAAAGAAAAGAAAAGAAAAAAGAAAATATTAGAGGACAGATTGTGTCTGCTGCTTCATGACCTGGGCTCTCACTCTTCAATTACCACACAGGTTCAGTCTCTAACTCCATTCAGCAAACTGAATTGTCCTCAGTGGTTGTATCAGAATGAAAAAATCAGTGCTCCTTCAACTCTATTAACTCCACCATGTCATTGAACACTACTTTCCTAAGCTGTGCTGATACAGCTCAGCCGCAATTGTTAGCCATTAATGCCTCAAAGGCATTAATATTGAACAATATTAACGGTATGTTTTCGCTAAATATTCACTTCATGAGAAGCTCTGAGTTTTCTTTCTGACATGCTGCACACTTAAACAATAACACCTCCTTGCTCCCAGTTCTGTGCTAAAGGATTTTGTGTCCCATTTTTATGTTTGTGTCTAAATCCTGACCGAACGGTAACTTTGCTCAATGCTCTAAATCTAAAACTGCTGGAAGAATAGCCTACTTTTGCTATTCTGTAATACTGTAAATTAACGTCTAGAAAAGCTCATCATCTAACAGCAGTATCACCAGAAAACTGTTTCAATGCATGCGTCAAATTTTACCCTGAAACAAGCAAGAATCATGATTTGGAAATCCACAAAAGCAATACAGAATAATATGACACATAATGTCATATGCCAGAGAAATGTATGGTTAGTTCCAAGATCAGCCTGATTGGATATTGGTTTAGGAACAAGATAAAAGTCTCAGTGGATGTATGAAAAGGGATAAAATTAGGAATGTACACACTTCTGTTTTATGAAGAGCTGAATGGCTTACCCTGGACAGCTCACCCTGGACAGCCCAATAGAGCAAATGCCCCTATGAAGTGTGCTGTTACCTTTATTCTCAGAACAGCAAATTCAGTACAAAACTATCTGATTCTCACCTATTATTCACCTGTAAAAGTTTATTGTAGAAAGCATGACCCACAACTTATTTTGAAGTAAAGAGGGCAAGTAGAATTTACCTCCTAAAGGGAAGAAATGAGAATTTTTATATGTATTAAAATTTTAAAAGAAATTTTTCTTTTAAGCTTGTATATAAAGGCCTCGAATCTGTGATGATATACAGAACATCGAAAGACAGAAAGCTTTCTTGTCTTTTTTTAGAGTAATTTTTCAGATACTATAATAGTGAAAGACTGAAAAGAAGGATGCTATGTATTTTTCTGTGTATTCAATTGTGGAACATTGAAACTAAGTTGTACAGAAACTATTACTTGCTCCCAGTAGATGGATGAGTGAAAGCCTATCTACACAGTTAGATGATTAATCTCTGGATTTTAAGCTTTTTTCAAGGCTTATACAGCAAATATCAAATTTGCATGTTTATTTGCTGTGCTAGAAGTAAAAAATAAAACAAAACACAACTGTTTATACTTTTTCAGTAGCATGCCTCTATAAATTTTCTCTTCAACACAAATATTGTCTTCTTTTCAGAGGTAGCATGAATAATAACCACATACTCTTCTACATTAATCCTGAAGCAGACACCTAATATTTGTTTACCACCACCATGAAGACTTCTGATTTTTGCCTGACTGTCATTCTCTCCCTACCTTCTCACCAGGTTTTCAAGGTTGTCCTGCTGTATTCATACTAATTACAGCAGGATCTGGCTCCACTACTCCATTGTCATTTCGTGTTGTATTTTATATTGGATATTCACATTTGTAAGAGTGTTCTGACACAGATCATTGCCCAATTCATTTTAGTTTTTTACCATTAACTCATAGAATTGCAGAATGGTTTGGGTTGGAAGGAATCTTAAAGATCATCTAGTTCCAACCCCACTGCCACGGGCAGAGATATCTTCCACTAGATCAGGTTCCTCAAAGCCCCATCCAGCCTGGCCTTGAACACTCATCCACAAATTCTCTGGGCAGCCTATTCTAGTCCCTCACCACCCTCATAGCAGAAAGTTTCCTCCTAATGTCTAACCTAAATCTACCTTCTTTCAGTTTAAAACTGTTACTTCTCATCCTATCTCAATATATATTCTTATAGTCACTCCCTATCTGTCCTGTAGGCCCCCTTTAATTCATTTATTTCACTTGTCATCTTCTCATGTCATACTTTATACATATACAAAGGTACACATGAACAGACAAGCATGCACACACACATATGCACATCTCCTTCTCTTCATTTAGATTCATCCTTCCTCCTAAGTCTGATTAACACTGCCTGAGAGTCCCCTAAACAGATTGCCCTAGGAATCTGTTTAAGGTCCTGCCAAGGCAATACAACTCACTATAGTAACAGAGAAGATATACGAAAAGAATTATAGTCACAGGATCATGACAATATACTTTTGTATTGTCCTTCGCACACAGCCACTCCGTCTCTTAAGTGCCAGAAAAAGGTTACCACAGTTTCCAGAAAGCGTCAATAAAATTTCCTGGGTCGCAAAGCAGCCAGGTGTGTCCTGTAGGTCCCTCCTCACACTGGCTGTCTGAAAGGACTGCTGAGTAAAAACATATTGCAAGCCAGTTATCTGCACCTTCAAAGGCAGAATATCAATATCCTGCAACAGCTGCAAGACTTAATTCAGCAGATGTAAATCTATCTGAGCCATGGTCGAATTAGGGAAGTAGAGTTCAGAAAATGTGAGTTTTGAGGGAGAAGTTCAACAAGAGCCAAAAACAAGCATAAAAGAAGGTTCTCACCATGTGCAGACCTTGTGATACTGCTCTACAAACCTTCCCAGGGAGGTTTTGCAATCACCTAAAAGGTATTCCATTATCACAAGGTTTGGCACGGTGAAATTTAGCAACCATTGCTCTGTAGCACTTATTATCTGAATAAAGATGGAAACATGCACAAACTATGCCAGTCACTCTTTCTTAGCAAAATTCTGCTGAGGAAAAAATGTAAGATGTGGGGAGTTCATATTAAACTGCAGCCATTTATGCAGTGAATGTATATTTCGATTAGATATAAAGAAGAAATTTTTTACATTGAGAGTGGTGAGGCACTGGAACAGGTTGCCCAGAGAAGTTGTGGCTACCCCATCCCTGGAAGTGTTCAAGGCCAGGTTGGATGAGGCTTTGGGCAACCTGGTGTAGTGGAGGATTTCTCTGCCTGTGGCAGGGGGGTTGGAACTAGATGATCTTTGAGGTCCCTTCCAACTGTAACCATTCTATGATTCTATGATTCTATGATTCTATGATTCTATACTTTTGTGTCAAATAAAAAAAGAGAAAAGAAAAAAATAGCTATTATTTTTCTCTGATTTTTTTTAAGACAATGTCCTGAAAACATACTTATTCTTAATCTTTTCCTAGATAATTTCTCCTTCTAGCTGTCAGAAGCTAGTGGTCCCAGAAGTCCTTCATGTCAAATATTTCTTCTATGCCACGTACAGGGCAGAAGGAGCAAAGTCTCTGAATTGGCAAGCTGAAGAAAGACCATTTGAGCAGCTATAAAAAGCAAGAAGTTAAATTTTCAATGAACACACTAGGGACGTTCATTTTTTAGGAAGTACATCCTACTAAATCAAGACATCTGGTACCTTCAGTTCTAAACAAATATGTTTAGTAAATCAGAATGTTTAAGTTCTCACATAAGAACAAGAGGCGTGAATCTCAATGTCCTGGCCAACTTTTGCTGTCTACATGGAAATTACTGCAGATGAATTGGCACTATTAGAGATATTCACAGCTGTATATGAAATGTTGTCAGTGCAAAAACAGACATGAGTGTAGTATACTGTAATTGCAAAAAATTTTGTAAACTATTCTACCGAAAAACTCTGGTAGAAGATAATATAATAAAACGTATTTTTTCAGCAATCATCACTGTCGTGGGTTAGGCCGATCCGGCAACTAAACCCCACGCAGCTCTCCCACTCCAGTAGAATGGAGAGGAGAAAAAATATAATAAAAGAGATGAGGGTTGAGACAGGAACAGAGGAGCACCCACCAACCACGGTCCCGGGCAAAAGAGGCTGTTTTCTTAAAGCAAAACTATTTATTAACAGCTACCTAGAAAGAGAAAAGCAAACAAAAACGGTTACTTGAGAGGATAACAAGAAAACAAGGCCAGGTCTTAAAAACAACACCACTCCCCCCCTTTGCCTCTTCTTCCTGGCTCTACCTCCTCCCCCCACCAGCGGTGCAGGGGGACAGGGAATGGGGGAGTGAAGCTCAGTTGATTCCAAGTTGTTACTGCCGCTTCTCTTAAAGGAGAAGGAGTCCTTACACCATTGTCCCTTGCTCCAGCGGATCTCCTACTCACGGCGAAAGCGTGAATCCTGCCCACTAGGAGGCAAATCCTTACCCCATCAGATTTGCCCCAAGTGCGGGCTTTACCAGTCCTGGACTTTTAAGGAGCTGTAGCCACTCGCTACAAATTTGTATTTGATGTTTTGTTACCTCTGCATTTAGCTATACATTCATTACTATAGTCTACATTTTTTCCACGTTTATTACAAACATTTGGAAGATGGTGCATACTTTTAATGGAACAGGTTGCCCAGAGAAGTTGTGGATGCCCCATCCCTGGAATTGTTCAAGGCCAGGTTGGATGAGGCTTTGGGCAACCTGGTGTAGTGGAGGATTTCTCTGCTCATGGCAGGAGGGTTGGAACTAGATGATCTTTAAGGTCTCTTCCAACCCTAACCATTCTATGATTCTATGATTCCATGGTTTAAGAAATCTAGTTACTTTGAGTAATTTGTTTATGTTTTGAGTTTATTTTTGTGATTTTCCCCAGCACTATGAGATTTTTCACACAGCTGTACTTCTACTTCTGGGCAGTGCTTGTGCCTGTCTTGGCTTCTTAACAACTGTGATTTACGCTAATGCATAACCAGCAGTTGGCATGTCTATGTATTCCCTTTTTCTTGTACAAGTCTGCAGTGTGCCTTTTTTGCTTAGACAGCTGATTGATCTGAACACATGGAAGGAGACAGACCATTGATAATGCAACTCTGTTCTTTCAAAAGTAAATATTTCCTCATCATAAAATAAAAATTTCGACATGTCCAGATTAGATAATGTATAGTTTTTCCTTTGTATAAAAGAAGACGTTAGTGGGTTTACATATATATATATATATATGTACATAAAGTAAGCTATAAAATCATCAAAATTATTTTTTTATATATATAAAAAAATGATTTTGTAGCTTTCTTTCTTTGTAGATTTCCATAGCGGGTTTTAATGATTAGTAAATATAAATCAAGACAAAAGCTTGGTCCAAGTTAAATCCCAAAATTACACCTGGTGGTGTCCATCTTTTTCTTATTCTAAATAAATGTTCTGATTTTTTCTAAAAATACAATTTTCTATTTCAGTCAGTTTCTTAAGTTTATGCAGATTTTGCTGTCTTTAGTTCCCTGTACAATACTATTATAAAACAGATTGAGAAAGGGTTGGCTTCTGAAAATTGGCTGAGAAAATAATATATATTGATATCACTTTGAAGTGATTTTTTTCATCAGTGGACATCAGCCTTTCCAAAGGTGAGTGAACATATTAACTGCTTTTACCCCGTGAATCACATACGCAAAACCTTAATGTATCTGAGACATATAAAAATACATCATGGGACTTGGAAAGCTGGGGGTGTGAAGAGGTCTGAGAGAGATTTCTAGGTTCACTCTGACAGTAGCCCTGCAAGAACAGGAATACTCTAACACTGTATGGTACTGAGCTGCTTGGTCAGGTTGAATCTACAGATCCTGGAACATTAAATGGTGTTAACTTCTGCTACTTTCCTTCCTCCCACAGATGGAGGTTTGGATGTCCCAGAAGTCCCAATACCAGCCAAAAACAAAAAATTAAAATAAACATTAAAATCTTGTGAGCTGGATGTGGCTCAAGAGCCACAGTTTTACCTCCTTTATGAAAGAACATAACAATTGCATAAGTGTAATTGCTTTACAAAACTTCATGGTGAGATTTCTCCAAGCTGCATATAATAACCCGATGTCTTGATTACTGTTCTCCCGCAGTCTAGATTTTCAACTAGAACAGCATTCAAGAGAGTGACACAAACAGATTAAAACATTTAGCTACTGTTTGCATCTTTGAAAGTAGTTATAATTCTGATCCCAAAGCTGATTGCTGCAAGTTAGAATTTCCTTAATACACTGTATCAGACTTGTCAGAGAGAAACTCAGGTATGAAAGCTTTTCTTTCCATTGAAAATGTTGTGCACATGCTAAATTTTTAATGGTTAAAGGCATGAGCTTCCCTGTAATGGAGTTGGCACAACGCATGAAAATATTGCAGCCTAGAAAAGCTCTTTACACGTGCACTTTGATAGTTTAAAGGAATTCAAATGTGTTATCATTCTTTGTCATGTAATAAAATTATGTAATTTAACACACAATCATCAACATTTTATCATACTTCATGTAATACTGTTGTTCAAAAGACAAAATTTTCTCTAGTATCAGCTGGAACAATATTTTGAAGGACAAAAATTTCAGACTACTTGAAGAAATCATAACCTTACCAATGGACTAATGCATTTTCAGCTTTCGTTTTTATATAAAATCCACTATTTACAGTCCTTTGGGTTTCCCCTCCCCCTGTTTCTGTCTGCAAAATACACACAACAGGTTCTCTCTATGAAACAATGTTTTGTATTAAAGCAATCAAAATACTGGAACTGGAAACAATGGTGGATGTAATTTGAAAGAATTCAGTTCTGCAAAGACAGACAGCCCTCTTTGTCCTACTAATCTCTTTTGGGCTTCTGCCTGTCACTGTTTAAACTAAATTTATCTGCAACTCTTTGTATGGATTTTGAAGTAGTATTCGGTATAAACAAAAACTAGACTTAATTATGAACTCCTCTGAAATCCTTCATAGCAATGAGATGATTTATGCAGGTGTAGCAGAAATCCTTTTCTTATGCCTATATTTGTCAACATGTTTATGAATCCAGTCTAATAGGCTTACTTTTCAACAAGAATTGACAGGTTTTTTAATACCAAATAAAACTACTTTTCAGCTATTTTTTTTTTGCTTCAGTCTTTCATAACTTAGTGCATTTTGTGGAGAACAGTAACAGAGCTGTTTTATTTATATTTTACTAAAATTGTGTTTTGCTTTAATTATATATTTCATAATACATGAGGTAACCTAGTGCTCCAATAATGACAAATGATAGAATGGTACTGTAAGCTGATGGTATTCAGGAAAACAAATAGATCAGCCACATTTTCAGTAACGCAGCTGACAGTTACTCTTACTCTTGTCAGTTTTGCATCTCAGGTAATACAGTATGTTAGCTTTAAATATTTCAGCACTTAATATACGTGTATATTAATATTAATATCACATGTATCTAAAAATAAAAAGGAATAGCACTGTATACATATGAAATAAATCTTACTTCTATGTTTTTCTCAAAATGAAAAAAAAAAAGGACATTTTATGTCCTCTTTGCAGAAGCAAGGTCAGGTGTTTTTTTTCCAACAAATTAAAACCATGTTTTTCTATCAGAATGTAAAAAACCCAAAAGGGCTGGACTTTTTTTAATGCGATAGCCTGTGATGCAAGCTATGGTTGGAGCCTTCTCATCATCTTTTCCTGGAGATATTAGCAAAGTTGTTTAAAAAAAAGCAGAATCCACTATGAAGATCTGCATTGCTCCCATACAAATAGAGCAATTTTTCCCCTCTCATTCCATCATTTTTCAAACACTTGACAATCACTTCAGGCTACATATGAACAGTACCTGCACAGATCTGTTGCGCAGCCTGTATGAGATAGATTCAGTATATTTCTTGTTTGAACTGCCACAAAGATGTTTAAAAGACTAGAGCTCCTCTCATGAGGAAAGAGATAGGGACTGTTCAGCCTGGAGAAAAGAAGGCTCAGGGGCATCTTATCCAGGTATATCAATATCCAATGGGATAAGTAAAGAAGACAGAGATAGCCCCTGCTCAGTGGTGTCCAGTGATGAGAAGAAATGAGCAGAAACTAAAATACAGGAAATTCCACCTAAACATAAGAAATACACTGGAACAGGCTGCCCAAAGAGGTTGTGGACTCTTGGAGATATTCAAGAAACTTGGGGGAAAAAAATCAATTTACTTTGTTACCAATCCAATCAAAGTAAAATAATGAGAAACAAAATCAGATCTTAAAAATAACCATTCCCCCAACCCTCTCTTCTTCCTAGGCTCAGCTTTGCTCCTGATATCTTCGCCTCCTCCTCCATAGCAGCACAGGGATACAGGGAATGGGGGCTGCTGCCAGTTCGTCGCACGTTGATTTGCTTCTTCCTCCTCAGGGAGAGAACACCCCACACTCTTTACCTAATCCAGCATGGAGTCCCTTCCCACGGGACACAGCACTTCACAAACTTCTATGACGTAGGTCCTTCCCCACCTGCTACAGTTATTCATAAACTACTCCAGCGTGGGTCCTTTCCACAGGGTGCAGTCTTTCAGGAATCATAGAATCATAGAATCATAGAATGGTTAGAGTTGGAAGGGACCTTAAAGATCATCTAGTTCCAACTCCCCTGCCATGGGCAGGGAAACCCTCCACTACACTAGGTTGCCCAAAGCCTCATCCAACCTGGCCTCGAACACTTCCTGGGATGGGGCATCTACAACGTCTCTGGGCAGCCTGTTCCAGTGCCTCGCCACCCTCTGAGTGAAAAATTTCTTCCTTATATCTAATCTAAATCTCCCCTCTTTCTGTTTAAATCCATTTCCCCTTGTCCTATCACTACACGCCCTTGTAAAAGTCCCTCTCCAGCTTTCCTGTGGGCTCCAGTGCGGGCTTCCTACAGAACCATGGCCTTCTTGGGGCACAGCTCAAATGTTATTCACAGAGGCGCAGCCATGGCCAGAGGTGGGTTGGATTTGGAGCCAGGGAAGCTTCTAGCAGCTTCTCTCAAGGACCACCTTTGTAGCCCTCCTGCGTTACCAAACCATCACCGCACAAACCTAACACACAGTCTTTCAAACTCAGAGTTTCCAGACAGCATCCTGTGAGTCGCTGTCTGGAAGACAGCAGTAATATATGATTAGAGCTGCATACCCTCCTCCCTTTCCTCCCTCCCTCCCTCCCTCCCTCCCTCCCTCCCTCCCTCCCTCCTTCCTTCCTTCCTTCCTTCCTTCCTTCCTTCCTTCCTTCCTTCCTTCCTTCCTTCCTTCCTTCCTTCCTTCCTTCCTTCCTTCCTTCCTTCCTTCCTTCCTTCCTTCCTTCCTTCCTTCCTTCCTTCCTCCCTTCCTCCCTCCCTCCCTTCCTCCCTTCCTTCCTTCCTTCCTCCCTTCCTCCCTCCCTCCCTTCCTTTCTTATCATAGAATCATAGAATCATAGAATGGTTAGTGCTGGAAGGGACCTTCAAAGGTCATCTAGTCCAACCCCCCTGCAAGGAACAGGGATATCTCCAACTAGATCAGGTTGCTCAGGGCCTTGTCCAACCTGGCCTTGAACGTCTCCAGGGATGGAGCATCCACCACCTCTCTGGGCAACCTGTTCCAGTGTTCTACCACTCTCATAGTAAAAAATTTTTTCCTAATATCCAACCTGAACCTACCTCCCTCTATTTTAAAACCATTACCCCTTGTCCTATCATAACTGGCCCTCCTGAACAGCCTCTCCCCATCTTTCCTGTAGGCCCCCTTGAGGTACTGGAAGACCGCTATAAGGTCACCCCGGAGCCTCCTCTTCTCCAGGCTGAACAGCCCCAACTCTTTCAGCCTGTCCTCATAGGAAAGGTGCTCCAGCCCTCTTATCATCTTCGTGGCCCTCCTCTGGACCCTCTCCAACTGGTCCATGTCCTTCTTATGTTGGGGACTCCAGAACTGGACGCAGTACTCCAGGTGAGGTCTCACGAGGGCAGAGTAGAGGGGGAGAATCACCTCCCTCGACCTGCTGGCCACGCTCCTCTTGATGCAGCCCAGGACGCGGTTGGCCTTCTGGGCCGCAAGAGCACATTGCCGGCTCATATTGAGCTTCTCGTCCACCAGTACTCCCAAGTCCTTCTCCTCAGGGCTGCTCTCGATCCAATCACCACCCAGTCTGTATTTATGCCTGGGATTGCCACGACCCAGATGTAGGACCTTGCATTTGGCCTGGTTAAACTTCATGAGGTTGGTACGGGCCCACCTCTCCAGCCTGTCAAGGTCCCTCTGGATGGCATCCCTCCCTTCCAGCGTGTCGATGGCACCACACAGCTTGGTGTCACCGGCGAACTTGCTGAGGGTGCACTCCATGCCACTGTCCACGTCACCGACAAAGATGTTGAAGAGGGCCGGGCCCAACACGGACCCCTGAGGGACGCCACTTGTGACCGGTCTCCACTTGGACATTGAGCCGTTGACCACTACTCTCTGAGTGCGGCCATTGAGCCAATTCCTTATCCACCGAGTGGTCCATCCATCAAACCCATGCCTCTCTAGTTTAGAGAGAAGAATGTCGTGCGGGACAGTGTCAAAAGCTTTGCACAAGTCCAGGTAGATGACATCCATTGGTCGACCCTTGTCCACCGATGCTGTCACCCCATCGTAAAAGGCCACCAAGTTGGTCAGGCACAATCTGCCTTTGGTGAAGCCATGTTGGCTGTCACCCACCATCTCCTTGCTCTCCATGTGCCTTAGCATGGTTCCTAGGAGAATCTGCTCCATGACCTTGCCAGGCACAGAGGTGAGGCTGACCGGTCTGTAGTTGCCCGGGTCCTCCTTGTTCCCCTTTTTAAAAATGGGGGTTATGTTCCCTCTCTTCCAGTCATCGGGGACCTCGCCAGACCGCCACGACTTCTCGAATACAATAGCCAGTGGCTTGGCAACTTCATCCGCCAGTTCCTTCAGGACCCGCGGATGGATCTCATCAGGTCCCATGGACTTGTGCACCTTCAAGTTCCTCAGATGTTCTCGAACCTGCTCTTCAAGTACAGTGGGCAGTGGTTCATCCTCACAGTCCCTGCTAGTTCTTTCCACAGCTTGGGTGGTAAGACAAGAGGCTTTACCATTGAAAACTGAGGCAAAAAATTCATTGAGTACCTCAGCCTTCTCTATGTCCCGGGTAACCAGAGCACCAGTATCCTTCCGGAGGGGACCTACATTCTCTTTGGACTTCCTTTTGTCCCCTACATACCTATAGAAGCATTTCTTGTTGCTTTTTATATCCCTTGCCAAATTCAATTCCTTCAGGGCTTTAGCCTTCCTCACTTGATCCCTGGTCACTCTTACAGCTTCTCTGTATTCCTCCCAGGCTATCTGTCTCCGCTTCCACCCTCTGTAGGCTAACCTCTTCATTTTCAGTTGGTCCAGGAGCTCCTTGCTCATCCACGCCGGCCTCCTGGTCTTTTTGCCCGACTTGTTCTTCGTCGGGATGCACCTCTGCTGAGCTTGGAGAAGGTGCTCCTTGAATGTGGACCAACTTTCCTGGGCCCCTTGTCCCTCCAGGGCCACCTCCCACGGCACTTTGCCCATCAGGTGCTTCAAGAGGCCGAAGTCCGCCTTCTTGAAGTCTAGGGTACAGAGCTTGCTGAATGGTTTCCTTGCTGCCCCATGGATCTTGAACTCCACTGTGTCATGGTCACTGCAGCCAAGGCTATCCTTAAGTTTCACATCGCCCACCAGTCCCTCCCTGTTGGTGAGCACAAGGTCAAGCATGGCACCCCTCCTTGTCGGCTCCTCTATCATCTGCAGGAGGAAGTTGTCATCCACGCATTCCAGGAACCTCCTGGACTGCCCGTGCCCTGCCGTATTGTCTCTCCAACAGATGTCAGGGTGGTTGAAGTCCCCCATGAGGACCAGGGCTTGTGACCGCGAGGCTGCTCCTATCTGGCTATAAAGCGCCTCATCTGCTCTGTCCTTCCTTCCTTCCTTCCTTCCTTCCTTCCTCCCTTCCTTCCTTCCTTCCTTCCTTCCTTCCTTCCTTCCTCCCTTCCTCCCTTCCTCCCTCCCTTCCTTCCTTCCTTCCTTCCTTCCTTCCTTCCTTCCTTCCTTCCTTCCTTCCTTCCTTCCTTCCTTCCTTCCTTCCTTCCTTCCTTCCTTCCTTCCTTCCTTCCTTCCTTCCTTCCTTCCTTCCTTCCTCCCTCCCTTCCTCCCTCCCTTCCTCCCTTCTCTTTTCGGTTCAAATATTGGATGAATCTAAAGACCTAATCTTTCTTTCTCTTTCCTTGTCCTCTCCATCTCATCCCTGCTGCATGCTCCTCCACTCCCCAGGAGCCCATGGGATTTCTCCAAGCAAAGCACCGAGTGCTAAGGACAAGACTTCCTTCTAGGATATGGAGTGCAGTGATTCTTAACTATGTTTTGACTTTCTTCCAGATAACTACAGGTTCAAAGTTAGAGTATAGGTCTGCTATCCTATCTCCTTCATCTCATTGGTTATATAGAGGCAGCGGCTCAGCTGTCAAATTCTGTTGAGCTCTGATCCTTTATCTTTTGTCCATTTCTCTCCTTACATTATAAATCCATTTTACCCGCTGCCTAATATTTTACTTCTTTAACCTCATTTTTATCTTTTTTTGTTTTTAAACCTGATTTACTGTTTTTTCATCTGTTATTTATTTACGAAACAATATCTTTTTGCCTCTTAACATTTATAATTAATGCCATTTCTTTTAGAAACTCTTTTTGACTGCCCTAGTTTTTTGTACCAATCTGTCAGAAGCTGGTAGAAAAGCATTTTCAATTTTTTTCATGGAGGAAAAGGAACAAATGTTCTAATATACCAAATATTTAAAAACAGTATTCAGACTTATGACATGAGTTTTCTTGCAATATTTTAGATAGGTCTTGAAGAGATCTATTAAAATTGGCAATGATAGGAACTTAGAAGAAAGTAGTAGGTATGTTTTATTTATGGAAGATTAGGATTATGATGGGAAAAATGATGAATAAAGAGAATAACAGGAAAGATCCCCTATCGGTACTTCTTAAGTAACACAAAAGAGCAACAACGAGAAAAAAACAAGAGTTTTCAAAAAATAGGTTTTTTCCCTAAAAACTGTGTAATTGGTTTGTGGAACTCATTTATCTGTCTGTCTCTATCTCTGGATCAATCTTTATCTCTGCCTCTATCCTTTTCCTATATATTTATGTGTAAAGATAATTAAAAAATTCAATTATTACTATTATTGTAATGATCATACATAAGGATAATCTTCAATATAGGTTAATGAAAAAGGCAGAACAGTGTATTCTTACTTTTTACATTAAAAACTGATCAGTTAATTATTTCACATTAAATCACAACATATTTTAAATGCTTCTAATTCTGCAGATGAAGTGAATTTTGGGTGAAGAATGGCTGAAGGGCAAAGCTCAAAGGCTTGTAATGAGTGGGGCTACGTCTGGCTGGTGACTGGTCATCAATGGTGTTCCTCGGGGTTCATTTCTAGGGCCAGTTCTGTTCAATACTTCTATCAATGATCTGGATGCAGGAGATGAATGCATCATTTGCAAGATTGCTGATGATACCAAGCTGGGAGGTGCTGTTGACTGTCTTGAGGGACAAGATGCCTTGCAGAGGGATTTAGATAGATTGAAGCATTGGGTAATCATTAATGGGATGAAACTTGACATGTAGAAATGTCTGATTCTCACCTAGGATCAAGCAACACCAGGCAGAAGTATAAATGGGGAGAGGAGTGGTTGGAGAGCAGCCCTGCAGAAAGGGATCTGGGGGTGCTGGTCGACAGCTGTCTCAATAGCAGTCAGCAGTGTTCCATGGCAGTCAAGAGGGCAAACCACATCCTTGGGTGCATCAAACACAGCATAATCAGCCAGTCAAAACAGATGATCATCCCACTGTATTCAGCATTGGTGTGGCCTCACCTCGAGTACTGTGTGCAGTTCTGGGCCTCACAATTTAAGAAGGATGTGAAGATCCTTGAATGTGTTCAGAGGAGGGCAACAAATCTGGTGAAAGGGCTGGAAGGAACGTCCTGCTAGGAGCAGCTAAGGACTTTGGGTTTGTCTAGTTTGGAGAAAAGGAGACTGAGAGGTGACCTTTATAACCTCAGTAAATGGGCTTTAAAATGGCTTCCAAAAATACAATCTTGCATTCAAGCTTATACAAATGTTTTGATGTTTATATAAATATGAAGTTTACCTTTTTCTAAATGTGACTTTCAAGTCTACAAGTTTTTCTTCAACAAGTGATATGATGTGTAAGTAAAGGAGACAGATCTTTAGTTTAAAGGAAAACTACATAAATTTAAGAATGATTTTGCCCAGAGCAATTTATAAATGTGGAAACCAAATTTTCCACCTGGTTGCACCTTGTCACCCAATTTTTATCTGATGCCATAAACAGAACCAGCAAGATTTTTAAAAAAAACATAATGTTTTCTCAATTCTACACAAAATACGTTAGCTCTTCCTGGGGTAAAAGTCCTTAGGGAGACAAATAAGGAATTCTCACGTTACTACTTCGAAATTTTTCACAACCAGCAGTTTACAAATGTAAATATATTTCAAATAAATACCACTTTAAAATGTCACTCTGAAAATATTTAAATCAAATCTCTCTCCACCCCCCTCCCTCAACATTTTCATTTATGATCTCAATAACTGACTGAAATTCCCACCTGGATATTCTGTAACAGTGAGTGAAACACTTTGTTGTAAAAATGTTTAGGACTTCCATCAATCACCTTGTCACAAATCAGTGCATTACCTTAGCTGTACAGGGACTTTCTCAGCCACCCAGGAAAATCATCCCCAAGCGTGCTGGTTATGCACACAGGCACAGCCCTGATCACCAGCTAGTCCAAAGTTTTAACTATAGGACAAACCTGAATTTTATCCTTATATTGAAATTATAATTCCAAAGTCATAGCTTGCTACAGGGTAATTATGAAGTCATGTTGTGAAACAAGTTAAAACAAACATATTTGAAACTGTTTAAGTCTGTCTCATTGTATTATTTCAAATGTATTCTATAGAAAATTTTCTCAATTTGTCCACACAATTTCAAACTAGAAATTATGTTGACAGCATTATTTATTACTGTATTTTCAGATACAGGTGAAATTATAATGCAATGAAGAATAATAATGCTAATATCTACCATACCTCTATGCAAATAGATACATAGTAGGCAATAAGGTGTAACTGTCAAATCACAAGTTAATTGCCGACCGCAGTTGTTTTCTGAAAGATGACTGAAAAAATATTGCAAATAGAGATATTATATTCTAATTTCTTTATTTGATTCTGTTTTTTTAAAAGAATTCCTATCTTTGATTGATTTGGATAGAAAGTAGCTTTTTTAATTATCATCAAATATTCAGTTGAATATTTGAACATTTTAATAAATATAATAATGAAGAATATATATATGTGTGTATAATGATAATATATGCAAGCAAGTGATGCACAGTATGATTGGTCACCACCCAATGACCAAAATCTGTCCCGTCTCAAGAGAAAAAGCCCTTCTTTCCAGTAAACCCTCATCTCACTGATGCATCAACTGAGCATGATGTTGCATGATATGGAATACGTCCTTAGACAATTTGGTCCTCAATCCTAAATCTAAGTTCTAATCATAAGGAGAGTTGTGGATCCTTTGTCCCGGCCATGCTCCCCTCTATCCTGTTGTTCTCCTGCACACTGGCAAAACGGCAAGGTGGAAAGTTCTTGATGTCTCAGTGTCAACTATAAACATCGGTGCACTATCAACGTTTTTCTCATAGTGAATCCCAGACTAAAACCAAAGCACAGAGCTCTTCTAGCTGATAAAAATTAAAACTAACTCTCCCCAGTCAAAATCAGGACAATATCATACATTTTGCCTATATATGTGTGCATATTGAAGATACTTCATAAGATCAATGGCCCTTTAAATTCCCTGGTTTATTTTGTAGAAAATCATCCTATTTTATAAGAATTAAAATGTTAATTAAATACGTTTTACAACTATTATAAAAATGTTTAGTGTAGAATATGGAATGCACATCATTACAGATATAGTATTAATTTTTGTGATTTTAATTTCATAGCCTCTATTTCTCAATTTTTGGCCGAAAAACACAGAAACCTATATTTATGTTGCAGTAACAGATGATTCACACAGAGAAAACTGGACCCAGGAAGTTTTCCACCTTCCTATGACTCCTTAAGAAGATTTTTGTCTTTAAAAATACACCTATATTACTACAACTAGCAGCAGCTGCAGCAACAGTAGTATCATTGTTATTGTTTTTTGTTGTTATATCAGTATTGACACACTCAAAACTATCTGCGTTTCAATCTAATAAGGACCTGCTTTTGGCTGCTGCTGAAATCTGGCTTCCCGTGCTGATTTTTGTAATTTTGAAATTTACATCTCAAAATTATTTAGTTGGCCATTTCTGAGATAAGGTGAAGGGAAAACTTATAATTTGTCCATATTTAAGTAAAATAAAATAATACCTTCAGTGAGAATATGTTTTGCAACTTATTTGACAGACGGTAGAGGCATAGAAATCTTCTTCTGGGCTAGTGAAAGTTTGCCCAAACTAGAGAAAGTGTTTTTTTAAGAAGTTATTTTTATTTTTATTATTTAATTAGCTTTTTTTATTTTAGGTGACTATTTTTGATGGCATGATCCCAGTGCAACTTAGTGAATAAAACAGGTGCTTTTAAAAAAATCATAACTATTTAGAAATGTGATTGTTATCTACAGGCTTCCAAAATGATTTTCAAAGTAAAGGAATAACTATAACAGATAATAAAATCCTGAATTTAATAGCAGATTATGCAGTCTCATTACCAGGGCTAAATTATATATACATACATATGCTTATATATGTGTATGTATATATTTATACAGAAACATATACGTATGTAAAAATACAAAAAATAATAAAAAATACACATATAAATATAAGTATATCTTTATATTAAAAAGCAAACAGGTCTATACATCTTATCTATAATTTTATCTGTTATCTGTGCAAATACAATGATTAACCTATGTGAATTCTAGGAATATAAGGAGTATAAAGATTTGTCCAATCCTGTTGTAGCTCATTTGCACTGCAAGAAAAGTGATGTAATCTCAAAAAATAATATACACAGTTGTGTCTCCTATGCTATGTTACATACTTAGAGAATGAGGCAGTCGTTTGAAAATGTGGTCCATAACCACATGTTTTTTCAATACTTATGAAAAGCTTTCCTCCCACAAAGTGTTTGATTTTTTTTCTATTCTTTGTCTGCAAAATATCTCTTAGAAATCTTGAGTTTAGTTTTACACATCCAATGTATAATCAGTTTTCAAATTTATTTTACTTTTGCAATCTTGTTACAAAAGACTGCAAACCTTCTTTTAACGTTTAACTTATATTTACTATTTATCATATTAGTTTATCCATTAACAAATATGTTATCTGCATAGACAATTCACTCTGCTTTGGGAACAAGATATTTACAGAAATAATGGAGTATCATCTTTGGAGAAATTAAGTCCTCCAGCGTGAATTCAGTTTTCTAAAGGTGAAACACTGCTGCAAAGGCTGTTTTGAAAAATAGTGGTACCAACTCTAAAAATCAATTTCTGACAGTAATTCATAAACTGACAATAGAAAAGGCCGTGTATAGCTTACAAATGATTTGGGATGTCAACAGTGTTTGGAAGATTAAAAGCATGAGCTGCTGTGTTCCATGACTATGAAATGGTAACAGGCTAAGTGTGTATGCCTGTAGAAATGGAAGCTCTGCAATGTCTGTATCAAAATTAATATTTACTGAAAGAGACAGAAGTTGTGGATAAAAATATTAGCTGATTGTATATGCAAAGACTGCATCAAATTGTATTTGCACAGGCAGGCAGATTGAGAATATTGTCATCCTTAGTTTTGAAATCCCTAACTTTTGAACTCTGGCATACTTTTAACATAATTTTTCAATATAGTGTGTAATGTATAATGCATATATGTAGAAAAGGCAGTTCTGACAGCAACATGTTCTCACTTTATCTGCTGCTAGCTATTTCTTTCTCAGAAAGCTAATCAAACCCAAAAGCATTTCACAAATTGCAACAGAAGTGAGTTGAATTTCTTGTGAGATTTCTAATTCTTTCTTTTTGTTACTTTTAAAACAGTTATGTGTGACAGCTAATTTTACTTTGATTTGCATTTATATACCATATTCTCAGTTTTGATTATCTGAAAGGAAAGGAAATCAAATACCTAAAAAGGTTCCATTAATTTTTATCTATTCTGCTCTCATAGATATGGGAAAAAGTATTGATTTCAAAGCATCTTTTTCTATTATGAAGGCGTCTTTTTCTATTGTAAAGGTGATCTGTAGTATCAGGAAAAAACACTAATAATAATAATAATAATAATAATAATAATAATAATAATAATAGTACAAATCCTAGGACTATCAATCAAAATTGGGATTTAATTTGCATTCTACCAGGAAATTTTAACATGTCATCTTATTTCAGCAAGCAGATGGTGTAGCATTCCGTTTTCAGCTATTGAGAATGTTGATGAACTCATCATTTTTGGCACAGTTAGTCTTGTGCTTTTTAAAGAATAACACTTTACACTAATTGACAGAAATTACACAATTCAACTATGCACCCAATGCTCAACACAGTGATACACTTTATGAAGTTCGTGTTTCACTAACTTCAGTTACTAACTTCAGTTTTCCAATAGTTTCAGAGATTTCAGGTCAAGAAGTATTAGCCATTTCATAGATTTGATTTACCTGAACTTTACCTGTTTAAGAGTAAATGTCTGAGATCAGTTGTTTGTTTTTTTTTTTAATTCTGTTTTAATATGCAAAATGGGTAGATTGTCCATGCAGTTTGAAGAATTTACTTTGCTTAAGGGAATTCTGGAGATTTATATACATATCAGTGAGAATACATTGTAGCTTCAGAAAAAGTGTTTTTCTGTATCTTCAATCAGTGCAATTTTAGAATCTGTAAGAAAAGTAAGTTACAAAAGGACTGATTTGGTTTTCCAGTAATGCAACTTTTGAGACTGTGAGTCCCATTTCTTCTTTCCTCTGCTGTATGTGTCATGACATGTCAGACTTACACCTTTTATTAGAAAAAGTACACTATTATATTGCTTAAAGTACAGGATAAACCCACTACCACTGGAAAAACCTTTTCAATGATAAAATAGATCCTACTTTCCCCAAAATATATACAGCCTGAAGAAAACAATTCAGTATAAAAGAGGCTTCAATCCCTTGTTCAGAAAGAGTCATAACTAAAATCTGTTTTAAAAATGATTTGCTGATTTTACATGCAAGATTTTTGGCCAAGAGACAGCAGAGTTTAAACAGTGAACCACGAAATATAAAATTGCACTAACCAAAATAAGAAGAATAGAGATAAAATAAGACTATGTTACTGCTTTATAGTGTCACAATGCCTTATTATCCAAGAGTTCATTGACTTTAAAGAGATTAGGTAGGACACAAAGAATATTCAAATCTATCTAAATGAAGGGTCATTTTTGAAAGGACTAAATATCAGGTTATTGGAAGTTGTTATGGTTTAGCCTGGCTAGCAACTGAAGATCACATAGTGCTAGCTTACCCTCTTCCACGCCCAGGAATGTAGAAGAGAATTAAAGGGGGAAAGAGAAGGAGACTCGTCAGTTGAGATAAGTATAATTTAATAATAACTGTAATATAAAATTAGAAGTAATAATTATAATATATGAATATATATATATAAATATAATAATATAATATACACAAACAAGTGATGCACAGTATAATCACTCACCACCCAGTGACCAAGGCTTGTCTCATCCTGGCAAATGATTTTGAAACTGGTAAATCCCGACACCACAATCCCGGATAAGCGTGAGGCCTGAAAAGAGAACAAGAGAAAGACAGCACTCTGAGCGTCTGAGAATGAGAGCTCCTGGAAGAGCAAAAGCCCTTCTTTCCAGTAAACCCTCATCTCTATGTGAGCATGATGTTGCATGATATGGAATATTCCATTGGCCAGTTTGGCCCTCAATCCTAAACCTAAGTTCAAATCATAAGGAGAGTTGTGGACCTTCTGTCCCAGCCATGCTCCCCCCAGCCTGTTGTGCTCCTGCGCACTGGCAAAACGGCAAGGTGGAAAGTTCTTGATGTCTCAGTGCCAACTATAAACATCAGTGCGCTATCAACATTCTTCTCATAATGAATCTCAGACTAAAACCAAACCACAGAGCTCTTCTAACTGCTAAAGAGAAAAACTAACTCTTTCCCAGCTGAAATCAGGGCAAACGGCAACCCTAAAGATTTTTATTTAACAAGCTCAATGTGTTGTACATATTTGCTCAGCATATGACAATTTAGATAGGTACTTTTTTTAGCTACCTTCACTTAACTGTCTAATAAATCTCTGTTCACCACATAGAAAAATAAACTGTCTTTACAGAAGAGAATAGGCTGAATATTAATGCTGAATATTAATCCTTCGGCATATAATTTCTAGACCTGTATTAAGACAAGCTCTGAAGTTTTTTAATTATTCATCTTGTCTAACCTGAGAAATCGTACAGAAATGACTGTGTTGTTTGGAAAAGAAATAAAAAACTGAAAAGGTATGTTATTTTTTTCAGGAGATGATCTATATATTACTGAACACAGTGAAAATACCTACTGATAAGCATCATCGTTCTCCGCCACTTGAATGATGCTTTTTTAAAAAGGTGTTTGACAGATTAAAACTAACTACACTAGAAAAGACAAGATCAGTGAGCAAGAGCAGAGAAGAAGTTGAGAAAGAAAAATAGAAAGAGGAGAAATATAACTTTGAGAGGCATGATGACATAAAACTGTATACATCAAATTTAAAAATGAGAGGAAAAAATATTTTATCTGTCTAGATAGGCTGCTAGAGAGGACTCTGAACATGTTCTGATAATCAGATTTCTTATTGAAGTCACTATGCAGTTTAAACTATCCATTTCAAGATAAGTACACGCAGTTGCAAAAACTAAATTAAAGCTTTAAGATTAGGTAGCTATTAATTCAGAAGTACATACTAATAAACAAAATTTAGTATAATTTTGATACTTGTTTTGGTTTTACCATTTTAATGTAAAATAAATGGCCATAGTATCTTTCCAGTTACCCCAAATGATTATTAGCAATGTCACTAAAAAAGGCCTCAAACTTCTTCATGTCATTCTTTTAATTCGAGATTACAATTTTGAAAGGATTTCATTGCAAGTCTACAGAGAATGCATTGGAGTCTTAGATAGCAAAACAATGTATTCGGTTGTTAAGAGTGTCCAATACAATGGTATTACAAGGTGATGTAGAAACAGTGAAAGAATTTCAATGCATATCTTTCATTGTATTGCTTATATTATCAAGATAAATGTATCAATGTCTATAGGAAATAACAGTAAACTAATAAAATTTTAGTGGTTTTTTTTCTATACTTGTTCAGAGTCTCAAATCACCATTGTTTTATTTTTTTTTTTTAATAAAATGTTTCCAGTGATTCAGTGAGGTGCCCAATTTCAGCATGTTCTTAGCTTAGAGGTTATTAACAGCCTATACAAGTCAATATGCCTAAAGATGTTTCAAAGTAATTACTATTTAATGATCCGTTTTTCATAGCATGGAACAGTTTTAAAGGTGGAGTCCATTTTGTGTGATAATAAAAAGAAATTAAGAAGTTGTTTTAGTTGATAATATAATATGCAAAATTTCTGCCTGGCTCCTTTATACAGCTGTTCTGTCATATACATACTTTCAATCTATTCTGTAATAAATAACTATATATCTGAAATCATCACCATCTCATGAAGTTTTCTTGAATATTTGTTAATGGTATGTGTATATTATCTATTTATCTTCAGTATTTGTTTTATGAACAAACAGTCCATAGGATTAACTCAAGTACAAGATCCACAGAGGCCAGTGCAGTTTGTATTGCACTTGATGTAGCCGAAACGTAGTGCATTATTTCCTCTCTCACTATTTGTTTTTGCTCTGCCTGAATTATTGTTCCAGTTTCTCTTTGAGAACTTCCCTTATAAGAATAATCTCTCATGTATCTTAATGGCTTTTTCTTTTCATGATGAAGCATACAATACAAAGAACAATGGGATGTTACATGCATGTATGTAAAACTTTAGATTCTTCTAACTTTTCAAAATGCTTTCTAATTAAAGTATTTAGAACACATGCTTCTTTATATTAGAGCTAAAATATCTGGAAAGATTAGCATCCAGGTATGACTGAAGACATTCTGTGCACACTTGCACTGATCCGAAGCTGTGTATTTTATACGTTGGCAGAAAATATCAGATGACACTTAGTTAACTGGACATTGTTTTTCTTAATACTTATCACATATTTCTGTTATTGAGTATTAGGCCCAGCAACTGCAGTCATAGACCAAGACTTGACAGTTCCAGCTGTGGTCAAAGCAAAAGAACAAAAAGCCCTTTTTTGTACTCCTGGAAAATCCTTGGTGTTGTAGGTGATAATATTGTGGTGGAAGCCTTGTGTAACAATGGTATAAATCTTGTAAAAATATGTTGGTTTGTTTAATAACAGGCATAATCTTTTAAAACATATTTTGTATTAAAAGGAAATCTTGACTTCCTTCTGAAATAGTGATATTCTAGTGAAACGGACCATATCGATAATAGCATTTTGCAAAAGAATAAGTGCTCTCAAAAGAACAATATTTAACCAAAGCTCTTTAAATAGGAAAAAATTGAAGTCTGGAGACATAAATCTCTTCCTCTGTTCTCAGAGAACCTTGAGGATTTCAGAGTTTTCAAAAAACAATAGGAATTTTAGGATTTGACTTATCAAGTCTAAGTGCCAAAATCAAGACTAAACACATGGCTAAAATCTACTCTCCTTTATAACCTCTTACTTAACCTTTTTTCTGCAGCACTACTGCTGCAAAACGGCTGCCACATTTTTAATCCAAAAGCAGGCAGATGATGTTGAAATTCAGCAATGCAGTGAAGCAGCGTTTACCCTGCTGCTGCTGAAAAATTATAAAATGAAAAGTTCTTTGTAAATGTAAAGTAATATTATAGTTGCTATGTCAAGTGGATTTGCATAATGAAACTATTTAAATACAGTAACTGAAAACTGGAGGCAACAGTGGAAGAATGTTGCAAAACATATAGTCAGCATTAAAGATCTGTACTAAATACTCTTTCTACAGTCATATTATGAAAAATGTCTTACATTGTCTATATATTTCCTTAATCACTGAAATTTTATCAAGTATACCTCTGTACACTAAAATAAAACATAGGTCCTACTGAAGTTCAGGATAGTGTGAGGAGAGAGCAGGTTTAAACGCAGGATCACAGCCCTGGACTTCAGGAAAGTTTTATCTTTTCAGTGATCTCCTTGGAAGAATCCTGTGGGATACAACCATGGAGCTAATAGGGTCCAAGACAGCTGAATGATATTCAGGGTTCAATAAGAGAGACATAGATTTGTTGGAGTGTGTTCAGAGGAGGGCCACAAAGATGATCCAGGGGCTGGAGCACCTCTGCTACGAGGACAGGTTGCAGGAGCTGGGATTGTTCAGCCTTGAAAAGAGAAGACTTAGGGGGAACCTAATAGCTGCCTTCCAATAACTGAAGGGAACTTACAGGAAGGCTGGGGAGGGACTTTTTACAAGAGTGTCCACTGATAGGACAAGGGGAAATGGGTTTAAGTTGAAGGAGAACAGATTTAGATTAGATCTTAGGAAGAAATTCTTCGGTACAAGGGTGGGAAGACTTTGGAATAAATTGCCCAGAGAAGTTGTGGATGCCCCCTCTCTGGAGGTGTTCAAGGCCAGGTTGGACAGAGTCTTGAGTAGCCTGGTCTAGTTGAGAGGCATCCCTGCCCATGACAGGGAGGTTGGATTAGATGATCTCTGAGGTCCCTTACAGCCTATGCCATTCTATGATTCAACCCAAAGAGCAGGAAGTCAAGCTAAGGTGGCAGGAGGTCTATACATATGAATAAGGAGTTCCTGGCTAAACTCAGACATGAAAAGGAGGTATATAGGAGGTGGAAGCACGGTCAGGTGCCCTGGGATGAATATGCAAACACTCTCTGAGTATGTAGTTTGGAATTAGGAAACCTGAAGTCCATCTGGACTTGAATCTGGCAAGGGATGTGAAGAGTAACAAGAAAGGTATCGAGAGGTACAGCAGCTGTCAAAGAAAATTAGGAAAACCTGGCCCTACTGCTGAATGCAGCAGGACTCTGGTGACAGAGGACACAGAAAAGGTTGAGGTATTCGGTGGCTTGGTAACTCTGTCTTGGTAAGACCAGCCTTCGAAAATCTCAGACCCTGGAGATCAGAAAGTCCAGAGCAAGGAAGACTTAGACTTTGCAGAAAAGGATCAAGTTAGGGAACATTTTAACAAACTGAACACAAACAAGTCCAAGGGACCTGACAGGACTCACATATGTGTGCTGAGGATGCTGGTCAATTTAATTGTGAGGTCACTTTCAATTACTGATGAAAGGTAGTGACAGTTCAGAGAGGTTCTTGAAAACTGGAAGAAAGTAATCAGCACTCTAATCTTCAAGAGAAAGGATATAGGAACTACAGGTAAGTCAGTTTTAACTCAGTCCCTGTAAAGGTCTTGCAGCAATTAATTCTGGAAACCATTTCCAGGCATACGAAGGACTAAAAACTCGTCAGGAATAGTCAACATGGATTTATGATGGGGAGGTGATGCTTAACCAACCTGACGTCTTTCTACCATGAGGTGACTAGCTTGGTGGATAAGCAGAGAGCTGTAGAAAGTTTATCTTGCCTTTAGCAAGGCTTTTGACACTATCTCCCATAACATCCTCATAGAGAGCTGACATGGGTTAGATAAGAGGACAGTGAGATGGATTGAAAACTGACTGAACAGCTGAGGTCATAAGGTTTGTGATCAGCAGCACAAAATCCAGCTGGAGGACAGTCACTAGAGTTATACCCCAGAGTGTTGATATTGTGTCCAATATCGTTTAAGTTTGTCTTTAATGATCTGGATGATGGGCCCAAGTAGAGGATACAAAACTAGGAGAAGTGACTGGTACATCAGATGATTGTACTGCTGTTCAGAGGGGTCTCAAAAGGCTGGGCAGATGAAGGGAAGAAACTCATGAAGATCAACAAAGGGAAATACCAAACCTGGCACCTGGAGGGGAACAATCCCACGCATCAGTGCATGCTAGGGGCCAATAGGTTGGAAAGAAGCTTTTCAGAGGAGGACCAGTGGTCCTGATGAACAAGTTGAATATGAGCCAGCAATATGTCTTTGTGTCAAAGGCGGCCCCCAGCATTAGTATGAATGTCGCCGCCAGGTAAAGCAAGATCATGCTTCTCCTCTGCTCAGCTCTACTGAGGCCACATTTAGCTTGCTGGATCCAGTTCTGGGCTCTCCAGCACAAGAGAGGCATGAACATATTGAAATGAGTCCAGCAAAGAGCCACAAAGGTGATGAAGGGTTTGGAGCATGTATCATTCAAGGAGAAGCTGATACAGCTGAGACTGTTCAGTCTCGAGAGGACAAGGCTCAGGGGAATTTTATACTTGCAAATAAATAGCTTATAGAGTGAAGTAAAGAGTGAGCCAGGCTTTTCTTGTTGATGCCCATGACAGGATAAGACGTAATGGGCACAAATTGAAATTCCACCTGAAAGTAAGTATGGTTCACCACCCATACATGAGAGTGATTGAACAGTGTAACAAGTCGCCCAGAGAGGTTGTGGAGTCTCTGTCCTTAAAAATATTAAAAACTCAACTGGGCATAGACCTGAGCAACCTGTTGTAGTTGGCCCTGACCTGAGCAGAGGAGGTTGGACTAGATGATCTCCAAAGTTGCCTTCCAGCCTCAGCTATTCTGTGGTTCTGTGACTGCGAGTATTGAAGTTGACTCTGAGTAACAGGCTGAGTAAGATGACCTCCAGAGATGCCCTTCAACCTACATTATTTCGTGATTCTCTATAAAGAATTTGTTCAACACCGATTTTGATAATAGTGAAAAATGTAAGAATAAAAAGGATAGAATTAAATATGGTTACATTTCAGTTAATTTTTGTTTGTTCGTTTCTTCTCTCTGTTTTTGAAGTCTGGAACTGTGTGAACAAATCTGTGTTTCTTTTAAGACGCTATTATTTTAACCTGTTGGCTATCAGACATTTTCAAATGAAGCCTGAAGCAATCAGTCACTGTTTCATGTAACAAATGTAATATGACTCCATTATAATTTGGCAAGCTTATTTCTTCTAATGGATAATAATTATTGCTTTTAATGATTACTTTCTAATATGCTACCCAATTCTTTCTATTATACTTTTTCTTTGGATGCAGAAGTCCCCCTTCAGAGTAGATACTAATGTAGAAAATAGTTCTTAGCATGTCTCATAGATTTAGCTGTACTATTTGACCTTGATCTATTTTTCCTTATTTCTATTTAGTGTGCAAAGAATATTAATCTTTAGGAGATCTGCAGGTGCCTTAAATTTTGCAGACACAAATTATGTTCTCCAAAGGATTAATAAAGAACTATATGCTCTCTGAAATTTTCTTTCCTGTAGTCTTTTTTCCAACTAAGAGCTTTAATATTTTTTTCTGGAAAGACCCCATTCCCTATTTAAATGAAGTTTGGAAGCCTACCTTTTTGTCAATGGGCATTGTATTTTCAAACAGATCAGTGATCGTGTACAACACTAGATTTCTTATATAATAAAAATATTTATGTCATGGTTTTAGGCTGATCCGGCAACTAAACTCCATGCAGCCGCTCTCTCACTCCAGTAAAGCGGAGAGGAGAAAAATATAATAAAAAGACTGAGGGTCGAGACAAGAACAGAGGGAGCACCCACCAACCATGGTCCCAGGCAAAACAGACTCAGCTTTCTTAAAGCAAAACAGTTTGTTAACAGTTACTTAAAAGAATAAAGACAAGCAAAACCAGTTATTTAAAAGGATAAAAAGAAAAAAAGGCCAGATCTTAAAAACAACACCTCTCCACCCCCCTTTCCTTTTCTTCCCAGCTCTACCTCTTTCCCCCAGCGGCGCAGGGGGGCAGGGAATGGGGGAGTGCAGGTCAGTTCATCCATGTTGTTACTGCCGCTCCTCTCTTAAAGGAAAAGGAATCCTTACACCATTGTCCCTTGCTCCAGTGGATCCCCTACTCACGAGGAAAATCCACAAACTTCTCCAGCGTGAGTCCTACTCGCAGGATGCAATCCTTCCCTATCGGATTGCTCCGATGCGGGCTTTACCACAGTCTTGAATTCTTAGGGAGTTGTTGCCACTCGCTCCAGCATGGGTCATCATAGAGACTCTAAATGCGTCTCTACCTGTGCCCATGCTTCACAACTGTCCTCAGGCTCAAGCATCTCCTTCAAACAAAACACCTCCCCACCGACGGGGGTCGTCCCACGGACTCTAGATGCGTACCGTCCTCAGGCCCAGGCATCTCCTCTCTGATGTGGGTTCTCCATGGGCCACAAGTGGGTCTCTGCTCCACCAAAGACTGCCATGGCTGCAGGGGGGCCACCTGCTGTCTCGCCACCGGTTGCAGGGGAAACTTAGCTCCGGCACACCTCATCCTGTTCCATCTTTACTGAGCTGGTGTCAGTGTGGCCGTTTCTCTCAGATCTCAGTCCTCTCTGGGTGAACTCGACCCGGTGAGCACCCTGGGAGCGGGGCTCTCCTCGAGTTCCCCAAGTGGCTTCACCACCGCCATCCTCAGCAGGTGATGTCAGCCCAGTGCAGGCTGCTGCCCGGGGGAAGCGCCCCCCTCCCCTCTCCTCGCTCCTGGGCAAAGGCACACACCTTTCCAGTTCCTTTCTCCCAACTTAAATAGGGCAATTCACAGAGGCACCAATTGGCTCAAGCCCTGAGGGGGATGGGAGTCCGATCTGGTGGCCAGCCCCTGCCACCAGAACCTCCCCCCCACATCAAACCATGACAATTTATCATACAATAACATTCACAAATTCAAATCCATATTTCCTGAGACCTGTGAGATTTGTTGTTCTCAACTGTTAGTGGTGATACAAATGTACACAAGTACATTTACTTCCTCATTAGATAAAGTAGTTTTAGTCATGAAGCTGTATGGCAGATTTGAGTTACATCTAGACTGTGTATCTCTATATTTTATACTTTTTAAATCTAGATTCTTTTGAGAAATCCATGTTAGCACAAAGGACAATGGCTTCATTTGGGATCACTATTTTTTCAGATTTAAAAGTGTGATATTGTCACCTTTTCATCTATAATTCCATATAAATATAATAAGGTAATACGCACAGAATGACATTTGGAAGAAGAACCTTTAAGTACATTAAAAAGCTTGTATGTGTCAGTGAGTAGGTTAAATGCTACAGTTGTGTCATTCAGAGCTCATTATAGTAATTATATATTGAAAAAACAGTATCGGATATTCTTAAATGTAAAGTAATTTGCCTACATTTCTCTCCAGAAATATATTTGTGGGTAGATCACAGAAAGCACCTTCAAATTTAAAAATGTTACTATGTACAAGGAGATTAAAATTATTTGTGTGTATATACATATGCACATATTTATAAATGTTCTCTTTTGAAAATTTCGTCAGGTTTTGGTTCAATTTGCATTTAGATCAAGAAAGAATTTCAAAGTAAAACACCAGAATCAGGTAGGCCATATTCTCAGAAAATATAAGTTCTTCAGCTATTAACAGATTCCTTTCTCCAGTTCTTCTCACAACGTTGTAGGTGTTGCATCCCATCTACTACAAAAGCTTCCATTGCCAGCCGAAGTATCAAAAGAAAAATCAATAATTTTACAAGATTGTTTATTTAAAAGCAATAACAGTGAACAAAATATTCTCCATTAAATACAAATCAAGTTATTACACACCAAAGTATGAAAAAATATAGCAGCATATAGATGTTCAATTCTGCATTTGGTGAACTAAGCTGTCAATCATAAACTGAATTTAAAACAGGTGCTTCATAAGGTCATTTTAGCATTCCAGCTGTGATTGATTAAAAAGAACGGTAGACATACATTATTGCATTAAATGCGGGCTAAAATGTTTTACTCATTCTTACCACAGTTTTCAAATCAGTAACAAAATTCCCGTTGACCTAACCTGGTACTTGATCAACTCCATAAAAAAAAACCCTAACAGTAATGTTGGCATTAATTACCTCCATTTGAATTCAATAACATACTGGCACACATTCATGTATCTGAAGAATATATATATATATATGTGTAAACTGACAGATGAAATGGTAGAATTGTATTAGATTGTCAGATAAAATATCCATGATAACTAAAGCTGTGCTAAAAATCAGTCAAGGCAATGGTTCCATTTTTTAAAGCACTGAGTAAACACAAAACGGGACATTTTTTGTTGTGAAAAGCTAACAGAGGACATACTTATCAAACACAATTATGACCATGCTGAAAGGGACAGAAAGAAGTCTCTTTAAAACCTTTATATAGACGAAAAGGAGTTAACATCCAAACACATTACCATCTCCTCCTCTGAGGTGAGTTGACCTTGGCTGGCTGCCAGAAACCCATATCATTTCTCTCTCACTCCCCCTCCTTAAACTGGAGTAACTCCTGGGTCAAGGTAAAGATAAGGATATTACCAATTACCATCACAGGTAAAATAAAATAGAATCATCTTGAAGAAAATTGATTTAATTTTTTGACAATTATAATCTATTTGGATAGTAAGAAAAAAAAAAAAGACAAATTAAAACAATACCTTCCCTACACACTCCCAGACTTTACTCCACTCCTTCATTCCCAACTCCTCTACCTCTTTGCCATCCCAAGCAGCACAGGGAGGGATGAGGAACGGGGCCAGTTATAATCAGTCCATAACAGCTTCTCTCTGCCGCTCTTTCCTCCTCACACTTTTGCTCCGCAACAGCATGGGCTCTCTGCATACCATAGTTCCTCCAGGAAATTAGCAGCTGCTCTGGAGTGAGGTCCTTCATGGGCTGCAGCATGGATATCTCCTCTGGCACAGTCCTCTCCAAGGGCTGCAGGGAAATACCAGCTTCACCATAGTGTCTCCCTCAGCTGCAGTGGAACCTCTGTTCCAGCATCTGGAGAATCTTCTCAAACTCCCTCTCTGACCCTGGTGTCCACAGGGTTGTTTCTCACACTTTTTTTCATCACTCCTCACCAACTGAGAAGCATCTTTTGCCTCTTCTTTACTATGTCTTCCCAGAGGTGCCCCACCCATGGCTGACAAGCTCAGCTGTGCCCTGTGGTGGGTCTGTTGGAGCTGTCTAGAACCAGCTGTGTTCAGCGTGGGGCAGCCCCTTGCCTCTTTGCACAGAGGCCACCCTGCAGCCCATCTGCTGTCAGCACCTGGACACTTACACATCACCTTTGCAGAGATGCAAGAGGAATTAGACTGGACTTTAGCCTCTGATTCCCTCGTACATTAACCACTGCCACTGATTCCATGCACAAGTGCTAGGCTCTACAAACAGCATAAATTAACAGGAAATATTTGTATCTTATTGCAAGTGGTGGAAGAAGAAATTAATGCACATGCATGAGATGCAAAACGCATGCAGATGCTCTTCTGTCCCTGTGAAATTTACAGCTCAAACTCAAATTTTTTCAAAAATCATGCACTCAGAAATCACACTGCTCACAGCATAGAAGCTGATGCCCGAACACCCATGTGGACAGGGAGAGCTTTACTTGAGCACTGTTAGTGAGCAAGAGTCTGGTAAGCCTGGAGAATAGTGGCTTACAATCACAAGCTGTTTATTAGCATTAAGAAAGCGTATTCTGTATGAACAAGATGCAGCACAAATTTATCATTTTCTGTCTTAGTACTATCTAAACAAAATGTGAATACATTATGATCTGAACTGGTACCAGTCTGTATTATTACAATATAAATTTATTTGAAATATACTGTGTTATAGTACGTTCAGCTGACGAAATACTCAATAGGAGTTCTTAATGAGTTTCAAAAGTGGATCTATTGAATCTGTAAAAGAAAGTGTTCTTAATGGTATCTAGTTCAGTATGCTAAATCTATCTTACATAATTCCTTTGTCAAATAACAATGCATATATTTTCTGCATTTTATCAGTTCATCTCTAAATAGAGATGAGTGAATTCTTCAAAAAACATTCTCATTTGCATTTTAAATAACATTGTGTAAATGTGTATGTATACATATATAACATATTTTTATTTCTGTGCTAAAGAGACAAATAATGCTCACACGAATTTCCACAATAAACTGTCTAGAATGTTTAGAATTTAACCCAAACACAAAGCAAGGTTTAGATACTGTTACTACTGTCACTCAAGGAACCCCTTTTTCAACATCTGTCTAGCTGTTAACCCACAAAGGTACGTTTTCTGGTTTTGAAATCCATTTTACCTATTTTAACATGGATAGTAATCTATTTGCTATGAAAGCTATCATAACTGTTATGCTCTCAGTTAAATTAAGTCCAAATAGCAATCTGATATTTCAAAACAGAGGACTAGATTACTGTCAAGTGACTGCATCTTTCCTTATATATATACAGATTTCTATATAATTGGCCACTTTTAAAAAGTGTAATATGTCCGAAACATTAAACACACATATATATCATTTAAGTAGACTGACATCAAAAACATTTAATGCAAAAAAAATGTTTACACATTTTAACACTACTGACAAGATAATATAAGACTTATTTGTATTCAAATAGGCAGATGTCCTGACAGAGTTGAGGTTTCTATTGAACAGTCTCATGGCAGAAGATTATTTGCCAAGTAAAGGTGTTTATCCAGTTTCTTTAAATGGCTTTAGGCAGGTTTTCAATGTGTCTTGGAAATAACATTTTTTGACTTTCATTTGCCTGTCCTGCTTATTTAGATTACACACGTGGAGCAGAAACTTCTTAATTAGATTTTTTCCAGATGCCAGAAACTTGAGCTTAGCTGATGTTCCTTGCAGTTCTGCAATAAAATTAAATGCTACTATTAATAAACTATTAACACTCTCACATAGTTACTGTACATAAGTGTGGATACAAAAAGGCTAGAAACAGAAATTTTCCAGCTACTGCAGCGTCCTGTGAAAGTTCTTTTTCCCATGCAGGCTAGCTGAGAAACAGTTTGAGGTTTTTGTAAACTAAGACTTTATCTTGCACCTGTAGCTTGTTATGCAGTCTTGTTTATGGCACACTGGGAAAGTTGTTTTGAAATGGGTGTTGTAGCATTTAGCCAATCACTCTGGGAGGTGGATGGTCAAGCGACCAATTGCCTTGGCCATCCTTGTGAACCATATTATATATATATACGGATTTGTAATTAATAAACGGCTGATGCTGCTGATACTGCTGCTGCCACTGCTGATGCTGCTGCTGCTGCTCCTGCTGTTGGCGTTGGCTCTTTCTCCTGCACCTGAATTCTGTGTCGTTCTTCTCTCCGTCCCCCGACGGCAGCGACATTTGGTGACCCCGACGTGATACAACCGCAACTGAATTTAGAAGGTACGTGCTTCCCCCGAGGCTCCGGGGACAAAACTCTAGACTGAGAAGATGGGGCAAAGCTCCGTGAAAGAAAGCACGATATTTTCTGCCTTCAAAAATGTGATAACGATCGCAGGAGCTGACATAAGTGATGAAGCTCTCTGTGAATTGCTAAACTGGGCAGCAGAACATGAGTTTGTAGCTGATCCGGACACTGCCCTTAACCCAGAAGCTTGGGAACTGTTAGGGGATAAGTTATTTCATGAGATCATGCTTGGAGATAAGAGTGTACTTGACCTGCTATGTACGTGGTGGTCCCTATACGGTATAATGCGGAAGTGGACAGCAGGAAGAAAAGGAAAAGAATTACCGGGCTCTGACGAATCTGCGGGTGAAGGCTCTGAAGGGGACGATGAGTTATTTGAGGGAACACTGACCCCGGACAGCACAGGCAGCGTACCTGCCGCATCTCCGCTGCCCTCGGGCACTGAGAGACTCGCGGGGACTGCGCGGAGGTCCTACCCCTCCCCGCGGGATTATGTTCCGCCTGAGTACCCCTCACCAGTGGAACAGTTAGCAAAACTAACCGGTCAAAGCAAAGCGTTGGAGCGTCCCCCACCCTCCGCCCCAGCGGCCCCCCCCTCCTCCTCCGCACTACGGCCGTCCGTACAGCCGGCTGCTTCAGTGACTGCAGCGGGATCTGTCCTTCCTACGGCTCTGCCATTGCCGCAGCCAGGCACGGCAGCCGGGGTTCTACTGCAACCGGGAGGGGCAGGAGGTATCACGGCGGCGTCGGCTCCGGCGCCTTTGTGTCCCGCGCCAGCATCCGCGCATTTCCCGGCGCAAACGGCGCAGACGCCGGTAGCGGATCTCTCGGCACACCAGCGTACGGCGCTTTTGCGGGAAATACTACAGCAACTAGTGGTGCTGACGGAGGCGGTGAGACAGGCGCCGAGGGCGGCGTCGGCACCCCCCCCGACGGCGGCCCCGAGTGCGGCGCCGGCAGCCCCTCCGACGGCGGCCCCGGACGCGGCCCCGAACGCGGCGCCGGCACCCCCCCCGACGGCGGCGCCTGCACGGACAGTGATGCCGCCGCAAGCCGCAGCCCCTCAAGCTGCATTGCCGTGCGTAGCTCCGCAACCGTCCACAGCCTCCGCCGCTACACCGCCCGCTGGCCCGGCACCTGTGCCCTGCCAGCCTTCCTCATCCATGAGGCCCGACGATGCAAACAGTGTTACTGCGGACTCACTTACTACTCTGCGGGAAACTGTGGCGGTGGTCAGACATCGGCAACCAGTAACACAGCTGACCCACAACCGTCCATGGACGCTTCCCGAATGTAGTGTGACTGTGCGTCCAAAAAATTCAAAGCGGTTTTGGGAATCGGTCAAGAGGCGGGCTCTGGAGGTTGGGGACTGGGATTTAATAGAGAAAGTCGGGATGCCTAAAGATGAAAAGGGACCTGAGCGAGTTATTATAGTGCCTCAAAGTGCTGCGCAGGTAGATCAAGGTGGTAGTGAACCCACAGAGGGTATCATCCAAGCCTTTCCTGTACAGAAAGCTCTTCCTAACTCAGGTCAATCTGACACACATGATGTTATCGCTTGGAAAGTGGTCCAAGATTTGCAATCCAAAGTGGCACAATATGGGCTAGGGTCTCCTGAAGTCATGCAGATTATTAGAGTGCTGAATACTGACCTGCTGCCTCCATTTAATATTAGGCATTTAGGTCAGGTATTATTTCAACCTGTACAATATTCAGTTTTTGAGGCCAATTGGAGAAAGATGGCTGAGAAAGCTGCGGCTGGGAATATGCAACTACCTCCAGCTGATCCTAGACATGGAGTTCCAGCAGATGCTCTTATGGGAGCTAATGCCTTTTCTGATCCTGATCTTCAAGCCACCTGGCATCCTCAGGTCCTTGAGCAGGCTCAGAAGATTGGTATGGGAGCCCTATTAAAAGGCATAGACATGGCTGCTCCTAAAACACAATATGTGAAAATAACTCAGGGGCAGAAAGAGCATTTTTTATCTTTCGTAGAAAAGATTGCTGCGGCCCTCGAGAAGCAGGTCGAAGATGAGACCTTGCGGCAGCTGTTGTGCAGACAACTAGCAAGAGATAATGCCAATGATGAGTGTAGAAAGATCATAGATGCTTTGCCAGGGGAACCCACGCTAACAGACATGGTTGAAGCCTGTTCCAAAATGGGATCTGAGAATCCTAAGTCTGCTCTGGCTGCAGTTCTGCAGCCTATTCAATTAAATTCTGATCGTGGACTAAAAAGGCAACCTAAGGTTGAGAGCAAGCAGAAACAGATTAGACAAAAGAAGAAGAAGAAGGAGAACAGGGGAGCTGCTCACTGCGAGAGATGCGATAGGCCAGGTCATTTTGCAAAATACTGTCGATCTATGTACCATGCCAATGGTCGACCCTTGACACACTCGGGAAACTCGACCAGGAGCGCAAAGGGGATGTGCGCTCAGACACAAATACTTCCCCAGGGCATGGCACCGACACAGGCCTACTCAGCCAGCTTAGAGCCGGCACCCAGGGATCAATCGGAGTGGATGTGCACACCGCAGCAACAGTCATCTTAGAATCCTGTCATGTTAATAAGGTTCCCTTGAACGTATTCGGGCCCCTAGGACAGGGACTAGGTGCATTGCTGGTGGGAAGATCTAGTGTCACCCCTCAAGGGATCTTTGTACACCCAGGAGTTATTGATGCTGACTTTACAGGCCAGATTTGTGCTATGGTTTCCACACCCACCCCCCCTGTCACTATTCCTGAAAAGACTCAAATTGCTCAACTTGTGCCTTTCAAGTCATGTGTTCCCAGGACAGAACAACGAAGTCGTGGAGATGGCGGCTTTGGATCTACGGGACTTCCACAGGTCTTCTGGACCGCAGACATCTCTAGCCAAAAGCCACAGATGACATGTACCCTAATCCTGCCAAATGCCCAGCCGTCCAGGATTCAGCTCCGAGGTTTGATCGACACGGGCGCTGACGTGACAATCATCTCCTTCTCTGCGTGGCCTCCTAGGTGGCCTTTAGCCCCTGTGGGGTCAGCCATTGCAGGGTTGGGGGGAACCACACAGAGCTATTTAAGCGAACAACCTGTGGTGGTGAAAAATGCAAAGGGGCAAACAGCTACAGTTCGGCCCTATGTCACTACAGCTCCACTTAACCTCTGGGGGCGGGATGTATTGGCGGCTTGGGGGGTATGGATTGGGACAAATTTTTGATGGGGGCCACTGTGCTGAAGGGCGCAGAGTATCCTACGCTGCCTTTGCGGTGGCTAGTAAGCAAATCCATCTGGCAACCCCAGTGGCCCCTACCAAAAGAGAAACTAGTCGCCCTTCATCAGTTAGTTCAGGAGCAATTACAACAGGGACACCTTGAGCCTTCCACTAGTCCCTGGAACACTCCTGTTTTTGTAATTAAGAAAAAATCAGGAAAATGGAGATTGTTGCAGGATCTCTGAAAAATCAATGCAGTGATGGAAAGTATGGGGGCATTGCAGCCTGGTATGCCCTCACCCACCATGATTCCAGCAGGGTGGGAAATCCTGATCATTGATTTGAAGGATTGCTTTTTCACTATTCCTTTACATCCTGATGACAAGCCAAAATTTGCTTTTACTGTGCCTGCAGTTAACAATGCCGAACCTGCGAAGAGGTATCAATGGAAGGTTCTACCTCAGGGCATGAAGAACAGCCCGACTATCTGCCAATGGTATGTCGCTCAAGCTTTGTCCGGAGTCCGCGAGCAGTTTCCTGAGGCATACTGCTACCATTACATGGATGATATCCTGGTGGCAGCATCTACCCAGGACGAGCTGCTGAGGATACAGCCTCGGCTGCTCGCTGCTCTGCATTCTTATGGATTGCAGGTGGCTCCGGAGAAAGTTCAAAAGCATCCTCCTTGGAAATATTTAGGAGTCAAAATTCTGGATCAAACTATACAACACCAAGAGGTGCAATTCTCGGGTTCTATTAAAACCCTGAATGATGCTCAGAAATTGCTGGGTATCATCAATTGGTTACGTCCCTATCTAGGGCTAACCACGGCACAACTTTCCCCGCTTTTTAATATTTTAAAGGGGGACCCCGAGTTGAATTCAGCTCGGAAATTGACTCCTGAAGCGCGACGAGCACTGGAGGAGGTTCAACAGGCTGTTTCTGCTCGTCAGGTTTATCGAGTGGATCCCTCCATTGATATCACTGTTTTCATTACCACTCCAGATTTTCATCCTACAGGTATCATTGGCCAGTGGAATAAACAGTGGCCCGACCCTTTGCATATTCTGGAATGGGTCTTTTTGCCACATCAGCCAAAAAAGACAGCATCCACATTGTTTGAATTGATCGCTTGTCTGATAATCAAATGCCGCCAAAGGTGTTTGCAATTAATGGCAGCGGATCCTGCGACAATTGTTCTTCCAGTACAGCAGGAACACTTTGAGTGGAGCCTTACTAACAGTGCTCCTCTGCAAAGTGCGCTGCAAAACTTTTCGGGACAGATTGCTTATCATCTGCCCAGCCATAAATTACTGCAATTGGCAAAATCGACAAGCTTTACCTTGCGGCCAAAAAATAGTCGGGTGCCAGTGCAAGGACCCACCGTCTTCACCGACGGGTCCGGGAAAACCGGGAAAGCTATTGTTACCTGGAAGGAGGAATCTGAGTGGCAGGTGCTGGAAGGCCACGAGTCAGGCTCAGCCCAGTTGGTTGAACTGAGGGCTGTTGCCATGGCTTTTCAGCGGTTCTCTCAGGTACCTTTGAATTTGGTCACTGATTCTGCCTACGTAGCAGACATAACCCAACGCTTAGATTGTTTACTTTTGAAGGAAGTGAATAATGCGGCTCTGTTTTCACTATTGAAAACTTTGTGGTGTGCAATTCAAGCTCGAGTTCATCCGTATTACATTTTGCATATCCATAGTCACACCAACTTGCCAGGTTTTATAACAGAAGGCAATGCCAGGGCTGACATGCTAGCTAACCCTGCGTGGGTAGCGCCTCAGCCTGACAAAATTGCACAAGCCAAGGCATCGCATAGTTTCTTCCATCAAAGTGCACATACCCTGCAGAAACAGTTCCACTGAACGCCCACTGAGGCTCGGGACATTGTCAGCGCTTGCGCTGACTGCCACGGACTTGCGGCACCTCTGCCATCGGGGGTAAACCCCAGGGGCCTAAAGGCCCTGCAGCTTTGGCAGACGGATGTAACGCATGTTCCTGAATTTGGCAGGTTTAAGTATGTGCACGTGTCTATTGACACTTTCTCCTCAGCTATGTGGGCATCTGCTCATACTGGGGAGAAAGGTCGCGATGCCATTGCCCATTGGAAACTCGCCTTCGCGGTCTTGGGCGTGCCTTTTTCTGTGAAAACCGATAATGGCCCGGCCTATGTCTCACAGAAGACACGGCAGTTTTTACACCTATGGGGTGTAAATCATACCTTGGGTATTCCGCATTCTCCTACTGGCCAAGCCATTGTTGAACGCGCTCATGGCACTTTGAAGCGTGTTTTAGATAAACAAAAAGGGGGAATGCATGGAGAAACCCCACAGAGTCGACTAGAAAAAGCATTATATACAATTAATCATCTTACAGTGCCACCAAATTCAAATAATCCTGTTATTCTGAATCATTTTCTTTCGTTGCAGTCTTCAGGCGAGACGCACCTGCCTCAAGCGAAAGTCTGGGTACGGGACCTACTCACTAAGAAGTGGGAAGGCCCGTGTGAGCTTATTGCTTGGGGTCGTGGGTATGCTTGCGTTTCCACAGATACTGGGGTACGATGGCTGCCTGCAAGATGCGTTCGCCCTGACCTGCGGCACCAGAAGCAGAACAGGCAACCTCCAAGGCAACCTTCAAATGACGGCCAGAATGCAGATCATTCGATTGATGATCCTCCTGATGACGACCAAGACATCGACCATCAGCCCGGTCCTTCTACAAGCAGAGACTGAACTTAAAGTTTCTTATGTTATGGAGTCAGAATGTAGAGCCCTTAAGGCTATTTAGAATTAATGACTGGACGTATAACTGGGTTTGCTATATGTGTATCTCTTATGGCATTGCTGGAGAATCTCTCTGCCTACTTTAAATTAGTCTTAAACAAAAAGGGGGAATTGTGGATACAAAAAGGCTAGAAACAGAAATTTTCCAGCTACTGCAGCGTCCTGTGAAAGTTCTTTTTCCCATGCAGGCTAGCTGAGAAACAGTTTGAGGTTTTTGTAAACTAAGACTTTATCTTGCACCTGTAGCTTGTTATGCAGTCTTGTTTATGGCACACTGGGAAAGTTGTTTTGAAATGGGTGTTGTAGCATTTAGCCAATCACTCTGGGAGGTGGATGGTCAAGCGACCAATTGCCTTGGCCATCCTTGTGAACCATATTATATATATATACGGATTTGTAATTAATAAACGGCTGATGCTGCTGATACTGCTGCTGCTGCTCCTGCTGTTGGCGTTGGCTCTTTCTCCTGCACCTGAATTCTGTGTCGTTCTTCTCTCCGTCCCCGAGACAGCAGCGACACATAAGTGATCTCGCTTTGCTTTTTCACATAGCATTAATAATACTTCAGTTATAGCAATTGCATTAAAATATTGTATTGTAAAGGTAAGATCATAAGAGTTAGGAAATACAAGTATCAAAGTCACCTGGTCAGTTCTGTATGCACTACAAAATAGTCTTTAACTATGCTTTTCTTCCACAGAAATCTCCGGTTGTTTCATTTCATGTGCTGCAAAGGTTTATTGAATGATGAAGATAATAAATTTTTTAGGATTTATAGTCAGTCTTTGCCCTCCCTATTAACTGCACTTTGTTCAAATCTTGTTCTAAACTTTTAATTATTGATTTTCTTGCAGTCTTCTTTTTCCAGCAATAGTAATAGTCATTGATAAGCCCCCTGAGAAATGTTAGCACAAACATCAAAATGGGAGAGGATAAAATGATAAATTTGCACAATTCTGTTTGCATGTTCTTCAAAGCCTTTTTCTTTTCCTTTAAAACAAAAGGATTTTTTATACTGGGAAAATTTATATCCCATATTTCATGGGAACAAGTGAAAGTGACACTGACTGGTGAAAACACATGCAGTTCTTCCAGGGCGTGGTCACACTGATACGTATATATCAGTGAACACATATGTGCGTGCATATGCAAGCATATGTGTGCTTACATGTAAATGTTTACATATTTTCAAAGCAAAAAGTTACTTATAGACAATGGGTCTTTTTAGAAGTGATATATCAAAATCAAGGAAATGGTCCAGTACCGAAAATGGCAACAGTGATTTTTTCTCAGCTGTCATGTTCTACTGTCAGCTGAAACAAGCAGAATTTTTTGCTAGTGTCTTTACAGGCATTACTGCAGTCCAGTTCTCTTTGTGGAAAATATTTTACTCTTAGGTTATGTCATAAATGCTCATCTGTATGTCCATAAAGTAGCACAGAAGCTAGCAGGTGGGAGATCCCAAATAGTACCCTGTCCCACCTGCTCTCATGTCCATCAAAAGCCCATCAGCCTATTAAAGGTGCTTCTCCATGAGGCCGGAGGAGTAGAGAAGCACAAAGGCACATGGGAACCCAGATTCCCAAAGGCAGACAGGAACTCAGAAGGGACTCCCTACCCAGACCCTTCCAGGGCTGTTCTAGGACACTCTTGGCCTCAGTGCCCATGCCTAAAACCCATCAAGATGAGGGAATACAAGAGCCACCCTTTTGACTGGGGGATATTGTTGCCTCGGGGTGTGGGAGACAGGATGCAAGGGAAGAAAGTTTTGGGATTGTAGAAGTTTTATTATGGGGTATTTAGAGGAGGAAACAAAAGTGGGAAGAGGGTTACATTTTGATAGTTTGGGAAGGGGCAAGTATGGTAATACAGAGGAGTAAAGGGATAAAAGGGGCTAGTCACACGTAAATAGTTGCCTGGTTGACATGCCATGCCCTGCACCTGATAGCACACTCTGTCCTATCTCCTTATAAAATTCCTTTATAACTTTTTTCCTGTTTGAAGGATATCTATTCTGTGTGTGTGTGTATAAATGGGGATCTCAGTGTCAACAACTGAAGTCAGACTATGGAGTGGAGAGCCCATGTGTCTGTAGTGGCAACGGCTGGAGTGAATGAGGATATGATAGCTAATGAAGTTGAAGGTGCACTACTCGGTGAGGTGACCTAGGAGCTAGACATATCTCCAAGGGTAAGACCACAGGGGAGCTGGCTACTGGAGACCAGGGGAGTCCTGGACAGCTTTGGGTGTGCAAGTGTGCTGGAGGGATCCACAACATACAAGTGTATATACATGTTCCCATAGGTGCATCTCCATCCTCATTAGCCAGAGAAAGGAGCATTGAGACTGTTGGTGCTGTCTGTGTTCATGTGAATTCTATCTGTGCTTGCATCTGTTATTTCTGTGGCTGGTCATGCACATACATAGCATACATTTATGCTCCATTTGTGTGTGCCTATTGAGAATACATCGTCAGCGTCAATTTTGGTTGGAACTAGGACAAGGAGCTGAAGTTGCCTCGCCTCTTCCACACACATTCACAAATACTAAGCTTCTACCTTGTAAATAGGGAAACGGGTCAAAATCTTCTATGCATCCAGAGACAAAGAAAGTGCTCATTACTGAAAAACACAAATCAGAATAAATTATGAAGATGTGTGATCAGTTAACTCTTTTAGAAAAAGAGAAGAAAAAAGGTGGGAAAAAAATTTGGGTTTTTTGTAGCTCACACCATAAATAAGATCTCACAAGAAGTTACAAGTGAATGGAGGATTTTGTTCGTTTTTGAAGTGCAAGTTATTTATCTCTGTTTGTGTCAATGAGCAGTTATTCATATGAATAACAATTATATCTAAGGCTTTTGTCTTCTTAGATGCTTCCAGGAACTACTCAGATTTGCCCAATTCAAGATTGTGAATAGGAAAAAAGGTAAGACACAACATTTTCCTGGTATTAAGATGGAGTGTATCTCCTTTAATGGTTCTTGCAGGTTGAAAGTGATTGTCTTTATGGATCTTTTTCACAGTTTTATGAACCATAATTTAGGCCCTAAAGTACATTACAGTTTTCATAGTTTCATATTCTTCTGGCTTGACATGTGAAGTGCTGACAGTACAACATTTTGGATATTCATCTATCTTATTTCGGTGATCTGCAATGTGTGTGGGAATCATAAATCTCTGCTCTGCGCATTTACAAACTTTTTCAGGCAGTGTTGCTCAGCCCATTCCTATTTAATTATTGCTCAGAGTTTCATCAGAAAAACCATATTCTGAAGCACATAAAATCAATCAAACATGCCATATTTCTTCTGTACATTTGGTGTAGTGCAGACTGAATAATAATTATGAGAATTAGAGGTATAATTCAACTAGTAAATATTGCCATAATTATAATTGGGTTGTATAATTTGTCTAATACAGATATTCCAATCTAGCAAATATATTTTGAGTTTGACTTTATTCAAAAAAAGCACAGAGGCAAGAGGTAGGATGGGGTAAGGAATGAAAATGATGGTCTTTTTACATGGTCTGAAGTAAAATTTGTGAAATGTTATTAGGTTTTATTGGCATAAAATAAATTAAATGACATGATGGTCAGGAAAAAAGCTATTAAGTAAAAATGCCAAAATGAAATAAAAATGTTTGTGCTGTTTAACTGAAGTATTTCCATTCATTAGAGCCAAAATTATCTTCAGTGTTTATGTATACTTCTTTTATGGCTTCTGCCTCAAGATAAATAATTTTTGAAATCACAGAGATGTGGGATGCAAAAAAATAAATCACTTCACATTCAATTCTAATCATACTCTATTAGAGTTTCACCCAAAGTGATGCTGAGGAAAGAGAACTAGCCTAAAAATGCCAGGATATTATGCTGTGCAAACCTATGTTTCCATGAGAACTACGGCTGTGCTGTGATTGTCATATATACGGAAGAATTTTGTCAGCATACTTGCCTGGTTTCTCAGTACTCAGTAGTTTATACGTAGTTACACTTTTCCACTATTTTTAGCCAGAAGAGATTGTTCCATTTTTTCATTGCATGCATCCGTATGAGGTAAATAGAGGGTTGGAGAATGAACAGTCTCAAGCACTGCAATGATCATCCACACTGCTTTAGCATTACCTCTCTCCTTGGTTCTACTTGTGCTAACTCGAAGGCAACTCTGTTATGAAGATAGTGTAGACATTAGCCAAGCTAATGCCATAACTCTTGGATCTAGAAAATATTTCTTGGCATGAAGGACTTGTCTTTTATTTATTTTTGTAGTATTTTAAAACTGCTGCCCCAGCCACAATTTTTCGGGAGGACATGGTGGTGGTGATTGTTCATTGGTATCAATGCTGTTAGGAATGTGGTCCTCTCAAAGTAATAGAAGGACGATTGTGAGTGTGCAGATTTTTCCAGATAATTTAGTCAATGAATCTTTCATGTTGAATTTTATAGTGAACCATAAAAGACTCAGTTTGTTGAAACTACTCTGTGTGATTTCAGCAGTTTTTTCTTATATTCATTGTTATAAATAGACACATATTTGTGTGTGTGCCATTGCTCGCCCATAAGTTCAAATGTTTGAAATGTTCAAATGTGTTTTTTATACTTTCTCCTAAATGAGAATGCAAACAGTAACCTATTCTCTTAAGAAAACTGTACTACTTTTAGGCTAAAAATCAGCACAAGAAGTTGGTCTCAATCACTGAGTTTGGTCTGCTAGAAAGAATGTGATCTCTTCTGTTGTTACATTAATAAGGTTCTTTTCTCTAGAGTAACCCTTTAGGATGTAACAGTGTAATCTCTAATCTCTATCTTTTGACGTTCTTCACTTCTCAAAGACCAATCGTTATCTGAGAACTTTTTTATGTCTTTTATTCCGCTCCACCCCCCCCCCCCCCCCCCGAGAATGAACTATTCAGTCCCATTGGTTCATAAAGAAAAAAAATGGAACATAGGAAATGAACCAGATCCAAGGTCAATCTCCGAATTAATACAGAACAGGAGATGTTTCATGGAAGGTATAATAACAATTTGTATACAGAATGCTGATGCTTTGCAATTTGGAAAAACAGCACTAATCCAAGAAAGAGAACGGAAACAGAGTTTTGTGGCTGTTGTGAAAATGTGCTGCTTCAGCAATGACAAACTAGTGTGGAGACCTGAGAGCAGTTCTGCAAGCCTCTCATGCCAAAAGAGCAAAGTAGGGGAACAAGCCAAAACTCACAAAGGCTTGGAAACCTGCCTGACATAAGTTTTAAGAAGCTTTGAGAAGGGCTTTGTTACAACACTGACAAAATTGTCGAATGGTCTGACTTCAGTCAGAACTGATCTGCATGATAAATATTTATTTCCTACCAGACTAATGGCACTCCCTAAACTAAAAAGACAATTTTATCACAAACTTCATTTATAGTTGCTTACGTAAGAGGAACCAACAACAAGAGGTGCTTTGCTGGATGTTGTTCGCACCAACAAAGAAGGGATGGTGGGGCACGTGATGCTCAAGGACACCATTGGCTGCAGTGATCATGAAATGGAGGAATTCAAGATACTTAGAGAAGCAAGGAGGGTGCACAGCAAGCTCACTACCTTGGATTTCAGGATAGCAGACTTCGACCTCTTCAGGGATTTCCTTGGTAGAGTAAGATGGGATGAAGCCCTGGAGGGAAGAGGGGCCCAAAAAAGCTAGCTAATATTCAAGGATCACCTCCTCCAAGCTCAGGAGCAGTGCATCCCAAAAAAGAGGAAGTCAGGCAAAAACACCAGAAGGCTTGTGTGGATGAACAAGTTGCTCCTGGACAAACTCAAACACAAAAAGGAAACCTACAGAGGGTAGAAGCAAAGGCTACAGAGGAAGCCTGGGAGGAACAGAAAGGAATTGTCTCATCAGCCAGGGATCAGGTTAGGAAAACTAAAGATCTGATTATCTGGGATATAGAGAAGGCTAGGTATTCAATGATGTTTTTTGCCTCAGTCTTCATTGGCAAGAGCTCCAGCTGCACAGCCCAAGTCACAGAAGGCACGGGCAGGGACTGTGAGGATGAAGAACCACCCACTGTAGGAGAAGATCAGGTTCAAGCACCTCTGCTATGAAGACAGGCTGAGAGAGTTGGGGCTGCTCAGCCTGGAGAAGAGAAGGCTCTGAGCTGATCTTATAGCAGTCTTCCAGTATTTAAAGGGAGCCTACAGAAAAGCTGGAGAGGGACTATTTACAGGGTCAGGTAGTGAAAGGACAATGGGCAATGGCTTTAAACTGAAAGGAAGAAATTTTTCACTCAGAGGGTGGTAAGGCATTGGAACAGGTTGCCCAGATAAGTTGTGGATGCCCCATCCCTGGAGGTGTTCAAGGCCAGGTTGGATGAGGCTTTGGGCAACGTGGTGTAGTGGAGGGTTTCCCTGCCCGTGGCAGGGGGGTTGAAACTAAATGATCTTTGAGGTCCCTTCCAACCCTAACCATTCTATGATACTATGATACTATGATACTATGATTCTATGATTCTATGATTCTATGTATTAATTTTAAAATTAAAAAAACTTAGCACAGTTTGTAGGAATAATGGGTATATCCAATACCATTATGTGTCTATCCATTTTGTGTATTGATCCCCCTTTGTAGCTAGTTATAGACTGTAAGCAAATCAGAATGTATTTATAAGATATAATGACATTAAAAAGACAATTAATTGGAAAAACAGCACTAATCCAAGAAAGTATAATCTTAAGGAAATTTTATGGCAGCCTTGGGGAGAGACCCAGATTATTGCCTTAACTGAAGAAAAAAACAAAGAAAATGAATTTATAAGTATTTATTTTCTGTCAGTGCCTAAAGAACAGCTTCTTTCCCTGGCCAGCCAAATGCACACAGCTCTGTCCAAGTTATATCATCTGTTGTTTTCTGTTTGGTGGAAAGAATCAATGGTGACAACAAAGACCCGAAGGGAGAATTAGTGTTACCCTTGTTATGAGCGAAGGGTGACAGGTAGCAAGGCAGGCAAAATCGCAAGTCATCTGCTTCTGTTTGCTCCTCTGCTAATGAAACAAATTGCTTTTCTATAGTCATAGAAGCATAGAAGTATTTTAGATATATTTATATATTTTTGTCTATTTATATTAATCTCATTTTCATGTTAGAACAATACGATTTCAGTTTCTGTGTTCTGTGCAAAAAACTTTATTAAGATAATAAAAATTCAGAATTATTTGTATTAAATTATTTTTTATTATTTGAGTTTTCAGAAGTTATCCATCAAGGTTCAAGATCTTTTCTGCATTTTTATAAAAATAATCAACAGATAATCTGTGCTCTGAAGAGGTTCAACTGTGGTTTGAAAAATTAGAGTTATTTGGAAATAATAGTGAAACAGTAGTCATATTTGCCCTTCTGATAGGCTTGGAGTTCATAAAGAGAGGTAGGAGTACACAGCAGGAGAAAAACTGCCCTGTCCTAAGAAACAGATTGCATCTGTTGTACCATTGCCTGTCTAGCATGAGAGAGGAACATTCTAAGTGTTAAAAAGAAAACATTCTCACCCCTCCTCCCACCTCCTGCATTAAAATCAAAACCCCATAACTTCCCTCCATTATTCAGTGTGTTGAAATCTGTTAGCTAGAGAACTCGACTGTAGCACAGGAAGCTGAAATTCAAAGAAACAGTTTAATAATTCAGATCGGACCATTATGCCCACTCTCAATCCTTCTTTTTCCTATAAACGAAAAAACGCATGTTCGGAGGGTTTAGACCTTTCACAGCTAGTGAAAGATCTCTCTAATCCCTGAATCTTGAGCTATTTTAGGCAGGTTGGACGGTCCTTTCTTTGGTTTTTAGACATAAATGACCTTGTCAAAACTAACATGTATGTTATTGTGAAATGCTATACTTTGAATATCATGAACATTTTATCACTTAAAACTGGTAAAAACTTGGCTAATCACTGGTTAAGATTTCTAGAGCAAGCACATATTCACATAGTGTTGCTGATTTATACCAGGTAAGTGTCAAAATCACTCCAACTCTAGCTAATTAACCTTTTGTGAATTTCGTGTAAACTATTTTTCTGAAACCGCAATGGTGACAAACGGCTGATGTTCTTTTTTTTGCAGTGAAAATCTCATTTTGCTTCATAGATCCTTGTTACCCTGCACATGTCCTCTTCTCAAGAGAATGTTTTCATACAGAAGACTGCAGGAATATAACATTTCATATGGGAAAAAAAAGCCACTTTTTCAGACATAAAAGAAGCCTGAGCTTAGTTGTGGAGGGAATTCTTTTCAGTATTATTGCTTCATAAAATATATTGACTTCAGAGCTGCAATCTGTTCCAAAGAGAATACTTCACAGGATTTGGTTCAGCTCCCATCCTCCCCAATGCCACTGGCAGAATGTGTTACATTTGTTCTCAGAACACACCCAGGGAAAGAAAGAAAAGGGAAACAGACAGCTAGTAACATTTAGTGCAACTGCAATTCACTCTCTAACAAAGGACAAACAGTGAATGGGGAATGGAGAACCAGCAAACATAAAATGATTTTTAAATACAATCCAAACAGGCATAACATAACTGAAAACAAAGCTGAGACTTTTGGGGAAAGCTCACTCAAAATGTCAAGATCATACCTCCTGGAAAAAAAAAGTATGTTTAGGGATCAAATTAGACTACAGTAAATCAGTATTCATGTTATCAAGATGATAGTAAAAGCATACCAGTATCTCAGCTTATGCTGTCTCATGGTCTTTTTTGTTTATTTTAAGAACATCCTCAGTGTCTAAGTACAGAAACCTACATCAGAGCTACTCCCTTTACCTTTATGCTTAACAGGCACCTACCAGGTGTTAACCTGACCTATTTTAGACATCTGCTTCAGGGTAGGAAGAATGGAGCTTTCAAAGTACTTTCTTCTCTTCATTATCTAGAAAAAATCCTAGTGTATGCAGCTCTGATGTAAGTATGCATATTCAGTGAGATGAATTTCCTGCCCCAAACAACAGGCATCCAGCTTCCCTGTTCTGCTGTTCCTTACTCCCAGGTGGTTGTAACCAGCAGTAAGACTCTGGTAAAGGTCATCTTAATGCAGAAGAATAGAAGGATGCATCAAGAACTAATTCAATACAGTGCATCTCAGTCTCCTACAACTCTGAGAGCATGCTGTTTGACATTACCACTATTGAAGTTTTTATCTTTCTCTCTTCTACCTAAAGTTCCATGTGCAAAGCAAGAAAACTGAAATCTAAGGCAAAGTTTTGCAAATGGGATTGTAAAGTCCATGTAATTGGAATTCAAACCCAGATATTTATGACAAAGATGGGTTTACTGTGAATCTAACCTCTATCACTCAGATCTTCTGAAGATCCAATTTTCCCAGGTATTTGATTGGATTTTTCTCTATCCATGCCCTATGGGCAATGAAACACAGACTTTAAGCTGTCTTCAAGTAGTAGTTGAGAATATATTTACACTGAGCAATTCTATTGTGCACTTAAAATTCCATCTCGTCATCAATACTGCTTTTGTTGGTTGTATCCCAGAGGGAGTTTTAAGAACAAAATCAAAGTATTGAGTTACATGAGGATAAGACCAGCCATGTTTAAATTTCAATGACATTTATCCACAGCAATCTTTATTTTCAAAATAATATTTGCAGCAAAGTTCTAAACTTCAGGATGTCTGAAGAATAAACTTCTCTTTCTGTAATGAATGTGTAAAAATTACTGAGGGTAATAAATGCTAAATAAACTGTGAAAGCATATTAGTTTCTTTTGTGTGTTTGTTTTTGTTTTAAATAGTAGTTATATATGAAATTATACTTTATGGTTCTAAGCCTGAAAACTAAATGTTATAAGGGAAGCTATATGCTAATGTACTTAAGCTTTTTCTTTTGTGTAAGTCTTCGTGGGACTTGGATCCAAGTTCAAAGAAAATAAAACATACAGTTATAATTTAGAAGTAATTACCACTCTAACTAGTACTCCATATAACAAGAAAATTTCATGTAGCTAAATGAAGAAATTTATTACAGATTTGATTTTAGACACTCTGGGAATAAATTAATTGGTATTAATATTACATTTTAAGATGATCCCTGTTCTCTACCACTTCCTCAGAAAGTTAGATTTGGATGACAAGGACATGCATAGTAATGCCATCAGAGTAGTAGTGAGGAAATATAACCTTTTGCTTCAGAGTAGCTCGTTACGAAACAGCTATACCATAACTTCTCATGAATTTAGAAATAAAATTGATAAATGAATCTAAAACAGTCACCATGACAAAAATATTCAGTAAACATCTGAGAAAAATCCAAGAAAACATGCAGAGCAATCCCAGTTCAGAATAGCTGACAACTTGGATCTGAAAAGATAATTCAGCCATGGAATTGCTTCAGAGAGTACAGCTATAGTTAAAACGTCATTAAAAAGAAGGTCTTGGTAGTGTGTTAACCTTCTCAGTGAGGTATAAATAATTTGGCTCAGAGAGAAACAACAATTCTGCTTGGCTATTATGTTTACATTAAAATTATCCAGCTCCCCAATAACAGTGATCAGAATCCAGCAGCTTCTGCAGGTCAGACTCTTGTCTTGCAAACAGATGGATAGCAACAACTCTCTCTCGTATTTCATTATTTATAAACATACAGTAACACCCCTGTTCAGAAACAGCCTGTACTTACTGAAAGGCAAACCCAAGAGCAGTGGTGATGGAGAAGATCAGACCTTGGACAAATTATTTTTGCTGAACTTGTATAATTTGTAAAAAATGGGTTTGTAGTGTATCATCTGTAGGGACTGTAATTTATATCCTTTTACTTAGGATCATTGTGTGAATGCATGAATCTATGATGTTGATAAATAATATCACTAAAAAAATTCCTCTACATTTATAGATGTTCAGATATAAGAAACAAAAAATAAAGGCACCTCAGAAGTAAAGTACCATATTAGTAGAAAGGACTAGTTTTCAAAATATTAATTTTGGAACCTTATCCCAATTTGGTTATGATTTAGAAGTTTAGATTTAACCTCTACTTATAAAATATTTTAAAGCCTGGGTAAGCAAGATGAGTCCTTTATTAAAACAGCAACAAAACTAACTCTCAGAGTTCTAGCCTTAGGATGTAAAGATAACTGTCACAGAGAAGTTATGTTTATTTTATTTTTAAGCCCTGTGCTTTGGTGTTAGTCTGAGACTTGGTCTGAGAAGAACGCTGATGGTGCACTGATGATTATAGTTGACACTGAGGTCTCAAGGACTTTTCAGCTGTCGTGTTCTTGCCAGTGTGCAGGAGCACAACAGGATGGGGAGAGCATGGCCGACAGAGAGGGTCTACGACTCTCCTTATGATTTGTACTTAGATTTAGGATTGAGAGCCAATTGGCCAATTAGCATTCCATATCATGCAGCGTCATGCCCAGTATAAAAGTGAGGGACAGCCAGAAAGAAGGGCTTTTGCTCTTCTGGGACTCTCACTCAGACTCTCTGAGTGCTCTCTCTCTCTCCCTCCCTCCCTCTCTCTCTCTCTCTCCCCCCAGGCCTCTTGCTCGTCTGGGATTGCAGTATCGGGACTTATCTGTTTCAGGATCGTTAGCTCGGGGGAGATGGGCCTCGGTCAAGGGGTGGTGAGCACCATGCATCACTCGTTTGTGTATATTTATCATTGTACATAGTAGCTGTAGTAGTAAATTGTTCTTATCTCAACGCACGGGTCTCTTTTTCTTTTTCTCTTTTAATTTTCTTCCTCATCCCCGGGGGGTGGGGGAGGGTGAGTGAGTGGCTGTGAGGAGTTTAGCTGCCAGATCAGCCTAAACCACAACATAATGTGATCTGAAATGAGAAAAAAATCACAAAAATAACTGATGGAGAGGTTAGCTATTACTCCAAATTCCTTCCTCCAAAGAAAGTCATATCATATTATCCACGTATTCTCTTAGTCCATCAGTTTAAGAAAACATCAGGGATTTAAATTCTGTAATGTATTTTCACTATCTTTATGACCTTCCTTATTTATGGAATTGGAGAAGAAGTACAAGATAACAACTGGGTTACAGTTGTATTTAAATTGTCAGGAAAATAGATTAGGCTCATAGTATTTTCTGTTCTCATTATAGGCATTGTCACAAGGATGTAGAATTCAAATTTTAATGCCTCATATATTTTAGCAAACACAATTGTAAAATGTACTTTTGTGACCTTCCCAATGTTTATTTTCTGATTCATTAGCACCTTTTATATTTCTCTGCTCAGAGCTCTCATAACGTGCAGGGGGAATGCCAGAATGCTCAGCCTATATACAGTATATGTATTACCACTTAAAAGTTTATGTATTATAAGCAGTTTCTAGTAGAGGGCATCTTCTAAGTGGGCTACTACATCACTTAGCATGAGGATGACTATCGTTTGAGGTTTTATCTCAATAAAGCTGCTAAAAAAGGATCCCTGATCTAAAATGTGTCACATCATACAGTAATAATACAGATTCTCAAAATAAAAAAAAGAGTTAATCTCAAAACATTCTTAATTATTTTAGTGCATTTATTTATTGAAGGAAAAAAATTATTTTGGAATAAAAAATAATGTTATTTCAATAAATTCAGGTGTAATTAATTGTGTGATATGTTTAATTTCAAATGTAGAAATCTATATAAAAAAGTTTAAATAAAAATGTTGTGAAAAACATTACTTTTTATTCTGCAGTGATAGCATATTTAACAACAAAGTGAATAAAAGAAATATCACATCTGAAATAGTCATTTACATGCACTTTTGTTTACAAAGCCTAGAAATTAGAAATTAACACTAAGATATAAAACAGCCTGATGAAACCTTTTGACTGTTTTTTTTTTCTTCTATTTAAACTGGTTTTGTATTTGTCTAAAACTTATTTTTAAATAACTAGAATACACTGATGGATTTTCATTTTACTCACTAGTGCATATAATTTCCAAAGTATTGAAATCTACAGATGCATTAAGAAACAGGAAACACATTGGAGAGATATATCTAAGTCTGTGTCAAACTATGAAGATATTACAAGAGAAATTAAACAATAACTCTTCAATGGTTAATTTTTAGAGCTAGTACCTTACAAATTGCTGCCTCACCATGTCTTGGAAGAAAGTGACAAATGGATACTAACACTATCAACAATATTTAAGGTGGAAATCAGAAGCTACATTTAACTCTTTGAGTATTTCATATTAGAACTTGAATATTTTTAGATTAAATTAATTTTGACAACACAACTTCACTGAAGTAATATGGAAATAAAATGTTTAATCAGTACAAATTTTTAACAGAATAATGAAGAAAAATCGATTTAAATTAGTCAGTTATTGATGAATCTATGTTGGAGGAGGAAATGGGTGAGCTTAAAAATATCATAGCAGTCACTATACTTAAAATCTCAAAAGCTGGATAGTGAAAGTGTTTATACTGTCTTTCCTATGTGAGGATAACATCATCATAACTACTTTCTGATGGACAATTTTGTTCTATCTTTTCAGTAAACAATATTCTCATTTTTGCAACAGAACTGATGTTATAGAAGGTGAAATATTTGTAATACAAATCATTCAGGGTCTGACAGCTGAGTGAATGACCCCGGAGTTCAGAAGAATTCTCTAATCTATATATTCTAAACAGATGACAACCCTGAGCATAGAAATTTTGACAAAGAGGAAAGATTGTGTCTTAGGCACCAGTGCAGCAAAGAGGATTACATCTTTGTTCAACAAAGACTTCTTCATCAGTACATATTGCATAACAGACTGTCAAATATACACAACAGTCAGCAGGGAGGCTTCAAACATCGTGAGGCTAGATTAAAAAAAAAAAAAACCCACAAACTTATAGTATAAAACTTTTTTATTTTTTAATTTTTATTTTAATAGTCCTAATCATGTTCATATTTCATAGCCAAGATATCCACTAATATTTTAAGCATTTGTATGGAGTGTGAGATTCTAGTAGAATGCATTGATTTCAGTTGCTAAAGCTGTACAAGAAGAAAAAGGAGGAAAAGAAATAGTCAAAAGCTGTAACAATTAATCATGAGACTTACGTTAAACATTTGCTGTGTTTGTCAAGTGTATTGTGGTGGGTTGACCCTGGCTAAACACTAGGTGCCCACCAAGCTGCTTGATGACTTCCCCTCCTCAGGGAAAGCCTTGTGGGTCAAGATAAGGACAGGGAGGGATCACTCACCAATTGCAGTCACAGGCAACACAGAATCAACTTGGGGTAATTAATCTATTAGAAATCAAATCAGAGTAAGATAATGAGAAATAAAACCAAATCTTAAAACACCTTCAACTCAACGCTCCCTTCTTCTTCCAGACCTAACTTTACTCTCAATTTCTTTTACCTCCTCCCCACCAGCTGCACAGGGAGACAAGGAATGGAGGTTGCGGTCAATTCGTCACATGTCGTTTCTGCCACTCCTTCCTCTGCAGGGGAAGGACTCCTCACACTCTTCCCCGGCTCCAGCGTGGGGTCCCTTCCACGAGAGACAGTCCTCTATGAACTTCTGCAGTATGAATTCTTCCCATGGGCTACATTTCTTCACAAAATGCTCCAGCGTGAAGTCCCCCGTGGGGTCACAAATCGTACCAGCAAACTTGCTCCCTCATGGGCTCCTCTCTTTCTGCAGGTCCATAGGTCCTGCCAAGAGCTTGCTCCAGTGCAGGCTCTCCACTGGGTCACAGTCTCCTTCAACTGTCCACCTGTTCTCCAGCTCCTCCACAGGCTGCAAGTGGATCTCTGCTCGACTGTTAACCTCCATGGGCTGCAAGGAGACACGGAACGCTTCCTCCCCGTCCTTTTTCACTGACCTTGGTGTCCGCAGAGTTGTTTTCTCTCACATATTCTCACTTCTCTCTCTGGCTGCAGTTGCTCAGTTGTGCAGTTTTTCTTTCCCGTTCTTCAATATGTTATCCCAGAAGTGCTACCACCATCGCTGATGGGCTTGGTCTTGGCCTTCAGTGGGTCCATCTTGGAGCCAGCTGGCACTTGCTCAATGAGACACAGGAGAAGCTTCTAGCAGCTTCTCACAGAAGCCACCACTGTAGCCCCCTGCTACCGAAACCTTGCCACACAAACTCAATACAACATATTTGTTTAATTCCTACTTTTCTTCTTGCTCCTATAGCTTTATTTGTTATTTTCTATAAGAGTTTTTTAAACATTATATATCATAATGATATACTGAAAAACATGATTCAGTGAAAAAGGCTTTGAGAATGTATACAAATGTCCTTGAAAAACTGCATTCCTCTTCCACTACCTGTATTTATCTCCTTCCTGAAGCTTATAGAGATATGAACATATCAACCAAAAATAGTCTAAGTTTTGAAATGGAAATAAAAATACACATGTAATGCTGGTGTTCACTTCTATTAAATCCACAGCAGTCTGTTCACAAAAGGTTAGAGATCATACAATCATAGAATCATAGAATGGTTAGGGTTGGAAGGGACGTCAAAGATGACCTAGTTCCAAACCCCCTGCCATGGGCAGGAACACCCTCCACTACACCACGTTGCCCAAAGCCTCATCCAACCTGGCCTTGAACACCTCCACGGATGGGGCATCTACAACTTCTCTGGGCAACCTGTTCCAGTGCCTCACCACCCTCAGAGTGAAAAATTTCGTCCTTATATCTAATCTAAATCTGCCCTCTTTCAGTTTAAAGCCATTGCCCCTTGTCCTATCACTACACGCCCTTGTAAAAAGTCCCTCTCCAGCTTTTCTGTAGGCTCCCTTTAAGTAATGGAAGACTGCTATAAGATCACCCCGGAGCCTTCTCTTCTCTAGGCTGAACAGCCTCAACTCTCTCAGACTTTCTTCATAGCAGAGGTGCTCCAGCCCTCATATCATCTTCGTGGCCCTCCTCTGGATTTGCTCCAAGAGCTCCATGTCCTTCTTGTGCTGGGGATTCCAGAGTTGAACGCAGTATTCCAGGTGGAGTCTCACGAGAGCAGCGTAGAGGGGCAGAATCACCTTCCTTGACCTGTTGGTTGCACTTCTTTGCATGCAGGCCAAGATACAGTTGGATTTCTGGGCTGCCAGTGCACACTGCCGGCTCATGTTGAGCTTCTCATCCACCAGCACTCCCAAGTCCTTTTCCTCAGGACTGCTCTCAATCCATTGTCCGCCCAGCCTATACTTGTGCTTGGGATTGTCCCGACCCACGTGCAGGACCTTGCACTTGGCCTTGTTGAACTTCATGAGGTTCTCACGGCTCATTTCTCCAGCCTGTCAAGGTCCCTCTGGATGGCATCCCTTCCCTCCAGCGTGTCCACAACACCACACAACTTGGTGTCATCTGCAAACTTGCTGAGGGTGCACTCAATCCCACTGTCCATGTCGCCAACAAAGATGTTAAATAACCCTGGTCCCAGTACTGACCCCTGAGGAACACCACTCGTCACTGGCCTCCACTTGGACATTGAAACGTTGACCACAACTCTTTGAGTGTGACCATCCAGCTAATTCCTTATCCACCGAGTGGTCCATCCATCAAAACCACATCTTTCCAGTTTAGAGACAAGGATGTCGTGTGGGACAGTATCAAATGCTTTGGGTAAGTTCAGGTAGACGATATCAGTTGCTCTTCCCCTATCCATCAATGCTGTAGCCTCATCATAGAAGGCCACCAGATTAGTCAGGCAGGATTTGCCCTCAGTGAAGCCATGTTGGCTGTCACCAATCACCTCCTTATTTTCTATGTGCCTTAGCATAGTCGCCAGGAGGATCTGCTCCATGATCTTGTTGGGCACAGAGGTGAGACTGACTGGCCTGTAGTTCCCTGGGTCTTCTTTTTTTCCCTTTTTAAAAATGGGGGTTATGTTTCCCCTTTTCCAGTCATTGGAAACTTAACCAGATTGCCACGACTTCTGAAATACGACGGGTAGTGACTTAGCAACTTCATCTGCCAGTTCCCTCAGGACCCGCGGATGCACGTCATCAGGTCCCATGGACTTGTGCAACTTCAGGTGCTTCAGATGGTCTCGAACCTGATCTTCTCCTACAGTGGGTGGTTCTTCATCCTCACAGTCCCTTTGCCGTCTGTGACTATGTAATGTTTATATGTAGCCCCAATTTCATTTATTAGTTAACTGTATAGAGGAGAAAAAAAGTAACAGTCAATATTGACAGGACAGCACTTTTATTGTTGCCTAAATTGTGTTTATCCCAACTATACAAACTGGCCTGTGCCTCAGCTGGATTTTGTTACACAGGGTGTGTGTAATGGAAGAGCTTGACTGGAGTTACAGATAATTTTATCCCTCATATTCTTTTCCTTCTTAGTGTTAAATTTAGAATAACACTCAAATTAGTACATTTTTCTTTCTCACACACCTGTTCTCATGTTATCTATCACATTTTCTTTCTTTGGAGCTATTTCTTCGTTAGCTTTTTCTTTTTCTGTTTTTTTTTTTTTCTGTTTTTTTTTTTTCTTTTTAAATTCTATCAGCACCATTTCAAGTGAAAGGTGTGACTGGAAGTAGCTAAATATTGGCTAATGACATTGGTTAGTAATAGTGGCTAAAACACTAATTAGGCTTAAGAGGACTTATCTTTCTAGTTCAATGTGAGCTGTAGAGATGTGTTTTCTGGTGTCAAAACACAAAAGGTATTTTAGAAAAGGACTAAGGGACAGGCTATTTCCAGCAGTAAAGAATTGTGTCACATTAACACCGGTTGGACAGAAGCTGGAAGAATAGAAAGAAGAAACTCAATCATAGTATCTTGAAAGAATTCATCCAGAAAATAACTGAGTGATAGAAACCTTGGCACTTCAAAAGTCACAGACTAAAGCATTTCAGCTTTCTCCCTGTGTTTAGTTTGCCAGCAGATGACATTAGTTCAAATATACAAAGGAAATTTACCTATAAATATGTTTGGAAGTTGTGTTACTGTCTAACAAATGATACAAAGGCCTAGGACATTGAAACAGATAAACACTTTAGGCATGGAACATCTTGATAAAAATAAAACCTTGGCTAAAGGAAAAATATTTAAATAACGAAGAACTCTCTTTTTTACAATGCAAAATAATAAAAAGAAAAATTTGGTAATATTTAAAAAGATAAAAGTTACATAAGATGAAAATCTCTTACGAGGGGTTTGGAACTGAAAAGAATGAAACTTCACAAATACTCTGTTTTTCTGGAATGGTTTAATAAATTTTATTGATTAAAATAATCTATGCAATTGAGACACATTCATTCAAAAATACAGGCCAAGATGGTAAGGTTTAGAAAAGGGCAAGAAAATCTTGTGAAAAATAATTTTATTCGTATTTAATCAAGAATCGCCAATTGAACCTGTGTGTGTGGGTACTGTATCTAACATCTCCATAAAGATGAACCTTGGAAGTTTCTAGTTCTACAGAAGCTGGACAAAATCTCTTCAGAACACGATCCATGTTTTCGATATAAGATGTTTAAGATTTACTATGAAACTATGGTTCAGGCTTGATCACTATAACTGTACAATATTTGGACATGTTTAAAAGGAGAAGCCATCATCACTATATCAGCTAATTATTGTCAGTAGAAACTTTCCCCTTATTTTCTTCCCTAAAAACCCCAATAATTAAAATATTAATAATAAAGGTAAATTTTTAAATACATCAGTAATGTAATACCTGAAAACAGATGTTTGGCATATGAAAATTCCAACAGTGTCTCTGTTTTCATTTCATACTTAGTCATGCTAACTTACACACATTTCCTAATCCTCAGGACAAGAGTAAGATTAAAGATTTTCATTACTCAAACTTAATATGAATAACATTTTACTGTAGTTTCCTACTAGAATATGCTACCTGTCAGCTACTAAAATATAAAAGAAAATATTTGGCTCAGGATTTTTAGTAATCCTCTGAACCATTTTTGTGTTTAAAGTACAGTATCTAATACAATTTTTAGAAGTATAAGAGAAGTTAATTTTTAAATTGTATCATTTTCTTCCTATTAGATGGTCTGTGTAGATTAGAACTTACAAATCATAGAATCATAGAATGGTTTGGGTTGGAAGAGACCTTAAAGATCATCTAGTCCCAACTACCCTGCCATGGGCAGGGACACTTTCCACTATATCAGGTTGCTCAAAGCTTCAGTCAACCTGACCCTGAACACTTGCAGGGACAGGGCATTCACAACTTCCCTGGGCAAACTGTTCCACTGTTTCACCACTCTCCTTGTAAAAAATTTCTTCCCTATATCTAATCTAAATCTACCCTCTTTCAGTTTAAAGCCATCAATGCAGCCTTTACATTTTAGAGAGACACAATTTCTTTTGCTAGATTTTTGGCTGAAGTGTACTGTACTACGGAAGCCTCCTGGAGCCTGAACTTCTTTGTTTTGTAAGTATTAGGTTTCCAAGGATGAAAAATAACACTTTTTCAGCCAACTTCATTAAGTGCGATGGCTCAGTAACACTAGGTTAATCAGCTGTATCTATTCTCAGGGAGTATCAGTAGGCAGACAGACTCAATCCCTCATTTAAGAATGGCAGTTTGGATTCAGATCACATATTAATGAGCTTTCAGCTTCAGCATCTTTTCAGTTTTAGTAGAGTGTCTATCTGGAATAATAAATACAGATCTGAAAAAAAGAACTCTATATTTGAAGTTTTAATACATGGAGATTTCCCTACGTGTTGTAATATCCTTTTCAAGAATATAACAAATTGGTTGTTTTCCTGAGTATGGTTCATGGAAAACTTCTGACATTTAATTAAATACTTTAACATCAACTTTATGTACAATTGTCTAGACAAGTATTCTGACTATCACATTTTGATCATCACACCATTTATCCTTGATGCAATGAATCATATACACCTGTAAAAAACAATGGATTTTTGCCATATTTAGATGGCTTAAGTCAAGCCCTGATTGATAGTCAGAATTTTTACTCTTTACAACATTAACCTAAATGAAATCTCTGCATTGTAGAAATACGAGCTTTTTGTCCATTCCTCCCACTTGATGCTTAGCCATCGCACAGACAGGAGTGCTGGATTCATGTTTTCAAAGGGAAATAAACAGGCAAGAACATCTCTCTGCAGAGGGGTATTCATTAATGAAACAGCGTATAACCACATTAACTGAGAACACACTGCCCAGTATTAACTTTTCTTTTAGGATGGGAAATAACTTGTTAAAACTTGTCTAAGCTCCCATGTAGATCTCAAATTACAACCTAGTCAATACAGTCTAAGGAATCCAGAGCCTTATTCAGCTCATCTAGCTGACATCTACACTTTGCCTACACAGACACAAATTCATATTTACGGATCTGAACGCAGAGTTGAATCTCACCTTGTGATTTCCAACATTTATCTTGTAGATATTTATGTCTGTTTCTTAGATATAACAATTACTTCTTTGATTCAGACAATTTCCAATGCCTTTGAATTAGGTCACAAATTAACTTTTCATAGAAAAAGGGCCTATTTAAAATGTCATAAGTTTTTCAAGTCCTATTCAGATTCTTTCAGGGATGCCTGACTCATAATTCAGTCAGACACTTATAATAATTTCTTATTCTAGGAGGCTTGACTGAAAACCTGATGAAATAAACTGATACAGCCATTTGCCTTCATCAGTTTTTGGATAAGGCTCTGACGGCCTCTGAATAAATATTATAAATAATCTAATTTTATATTAAAATTTAAGAAATTATCTTTTGCTTTCAAAATGTACTCTATAGCCTTCATTTGATTAATTAGCAATGCTGGTTTGAAAAAACAAAATCAATGGATACAAATAATCAATAATTAAAATGGAATTGGGCAAGCAAATTTTAAGTTCTTAAAATGGTTTAGTATTAACTCACATAAAACATCAGTATTATTTAAAGGGATTCATATTGTCAGTTTATAATTCTTCAATAGTGAATTTTATTTCACAATGACATTCAAAATCCATTTTTATCGTATCTCTAAGCTGTTAGAACATGGAAAAAAGCATATAAGATAGTATTATGGTTATTATGACACAAGAGAGATGTTCTATGATTTTTGTACAGTGCAAATACTTTTTCTGTTAAAAATATCCTTAAATCTCTAGAAGGAAAGTAAGTTCATTATTTTGAAGATCTGAACAGACTTGTTATTTCCAACTGGGAAGAAAAATAGTTCCCCTCTCCTTGTGCATGTTTGCTTTCCTGCCCCTCACCCAGGAAAATCATCTGAAAAGGAGCTGGCACAGGCACAGCTGTGTACGGCGACTGACTGACTGTCCCCTGCTCATACCCTATCAGTTCCCACAGGGTGCCCCGACCCATGGAGCTTCTCCCACAGGTGCATCTGGGTAGGTCCAGCCCTGCCCTGGGGCTCCCCAGGGACTCCTGCAGCCTCAGGGAGGGGGATGCTCCACTGACCCGGGGGCTGCTGGGGCTCCTCCTGGCCCGTGTCAGAGCACATGGGGATCAGCCTTTGGTCACCATAGCCACCTTTCTTTGTCCCTGTTACAAACAAATTAGCAGAGGATAATTTAATCAGGTCACTACTTATTGGAACAATTTCTAGCCTTTTTAAAAGAAAAGTCTTGCTAAATAGATGGAGTTGAATTATTTAGCAAGACACGAGAGTCATGGAAGAAATTCTTAACTACACAGCTAGTTTTAAGAGCCCTAATTTGTTGCTTGCAGGCACAGAAACTAGGACTGATATGATTTATTATGAAAATAAAGACAAACTAAACAGTGTCTTAACTCCTAGGCAGAAACATTCTTACTTTTGTCTTTTCTATGTCTTCGTATTTCTTCTTTCTTCTACTTACTTTTCTACTTTCTTCCACTGTCTTCCTCTTCCTCTGCTTCCACATCTGCTCTTCTGCTATTTTGAAAGGAAATGATAAATATGATTCTAATTGTGTGTAGAAAAAATTTCCAGTGTCTCTTCCCATCTAAATCAATAGTTATTACATTAATTTTATATTGCTTTCTAAAGATTGAAGTGACTTTTGTTAGCAAAAGCTGCTCTGTATGCTGCTTCTATTCAATGGAATTTTAATTCAGAGTTTACTAGTGCTGCAGGCAAATGACTAATCAATCAACTAAGCCCTGACTTGGGGTTAAGGTTAACTAAATAAGGCATGCAAAACTGAAAGTGACAAACATGGTGTGAGAAGCTGACAAAAATTACAGAGACCATCAATAGGAATGGATTGCAGAGGTACATAAAGGGGAGGAGTTAAGTGAAAAATCACAAATAACTGGAGTACAGAACAATTCTATTTTTCTTGTAGGTGAGGTCTTCAATTTGTTTCAGATATTCAGGTGTGTTAGCATTAGCACTTAAAGTGGTGTGCATTGGATAGTAACCAATATTTCTTTTAGCAACAATCTATAATTTATGAAAGATAAGTTACGTTAACCAGTGCTGGGACTGCTTGGATAAGAAAACATTTGAATTTTGATGAGCCAAAGTTCTCACATGAGCAGGTAAACAAAATTTAGACAAAATAGCAACAGAGCAAAATCAGCCCCACAAAACAAACTGTCAGAACACTCAGTAGTTTTCTATCTTCACTGATTAAATTTTCCTATGTGGTAACATCATACTATTTAACATTTAAAAATACTTAAAATTATAACAGAACACGTTATGGAGGCATATCTTTTTAATAGCATAATCTGAAGCTTAAATTGAATTAAAAAAAAAAAAAGAAAAAGAAAACATGACAGGCTATTATTAAAAGCGGTATTTCTGCAGTCTATCCTGTAACAAGCCTTTAACCTTGACAAAGATCCACGGAGATTAACCTCTAGAGAAACTGATATCATATGTAGCATCTTTAGCCTCAGGTTAATGGGATAAATAATTGAGGCAAGTACACTGGGTAATGAGGTGAATTTTAACATTTTGATATAATAATCAGATCTAACCAATTGTCAAGTCTCTCTACAGGCTTTATGTGTCCTGGGACTTGCTATTTTTAGCATAAAATGTAGTCAGTAATACAAATTACTGGAGTAAGATGACAAGGTAGGGCAGAAATAGAGCACAGCTTGTATCTCATGCAGCTACAGAAAATGAATACCTGAAATCTGCAACTACTGTTTTCAAACCTGTACCTACCAGAGTGAATTGCATAAACAGCATCTGTTCCAGCCTACTGGCTAACAACTCCTAATTAACTAACCTGTATAATTAAGAGTCTTTACTCTGTTTGCTACCTACCAACACAAAGTTCAAGATAATGCTGACCAAAGGAGGGGAAACAAAAAAAAAAGCAGCATGCTGTAGCTGGTAAAAGTTTTATTTATCCCTTTTTATTTGCTCCTGGTGGTGTGGCATGTGCCCATAATTTGCAGTGTGTGAAAATAAGGAATTTCACTCTGTGAAGAACTTCTAAAAAAATTTAAAAATCTAAAAAATGGAGTTTTGATCTGCATGTTATTACTTGTTTTGTTTACTACACCAGTGTTTCAGAACAAGCTCCTGTAAATAAACTACATTGCTCCAACTCCTCTTAGCTATTGATCCCCCAGAGCATGTTGCTGAAGCTTTGACAGCACACAACAACGAACCATAATTTCTTCATGTTGAGCAGAGGAGACCCATAGAGTTACTGAAAAAGAACAACAAAAATACATGTGCTTCTAAAGGTCTGAGCAGCAGAAGGACTTTACTGAGAATTGCAAAGAGATTCAAAGTCTTACAATGATTATATTTTAACTAAGCTTTTACTTTCCATAGGATATTATAATAATCATAGAACTAGCAGAAAGTAAAAGGCTATTTTGTGCTTTCTGTATCATTAGAGAATCAGAATAGGTCATGCTCTAATTTCTATAGATAGAAATTAAGGCATCTTATGGGTTGCTCTACTGAAGCTGTACAAGTATCATGGAACCAGAAAGGGAATGTATATACGTAAGTCTACTTTTATTTTTTGGTTAATGCATTCACCTACAAACAAGGACTTCTGAATTGCAATCCTTGATTCCTAAGCAGCTTTGTTTGGTGTTTTTCTTTGTTGTTGTTGTTGTTGTTGTTTTCTTTTGTTTTGTTTTAGTATTTTTTGTCTTTGTTGTTGTTGTTGTTTTTGTTTTGGTTTTCATTTGTTTGTTTTACATGCATGAAGGCTATGTAAGACAGTATGTTTCAGTCTTAGGAAAACGAAAGACTAGATTATAGAACACATTATGGCTAGCTCATAAGTAGTAGATTGTTTTATTAACATTCCTTCATCATTGTTTCTTTCTGGCTCTTTTAATCTTGCAATTCTTTCTCACAGATATTATTTATAGCCAATTTATATCCTCACACTCTCCTAAGGTGGGGCAGGCTCTGAACATGGTAGTAATTTCTACCCTTGAATAACAGATTCAGTTCTACTGAAAGAGACCAGAAGTACAACTAAAGGGAGGAAGAGTATATCACAGTTGACACAAGTCCCCAAAGCTGCTTATCTGCATAGTTTCTCCAGGGAAAAGAGAAATTTTCTCACAAGATGGTTGATTAACTCGGAATATAAGAGACAATTCCATCAAATATGGTAAGTGTGCCTTCAAGGTACAAGAGATAATACAGAACTATTTAGCTTATTTTACTTCTTCCATATCATCTTGAGCATGTGGAAGAATGTGATGCCCAGGATTAAAGCGCAGAATCCTGGTCCTTTAACTCAGGATCCACTCTGCAAATAGCAAGTGAATATATGCACAGGGTTTTCAGCACCTCTAGCAAAAACTTCAGGGGCTTGGAAATGTCTAATTGCTCCTGAAATTTCCATCTCTCTCTTTTCATGCCCTGCTCCTTTATTGTCAATTTGAAATCATCGTCCAATACCCAATGATCCTAAATTCATATTGATTAATGTGTGGCATCTGAAGACAACTTTTTATCACAAAATCTAGTTTTTCTGCGTGCATAATAATTTTTGCAGTTTGGCTTTCTAGTTATCACCTCCCTGACCATAGATGTGTCTGCAAGTTCATCACAGTATCAGAAACAGTTTTATGCTATGGAACCTGTACATCTGATATCCTCTTTATCTGTCTTTCATGGATGAAAAGAACAATTAGTCATTATTTTCTTTATAACTTTCCTATTCTTCCCTTTCTTTAAGCACCCAAATACAAGTCTTTGAATCTTTCCTGACAGGTAGTAGCTTCTAAATCTCCCGTCGTTCTTGCCTATCTGCCCAACTCTTCCTGATGTACTTATGTATATGTTTATGCACATTTATGATTTTCCTTATCTTTAATTTTCTGTATTAAACTGTATATAGTATTTAATGAAAAGTAAAATAGAATGATTTTCCCCATAGATTTATATAATTTCCTTATTTTTTACATTCTAAGCAAATGCTGCTTTTTGTAAGACTATCCTGATAACTTCTAATAATGTGTGGTTCTAGATTTTATTTTCCTATAATTCTCCTGCTTGTAGTTTTTGTGCAGCTATACTCTGCTTAGCATTGCACTGCAATTCGTTTGAATTGTACAATTAACTTCTATTCCACTCTAATAATTTTTACTTTTTGTGACTAAATATAATCATAAGCATTTTAAGGTTTGTATTTGATTCATAAAAAATAATTATTTCCAAGAAATACAAATTTTGGATTGTAAAGTTAAATACTTTCAATTGTATAACAAGTTTAAATATCCCAAATTTTATCTTTCTGTTGTGAGCTATAAAGAAATTATAAGGAGATATTTAAGGAAAATTTCTGTTTGAAATTGTATTTATGTATGCGTGATTCTATTTCTTCTTGATAATTTTGCCCTTTAAAGTATGTTCTGAACATGTCTATTGGAAAGTCCCATATTTTATATCTACTTTGAGGAAAAAGATGATGTTATCAAAAACCTCCTCTGAACATAATGACAAAAAAAATTTTTTGAGAGTTTTTGTTTGCCTAAAGTTTTACAATTTAGAAACAAGCAATTCATTTCCTTTATTTTGGAAAGAAATAACACATATAACATAGCACACGTGGTAGAAGTCAATTTATGTTAGAATTCCTTTGAAGTTTATTGTTTGTTATGCTGTGAGAAGGTAAAACATAGTTTCATACGTGCATTTAGTTGGAACTGAGGACTAGTCAAAACAACTTTTCAGTATCTGTGATTGTTTAAAGTAATATTCTTGCAATGTGTTGAAACTGCACATTGAAGACTATGTATAATGTTCAAATCTGATTTAAGGCATTGTTCTGGTTAGTCTCTAATTTAGCATCTATATAGAAAGAGAACTGAGTCTCATTCTGCTTGTTGAATCTTGTTAGCTTATTCTCATTAGATATAAACAGTACTTGGAAATCCTATTCAATAATTAGATTTAGAATTAACAAGGATTTATTTCACTTAACTTTATAGGTTAAGTGAAATTAGTATTCACTAGTATCGTACAATATTCCAAGTAATTGAATTATCTATCATTCTGCTATAGACAATGCAGATATACAGACTCCCTGAAGACAGTTAATACAAACTCTTTGAGGTAGGTAGACTGTAGTTCAGCTGCCTACAAATAGGCATCTAGTTCACTGAGATGCCTTCCAGTATCCAGTCTGACCTCCGGATACTATTCAGGAAGGTCCCCAGAGGATGTGTGCCACAGCTAGCCACTATCTGACATCTCACAGTCAACAGCATCTTAGGTGACTCTAGGTGTTTGCATATGTGCACCTGAGTCAAACTCATATTTTAGGTTGGGATGATCACCTCTGCAATGACAAGAGGTGAATAACTTGAAGTTCATTTTTACGTGGCTAAATTTGGGGGTGATTAATTTTATCACGAGAAATTCTCAGCATAATAAATAGTCATTCAGTAGCAGTGTAATGGAATAATTTGCAGTATAAACCATTTGTTATCTCCAGGAATAATATCTGTCAGTATTTTCATCAGAATTTAACTTTATCTTTGTGTCCCTGATTAAAAAGAGTGGGGGAGGGGAGGTCGAATCTTAGCCTTAGTCTTCTCCATAAGAAAGCAAATTTTAATGTACATAAAGAATTTGTTGAAAGGATATCTATATGAAGAATAGAACTAGTAATTTTGATATCAAAGTTATAGAAAAAAAGAAACAAATCACATTTCTAGTGTTCTTTCATATCACCTAAAATATATTTTTTTTATATATATAGGTATGTATGTAGCAAAACTTTGTGGTTTCTATTTGCAATCGGTATTTAGATTTCAATGTTTTTGTTAGGGTCAGGTGAATTAACATTTTCGATTTTATCTTGTGCTTTAGTTTCCGTCTGAAAACTCTGAGTGAAAAATCACCAGTTTTACTTAATTTCTTCTGAACTCTTTCAGTATACTACAGACAGAAAAACATTAATCAACCCAGATATAACTCTTAAATACAAACTCATGCATTGAACTCAAGTCTCACAATACTCAGAAGACTTGCAATCCAACCTCTTATCTCTTCTTTCTCCCTCTCCCTTTGTCACAAGCTGAAACAAAAGCCATAATGCAAAAGATTAAAAAAGAAATCAAATAAGATGTGAGGTCATAAACGTGACAGAACTACCCAAGACTACCTGTTACTACTTTTCTAAAAAGACTTTGTGGATAATTGTTGAAGGCCTTCAAGAGATGACAGTAAAAATAAGGCTGGAGTACCCCCTAAAGGAAGGTAACAGGAGTTTTATTTCCTTTCTTTTTTAAAAAAGACTTTTTCTTTTCATTGATACGGAAAGTCAACTCACTCTTTCCCTCATGTTAAATAAAAGGAAAAAAAAATGTAGTGTTTTTATATTAATAGTCAAAGAGAAAAATTCTTTAATCAGGAGTTTAGAATTTCCTGCTGGTTGTTTTAATGGGAGGACAATACAACTTATGGAATTTTACTTGCAAAATTAATGAATGAAATCACTGAAATTATTTTGGGACATAGATAATTGGGACGACAGGCTACTGAATTGTTGTTATGATGGACTTCCACCTCTTATGGAAAAAATTTAATTCTATTTTACTCTTGGCTTTCCTAGATGCTCAAGATACTACAAAAGACCTGTTCATACACAGTGGGGGAGAGAACTACAGAAGATGCTGAATGCACTATAGTACGTAGTTATGGCACCAATCATTCTTACCCAGCTGGACTGAGTTGAGATAATGAACTACTAATTACTAATCAACTCAAGGTACCTATCCTGCCTACAAGAGGCAGGCCATTTCCTCCTGGCTGTGGAGGATGCAACAGTGTCCTTGGTGCTGCAGCCCAGGCTGGTGAGCAACAACTGGTGACCCCGACGTGATACATCCGTGAGATCCTGGGAAGCCCTGACTCCCTCGCCGAGCCGAGAACCCGAGCCAAAAGAGCCAGAGCCGGAGCTGGGAGCCTGAGCAAGAGTCCTTCGGAGAAGAAGGTAAAGCCGCAAGCCCCGATGTGGTATTCGCGGGAGGGAAGTGTGCTGGAGTTGGATGAATTGGCCGGGTCTCTGCTCACCATAAAGCCTTTGTGAAAACAAAAAATGGTAAAACAAAAAGGAGGAATTATGGCACCAATCATTCTTACCCAGCTGGACTGAGTTGAGATAATGAACTACTAATTACTAATCAACTCAAGGTACCTATCCTGCCTACAAGAGGCAGGCCATTTCCTCCTGGCTGTGGAGGATGCAACAGCATCCTTGGTGCCGCAGCCCAGGCTGGTGAGCAACATGTAGTCACGTTACACGTCGACTCATCCCCACAATCTCTCTGTGTTTGCATTGTCCATTTCAAGCTGTTTCCAAATTATTCTCTGTTTATGTTTCAAAGCTTGAACTGGAAGTACACAAGATGAAAATTGGCAGGTCATGATGAACAGAAATTTGTGAGTGAGGACAGTTTTAATAAAGAGAAGATAAGCAATATCAAGGCTTCAATTTTTAATTGCTGAGGAAAAGGTTCTGTATAAATTAATTCTTCCACTTGTAGTGGTGTACTCTGGGTATTTAAACAGTACCAAGCAGGCTTCTCTCTTTCGAGCAATATTTTTCCATTATAAATTTACCCCTTTATTTCTGTAAAATGCTGTTATTTTCTGTCTTATAATATTTGGAAGAATAAAACCTCCAATACCATGTGTTGCCTGAATGATTCAGTGCAGCTACTCGTTTCTGTTCCTGGTAAGACTTAGCAACCTCATCTGCCGGTTCCCTCAGGATCCACGGATGTGCTTCATCAGGTCCCATGGACTCGTTTACCTTCAGGTTCTTTAGATGGTCTTGAACCTGATATGCCATTCTGTGATTCTATGATTCTCCTACAGTGGACGGTTCTTCATTCTCCCGGTCCCTGCCTTTGCCTTCTGTGACTTGGGCTGCGCAGCTGGAGATCTTGCCAGTGAAGACTGAGGCAAAGAAGTCATTGAGAATCTCAGCCTTCTCCATATCCCGGGTAGCCAGGTCCCCCGTTTCCTTTGGAGAGGGCCTGCGTTTTCCCTAGATCTCTTTTTGTCACTGACATATCTATAGAAGTTTTTCTTGTTGCCTTTAATGTCTCTGGCCAGATTTAACTCTATCAGGGCTTTAGCTTTCCTAACCTGATCCCTAGTTGGTCGGACAATTTCTCTGTATTCTTCCCAGGCTACCTGTCCTTGCTTCCACCCTCTGTAGGCTTCCTTTTTGTGTTTGACTTAGTCCAGGAGCTCCTCATTCATCCATGCAGACCTCCTGTTGCTTCTGCCTGATTTCCTCGATGTTGGGATGCACTGCTCCTGAGCTTGGAAGAGGTGATCCTTGAATATTAGCTAGCTTTTTTGGGCCCCTCTTCCCTCCAGGGCTTCATCCCATTGTACTCTATCAAGCAGATCCCTGAAGAGGCTGAAGTCTGCTCTTCTGAAATCCAGGGTAGTGAGCTTGCTGTGCACCCTCCTTGCCTCCCTAAGGATCTTGAATTCCATCATTTCATGATCACTGCAGCCAAGGCTGCCCTTGAGCGTTACACTCCCCACCAGCCTCTCCCTGCTGATGAGAACAGCGTCCAGCAAATCACCTCTCCTCAGTGGTTCCTCTGTCACTTGGAGAAGGAAGTTATCATCAATGCATTCCAGGAACCTCCTAGATTGCTTTTGCCCTGCTATGTTGTCCTTCCAACAGATACCAGGGTGGTTGAAGTCTCCCATGAGGACCAGGGCTCATGAACGTGAGGCTGCTCCTATCTGTCTGTACAGGGCCTCATCCACTCGGCCTTCCTGGTCAGGTGGTCTGTAGCAGACCGCTACTACTATGTCCCCTGTGCCTGCCCTACCTTTAATCAGTGACTCGAACCACTGAGTTTATCAAATAAAGGTCAATTATAAAAAAAATCATTAGACCAATCATAACAAGGTATTGACATGTGTATGTTGTTAGGAATACTTCATCAGCTGGGAAAAGTGATTTTTAAACACTGAAAACAAAATGAGAAACTAATTTATACACAAACACAGTCTCCCACATGCTGAATTAATGCATTGATGCCCAGAAAGATGTATTCACTACACCACAGAAAACTCTTTAATTAGATGAGTCTATATATGGGTGGGGTTTATTTTCATTGATTTCTTAAGACTATCTCTTATTTTCTGTCTTGTTATTTTTACCATTAAGGAATATTTTGAGATATGTTCAGTTCCAAGGTTAGTGTACAAAAAACACAACTGGATTGTGCAAGTAAGTGTTTCAGTTTGGTGTTTTTTGAGAGACTTATGCTGCTGCTTAAGGAGACCACACGTATCAGTAACTTAGAGACTGCGGATCATGGCACTTCCCTATCTTTATTTTCTCTCTTGTGTGAGTACTGAGCTGGAGAGGAGGGAAAAAAAAAAAACTGTTACCAAATCTAACACAAATAAAGTATTCCGCAAAAGAGCAAACTGTTACTGTATTTGTTCAAAGCTTTTATTTTTAGTTGTACTTTCAGAAAACAAGTAAAGGATACTTGTTCAAAGCTTTTCTTTTCAATTGTACTTTCAGAAAACAAGTGAAGGATGTTATCTGAAATCACTCTCTGAAATGAAAAAAAAAAAAAAAGCTTTTGTCCTTACTCAGTCCACCAGGTCTCTGTGAAAATGCAGCACTTTTCTCACCAGAGTATATTTAACTGAATTTGTGTACAGATATTTTTCAGCATTTTAAATTCCTCAGAAAATAAAAAGGAGAGGAGGTGTAAACTTGGTGTCTTCACTAGAAGACATAAAAGGCCAACAGAATTACTGCATAGTGGGCAATTTAGGCAAAACCAGTAGAATTTAAAAGAAACCTTGAATTAAATTCAGGCATGGTTAAAAAATAAACGTTACTTCTACTCCTCTACCTCTATAAAACAACACACAAACAAAAAAAAAAACCCAAACTTGTGGTTCAAGGTATTACTACATGGGGATCTCCTAATTCTCGGTTATTCATCCTATAACGTAAAATTAATATCCAGCTCTTTCAACATGGATGTGCAGTACATTACAATCCAGAGTATTTTGGAAAGGTTTTGGAGGGTATACTGAACATCAGGAAGACTTCTTAGCTGTTGTCATTGTTAACCAAAAGTATGATTTCACTGCTAGAACCCAAGAGGTGAATTTGGAATCCTGCTGCTGGCTCAGAAATCCTAAGAAGCAGCATGATGGTTTTGCCTTTCAAAAGTATTTTCCCTGTGTATTTCCCGGTCACTGCAACCTGAAACAAAATCATTTGGTATTAAATTAACCTGAATTCTGTACAGTGTTTTTCTGATAGATTTCACAGATACTGATCCTATGTCTAGACAACGCTGGATTTTCCCTCTTGTTAGTCTGGTGATATCCTCCGGTTTAATGACAGCTGGTCACAATCTCTGTCCTAGCATGTTCTCAGCAAGTTATAGGAACAGGCATTACAATGTGATCTCTATGCAGCAAGTTAAAATTGGTGTTTCTTTCGTCTTCTCACCTTCTTTATTCTTTTGCCACTTTTTGTTTGTTTCTGATAGTTGAGACTGAGTTGTGACTCATGTTTTTACTTTTCTTGGTAACCTTAAGGAAAAAGTGAAGCTTGAAAATCAATAAGGTTTTTATATTTTTTTCCCCCCTTTAGATACAAGACTTCCTGTTTTTTTGAATATTGGATTCAACAAAACACTGATTTGAGAAATGGACATCTAGGAAGATAGGTGTCTTCATTAACATCCTCTTGTCTACTAGTTTCATTACCTATACAAAAAATAATCTAAATGACAAATACTGTACACCTGAAATCATCAATGTTACCAGAGTTTATTAAGACTTTCAGATACTTCTTTTGTATTAACAGAGGAGATCAAAATAGTTTCACAATTGAGATAGAGTCAGGTCAAAGAGGAAAATCTACTGAAGCAGACATTGTCTTTAAAATAAGGTCAATTATATATCTGGACAGTGAAGCGTTCTTAAAAACAACAAAAAATCTAATTTCACCTTCCCTTTAACTCAGGCAGCATGATATATAACAGTTGAGATCCAGTTGCAATTCAAATTTTTATGCAGATGTGTTTCTTCTATGATATCCTGAAAATGTTAGCCCTACTCAACAGCACATGCAAATATTAACAGCTGTTCCTACTTTGTCAGGCACAATTATATTAACTGAGGACTGAGCAAAACACTGTAAAAGATTTCTACAAGTTACTTATTCTATTTAATTGAAAAAATCTGAATTTCTAAATTATTGTTATTTTTTAATGTTTCACAGTGCTCTTTGGATGTTATTATTAGATATATGGTGCTGATCTGAATCTCCAGTGGCATATAATAGTGCTTCAAAAATCACTAAAAGCTCAACATGAGCCGGCAATATGCACTTGCAGTCTGGAAGGCCAACTGTATCCTGGGCTGCATCAAAAGCAGCGTGGCCAGCAGGTAGAGGGACGTGATTCTGCCCCTCTGCTCTCATGTGATCCCACCTGCAGTACTGTGTTCAACTCTAGGGCCCCCAACATGAGGACACAGGGCTGTTGGAGCGGGTCCAGAGGAGGGCCACGAAGATGATCAGAGGGCTGGAGCACCTCTGCTATGAAGACAGGCTGAGAGAGTTGGGGCTATTCAGTCTGGAGAAGAGGAGACTCCAGGGAGACCTTCTAGCAACTTTCCAGTACCTAAAGGGGGCCTGCAAGAAAGCTGGAGAGGAACTTTTGACAAGGTCATGTAGAGACAGGACGAGGGGCAATGGCTTTAAACTGGAAGAGGATAGATTTAGATTAGATCTAAGGAAGAAATTCTTCCCTCTGAGGATGATGAGGCATTGGAACAGGTTGTCCAGAGAAGTTGTGAATACCCCATTCCTTGAACTATTCAAGGTGGGGTTGGATGAGGCTTTAAGCAACCTGGTATAGTGGAAGGTGTCCCTGCCGGTGGCAGGGGGGTTAGACCTTGATGATCTTTAAGGTCCCTTCCAGCCCAAACCATTCTATGATTCAATATGAGCCGGCAATGTGCTCTTGCGGCCCAGAAGGCCAACCGCGTCCTGGGCTGCATCAAGAGGAGCGTGGCCAGCAGGTCGAGGGAGGTGATTGTCCCCCTCTACTCTGCCCTCGTGAGACCTCACTTGGAGTACTGCGTCCAGTTCTGGAGTCCCCAACATAAGAAGGACATGGACCAGTTGGAGAGGGTCCAGAGGAGGGCCACGAAGATGATAAGAGGGCTGGAGCACCTTTCCTATGAGGACAGGCTGAAAGAGTTGGGGCTGTTCAGCCTGGAGAAGAGGAGGCTCCGGGGTGACCTTATAGCGGTCTTCCAGTACCTCAAGGGGGGCTACAGGAAAGATGGGGAGAGGCTGTTCAGGAGGGCCAGTTATGATAGGACAAGGGGTAATGGTTTTAAAATAGAGGGAGGTAGGTTCAGGTTGGATATTAGGAAAAAATTTTTTACCATGAGAGTGGTAGAACACTGGAACAGGTTGCCCAGAGAGGTGGTGGATGCTTCATCCCTGGAGACGTTCAAGGCCAGGTTGGACAAGGCCCTGAGCAACCTGATCTAGTTGGAGATATCCCTGTTCCTTGCAGGGGGGTTGGACTAGATGACCTTTGAAGGTCCCTTCCAGCCCTAACCGTTCTATGATTCTGTGATTCTATAGCTTTCCATGGCTATTGTCCCATTTACTCAAGCAGCAAGCCATGAGAAAGGACCAATGTGTATGACACAGGCCAACTGGACTAGAAGTACACATCTAGGAGGATTGTTTTATTTAAAGTGTACTGCCTTTATCTTCCACTGCTTCCTGCTCACCTCCTGTCCTATAAGCATTGAAAAGCTTCTTGGGAATATCCTCATTTTTATCAAAACCATGTCTATCTCTAAAGATAAAAAAAGACTTTCTCAACACTACCTTTGAACTGTTGATCAATTCGACTATGTCAGGCCAGCGTGCAGTTGGGAACTGCTGGTACTCTTGAATTTGTCAAATGTGGTCTCAGTAGTCAAAAGCAAATCCCTGGTTTCTTTTCCTGGGCAAATCAGACTAATATTTGTGTGCAGCAGCTTACTGTTGCCTGTGCATAGCAGTAGCGAGAGTTGGTGATATGATGATAGAGTCATCCTAGTGTTAATGCTAGGAGATGTCTTTTGCCTCTGTCTAGTGTTTGCAAAAGTACTTTTGGAGAAAATATCATCCAGAATTCTTTCATAGTTGCCATAATTTTTCGTTATCTAGTGAAGACTAGTGCAGGGAGGTGGTTTATTTTCTGTGGAGCACTTGTTGGCACAGCAGGGAGCACTGCCCACCATTCTCCTCAGACAGCTGGCACCAAGCATCAGACTGTAAAGGTCTAGAGCAGCAGGAGGCAAAATGTAATACTGCTTTTCCTAAATCTACTCACTGGAATCATTCAAAGATTCAAAATCAGGTTCATAGGAAGTTTTCAAAGCAGGCATATTCAAGGTGCTTAGCTATGTCTTCACCAGATTTGAATGCATCTGTTTTTCTGCCGTGATTTACAAACCTTTTTTTCCTCCCCTCCTCTCTCTACTACTCTTTCCTTCTCCCATCTCCTCTCATCTCCCTCCTTTCCCTTTTTTTCACATTTTCTTTCTCCCTCCTTCTTTTTTGTCTTTCACCTTCTTTCCTTTTTTTCCCTTGTTATAGAAAAAAGTATTGGTAATAAAATGATATACAATCAGTTTTAATCTTCTTTCACAGTGAAATTAATGATTTAGCAGTATTGACAACTAAAATATCTTCAGCAAGTATCTATGCTTTCACTACGTTGAAATGCATGGGAACAATTCTAAGGCATACTGAATAAGATCTCTGTCTCTCTAAAATCATTGTCTGTCATCCAAAATCACCATTCTGAATTTTATCCTTCTATTCTAGTTACTTTTTTGCTCTTTTCTTTTATCTTTTGAGATACACGCAAAGAGAATATCAGTATCTTAGTTTCTAAAGCCTCAAGTGAGTATCCTCTAGGTTCTTCAAAGTCCTGATTCATATCGATATGAATAGGTCAGGTAAGTATAAATTTTACTCATAGGATCGAACCACATCTCCTTTTTTTTTCCCTCTCCTTAATGGAATTCTTAATGACGTACTTCAGACAAGCAGCGGTAATTATGTACTTGGCCTATTTACATAAAATGCAGTGGCATGATTAACAAAGAAATAAATTAGCATTGTCAGAACCCCTTGGATAGAACTCCAACTCAGAAAAAGATAACTCAGATAAAAAACAGATTTAACTTTTTATCCATAAAATGAGTATTAATTTTATCTTACTAACCGAGAAAATCTTAAGAAAAACTGCAGGTTTTCATTCAAGAAAAAAAAATCTATTAAAACAACGTGATGCAAAATGAGCTCCTTAACCATGAAGTTTAATATTTTTTAGAGGAGCTGTTTCGAGTTAGCTAAAGGATATTTGACCAACTAGATTAAGAAGCATAAGAATTCATATTTTATACAATTACTTTATGACCATTTTTGCTTATGCATGCATCTCACTAAGACTGTCAAAGGCTTTTTTCCTTTTCTTCTGAGAGATTCATATCTAGAGGAAATGAAGGGAGGAGAAAAAACCAAACACACAAGAACAAATCCAAAAACAAACTACCCCAATACCCAATGTATAATTTACATCACGTATAGAAGAAAAAATCTATAGTTTGCATGCTGAGTATATCTTACTGGAAAATTCTCAGAGGCTTGATCACTCTTTTTTCCTAGAAAAGTGTTTTCCCAATTTACAAAACACTTTTTCAGGTTTTTTTGATTCATTCAGTCTTTAAATAGGGAATATCAATGGAAAAATACTTCAAATTTTCTGATATGATAAACAAAAATCACAAAACACATTAATAAAGAGAAAAATGTCATATATTTGATAGCTTTTCGTAATCCTACATTTTGAAATATTGACTAGACAAAGGTAATGTTTCGGTCAGGGTGCAAAGACTTCCATCTGTAAGTTTAGCCAAATTATTTGCAAGACATTAGACAGAATTTTAATTAATGATGGAAATGAGCTACTATATCTTAACTGAGAGTCTAAATACATTATGTGCAACTTCCATACCATTTCTTCTTGTTCTTCTGGAATTCCACATCAGTTCTTATTCTGCTTGAAGAATCAGGCAGTAAAAGCATCTCAGAAAAGGTTCATGTCTGTAAGGTAAAAAACTAACACGAGTAAAGCTGTCTGTTGTTGTCTGTATGCTTTAGAAATAAGGTAGGCTTAGCGCTGAGGAACAGTTTAGTAGACTGAAATCAATATTGAGCTAAAGGAAACTGATACTATACCAGAAATTTGTTTATTATTCACTTTTTTTTTCTCTGAAGAATTCAGATCTTCAGCTTACTTATGTTGAAAAAGATCTTTATATGGATTTTTTTTAATTGAAGCTTAGTGCCCTGGAAGTTAATAATTTTAAATTTAATTGATGTCTTTTATAAAAGCCTTTTGAAAAGGCAATGAACATTTAAGCTAAAAAACAGAAAAGAAACAAGCTAACAAATGTTAACAAAATCAGGAATGCCTGGAACAACTTCTGATGTTCTCTTTCTTTTTCCTTGTATTGAAATTGCAGATAATGACATAAATATAGTAGTTTGAAGTGAATCAGAGTTAGTAGTTCATATTCAATTTGTCAAATATTGTCTGAGACAAACCTTCAATGTGGAGAGCTAGATAGCATAACTATGAAAATGTAACTGCATACAGAAATTAACAAGCCTTAACCTTTAATTTTTATTATTTTTTTAGAGGGAAGAGGGAATTATTATTCCATAATGTAGCAGTTAGAATTGCAAGAAAAAGAAGCAAATGTACAATTATGATTTCTAACCTCCTAAAAGCACAGTCCAGACATCAGAGCAGAACAAGTTTTGTTTGGTTTTCCCCTTCCTCTCTAGTAGCAGACCAAGTATGACTATACTAAAAAAGATCATGGTTACAAACTCGATAAAAGCTAAGAGTGATTCCTTGATAATGTGTTATTACTATCAGACAAAACTGTAAATACTGAAAGGTGTTATTTCCTAGAGAGTGATGGTGAGATGTTAACCTAAATAAGCTTCTTGTACAGAAAAAACTCCGTAACACTTAAAAGTACTATTCAAGACGAATAAATTTTCTTTTTTTTTTCTATATTACATCATCCATCTGTTCTTCCTCTTGTATTCAGCTTTATCTTTTGAAAAAGTGGGGAAAAAAGACTACAATTTTTGTTGTCATGTTAGAACTCTTCTGAAATTTCCACTTCTGTCATCTTCAATGAAGTATAGGGTTGTTGGCACCTTGCAAAATATTTTTTGGTGTCAAATATTAGGCAGAATTCCTCCTATATTATTTTTTTCCAGACCATAATGAATTGAACAAAAGTCAGCTCCAATATACTTTTTATTTTCTCAAAAATTTATACTTAGATTTCTAAATTTGTCCACAGAGATCAGAATTTCAATTAAGATACTTTATTTATAATTTGATTGCACAAGCTTCTTAACTATATGGTTATCTCCAGAGTTTGCTATAGCAATTAAAAAGAGAATTTTTGCAGCTGGTAGTGTTCTTGGAAAGTAAAACCCACAAAATCTTCAACAATCATGATTATTTTTATTTTTACCAAAATAAAATACACCATAAATTAATTTGGTCAAGTTTGGGGGTTTTTTTGTCTTCTAACATGCATGGTTATGAAATTCTAACTTACCTAGTGGTGCAAATGTAATCTAAATCTTTATCTTAGGCTTATCAGAACAGTGAAAATAATTAGATAAAAGATAATTAATTTTTAAAGGTCCACAAGAATGACAGAAGTCTTGTAGCAAATATAATAGATGTCTTGGGATATACATTTACACTATATAGTTAAAAAAACCTTCATAACCTCTTTGCCCTGAAGGAAATTTCCTTCCATATGAATTCTCTTAAACAATGATCCTCTTTAAAAATAGACTCAGTAAAAGCTCCATTTCAAGGTTCCCATTTTAATGGAAAAAGTATACACTCTGCTAAAGAAAAAGTTAGGAATGCTTCATTCTGGAAGTATTCTGGCAGAGAGGAAAGCTCCAATCCAACATGATTAAAATTATGTCCCCGCTGCTCCTGTGACTTGATGAGAGAGTGAATGTGCTGTGTCAGCCACTTCTAATACTTCTTATCTTCTCCTTAATCGATGTCATTGGTTGACTACCTTTATATCTGAAAAAATTGCAATGATACTATTATTACATATAATTTCTTAGGGAAAGTCAAGATTACAACTATCATAGAATGGTAACTCATTAGAATGTCTTTTTAATGTACCAGCAGTGGAAGTACAAGTAGTGTTACTGATGTAAATTTAAGTTCTTTGTACTTAATTGTCTCTAAAACAGCTGAACAATGGAACACTGATTAATGATGGGAAGAAAATAAAGTTTCTGAATTGCTAATAGGAACTATGTTAAAAGAATGTGAATTTCATAAATGTGAACTATGCAATTTTAATTTGGTTTTCCACTTGACTAGGGAGGCAACTGCTTTGGTAACCACAACTGCAGACCATGATAAATAACTCATTAGAAGAATGTCTGTCTTCAGTATGAAAAATAATTGTTACAGATTGAATATAGAGTAAAGAACTACTTTTAAGAAGTAGTTGCAAATTCACTTTGAAGTTGCGATCAGGGTTTCTTCTAGAGAACTCAGTACTGAATCCAAAAACAAATAAAAGGTCAATCTAAATAAACAAGATCAGCTAATTAACTTAATAACACAGTAAAAAACACATAACGTAATAAAATGCTAATTTAAAATGGAACAACAGATTCAGAGGACAGAGAAAACAAGGAAAACCTTGTTAAAACTGACTTCTAATCAAATTTGTTATTGCTTGGATATTTGAACTTTGTTGTCCTTTTGTTTTGAGCATTCACACTCAGGAACAGTGTCATTAGATACTGTAAATGCTCCTGTATTACATGAAGTTGCAACCATTCAACACGCTTGAATTGTGCCCTCAGTTACGGTAGTCTATGATACCCGTCACACACCATTACTTCAGTAATATCTTTGCCTCATTTCATTACAGTTCAAAATATTTCACTAATCTGATTTTGTGTCTCATGTTTACCTAACAGTTTTGAAAATTGTCTTATTCCATTTGTCACTGTTCTAGTACCTGGAAGTTTTACACATTACTAATATTGTAATTAGTCAATTATTAAATGTAGTTTGCGAAATTAGAAAATGGAAAACAAGTAAAGTGATGGAGTTGAGTTTCAGAGTCTTTTCTTTAAAAACTTGAGTAATTTTGCTGTTTGATTTTGGTATTTCATTTTCTATATTTTTTAATTTCTTTATCTTTAGATTGTTATTTTTATTTGCCCAAAAGATAGTTCACTACCTCTTGTGACAGAGGTATGGATTTGAAGACCATTATATGTTCTTCCCATCCTTATTTTCCATTATTTAAATAATTGTTTTGACATTTATTTTTCAATCAGGTATCATGTAAGTATCTCTCAGTCTTCTTCTCTGTTACCTTATTTTAGTGCTCTTCTTATCACTGATAAGATCCAAGAAGAACAAATCAATGCCAGTAAAACTGATGCTTTTCTTAAAAAACAAACAAACAAACAAATTCTACAGACATACAAACAAACAGAGAAAAGCATTTCAACAAAAAATTCCAATAAGATATTCAATTTTGACCTCCTGAAACAGAAAAGTCCTTGAAAATACTCCTCATATTCTATTTGGAATGACAATATTTGTTGCAGTAGCAATAATATTTAAATGTAGTTGTTTTACATAGCTAAAACCAGACCTTGGCTATGAGGTCCTTCATATGATCAGTTTTTCTTTATCTGAGACATTGACATTCTGATAAGCTAAACAGAGGAGATGAGGTAGGTCTTAAGGGGTATTCTAGTAATCTAATGTAAAGTTACCTACATGTCTTTGAAGAGACATAGACTACAGATAACAAGATCCTACTGACAGAGCCAATAAGAAAATTGGGGACAAATGTCAATCCCTGGCTATAAAGCTCTTGCACTGATTGGTTAGTGTCCATATTGCTTAGGAATAGTTGGTTTTACAGCAAGTTTATGTTTAAGAGAGCTGGGTAGAGTGGTCCTAAGCAGAGACAGTTAAAGAGACTCAGCACTGGTTTGACTTTTATGAGCTTACACATTCACATCCAGCATTTTTTTAAATATCAAATCAGTTTGTATGGGTGTAACATAATGTTACATTGAAAATCTTTTAATGGTCAAAACGTGAACACATTCTAAGCAAAGATCTAAGAGTATTTAGTATAAAATACAGTAGACTATTGGTATTATCTATTTAATTATGAAGATACTAACTCTCATAGTCCAATTTACCTAATTGATACTGAAAAGTTGAGTGGACAGTGCATGAGGTGGCTGACAGCTTACCCCTGGTCACTGGCACCCTGGGCTCTTTGCCAAGAGACATATGAGGGTGATGGTGTGAGCTTCTTCCTCCTCAATCTTAAGGTTACTTGGGTTATTTCCATACATTTCCTAATTATCTGCTTGGATGTGCTTTCTTCACTGATTTGAAATTCCACGTTATACCATGCTTTTTGCTCTATTATCTTTAAAATCAGTTTTACCTGACTCACAAGATTGCCTTCCTTTAACAAGTGGTAATTGACCTTTCTGATTCATGGTCTACAGTCTGGGTCCTCTGCTATCATCATGGGTCTGTACTCTTCTACATCACACTTTTATTCAAGGGTCACAGATAGTTAACTCTGCACTGAAGAACTGTCATTTTTGTGATTGCTTACAACAGTTAAGTACAACCAGAAAGTAGCACAAAGCTATACTAAAGCTAAAACAAATTTAGAGTATTGTTACCTGACCAAATTAGCATCAGAGCCAAACCGACCTAAAATCATCTCGAGTCAGGACCTGTTCAGGCAAGTCCTGAGACAAGTCCTACATTATTAGGTTGATACAAAGCCTGTGGCCTTTCAGCGATAATGGCAAAATTGTATTCTCTGGGCTACAAGAAGAGCAGAGAACCAATCTCTGAGTCACAACAAAACATCTGTCCTGTTTCTACATGAAAGCGGACCCTCATTTGTTTAATACTGTCCATGACAATCTTCTGGGAAGGAAGCTGGTTTAGAACAACTTTGTCTTGAATATGTATGTAATCCAAGGTGGGTGCCTTCCTCACTCCTCATCTCCCATTCATCTAGAACAAGAGAGATGAGGCACCATTTCCTGTCCTAGGTTCTGCACCTGTGGTTTGAATCAAAAACCACCCAGTAGATTATATGGTGGGATGGTGAATACTGAATTCTAACTAGGACAGACTGCCAGGAGGCTGAGCAGGACAGTGAGATGCTTCAACCCATAGGTGCAGTTTAAGGATATCTCAGCCATGGTTTATCCATCAGATGGGTAAACTGCTTACAGAAAACTATCTTCTGATTGTTGCAGAACAATAATATACTAAGTTTACATTATTTATTTCTATATTGACAATCAAAGGAGTTTTTCAAACTTATTTATATAAAATATTGGTACACACAGAAAAAATAAGTAGAAGTGAATATGTAATGACTTTAGTCTAATACAAATGTTTTAATCATATTTTTAAACAAATTATGCAGTAAAAAGCACTGTTTTTCCCTTAACACCAGGAAGAAAAATAAAAGCAGAACAATAAAATACAACACACCAATTTCTTTTTAGTTCATTCTCATAATCATCTATAAGGAAATTTTGGTTTAAATATTTAAAACCTTCAGAAATTCTTTTTTGTTCATTGAAGATACTTCAGATTTTTCCCGTTTGTGAGTGTATAATATTATGATCTCAGCCTAATGGGACTTCAGATTTAATAGCATCAGGCCATTTTACTACGTAGTACTGCCCAACATATCAGATTCCTAAAGTAAAAATCTAATTCCTTCAGACTTTTTAGTCTCTGGTATATTTCCTTCTTCAATTGTTCTTAAAGAAATGACAAAATATTCTGTGTAATAGAAAATATCCATGCTGCCTGTGTTGAAATAGCAAAATATCTATTAAAAGAAAGGATAGTTGGTTTAAAAAATAAACAGAACATGCATCTTGTCTTGCATTTCTTGTTACTGCAGCTGAAGGTGGATAGCATTACCACATAATTGTAACACCAAGGATACATGTTCTGAAGTACTAGACCAAATAACATTAAAGTTTTGTGGAAGCGGTTAACAAGAATAGGTGACAGAAGAGTTAGGTCAAAGGTTTCTGAAATAACCGTCTCCCGTAAGAATAAATTTTTTCGACTATATATTTCAGATTGCGCATGGTTTGTTAAATTGCCAGCAGAGTTTGTTCCTGTAGCTATGCAGATGACTAGACTCAAAAAACTAATTTAAAGTCGATAATAAATGTTGTAAAATGGCAGGGAGACTTTACAGTCTAAAGTTAAACACCTGCCTTTATTATTAGGTTCATTCTCTGGACGCATCTTTTTTTTTTTTTTTTTTCTGTTGACCAAATGAGAAACATCAGCTTCTAACTTTAGGAGCTCAGAATTGCTTTTAAGGTGAACAACTCATGCACTGAATTTTGCATCAAGTTGTGCTTAACATTTGCCTTTGTAGTTAGGCATCAAATCTGACTCATTTGCCCATTCTTACAATGGCATTGCCATACATGCTAGGAAGCATTCTCAACAATACTGAGTTTTCTTAAAGCACAAAAAAATTATTCAGCAATGCTTTCTGGAAAATACTGGATTGTGCTTAAAGTATTCCTTATTTTATCCTTTGCACAATCTTTGTTTATTCAAACAAAAAAGAAATACACAGAATGCTGTATTGCTCAATTGGTAAGTTTATTTGTCTTGGACACTATTATGCAAATGTTAAAAACATTGGACTGCAACACTCTGGGACTACAGACAGGGTGAACATTGATGCATTTGCCTTTGTCTGTAAATATATTTGTCCCTATTTGATCAATGATTCTAGTGGTTAATTGGAAAATATAGGAAAGAGATGCTAATTTGCACTTTTCCAGCAGGTTTTTAATTCACCAGTCAGTAAAATGGTTCTTCAGTGCTAACCTCTTTAGGATTTTTTGTTGTTGTTGCTTAAGAGGATTTCTGTCACACTAAGAAAAAAAGAAAAGTTGATTATGTCTTACACAATATATTGACTTAAATATTTCAGCAGTTTAAGAATAGTAAAGGACAGATGTATTTTCAAATTCAGTCTAATAAATGTGTTCAAAAACAGTAATTGAAGGATCTTAAACCTGAAACCAGAGAAATACAACAGTTCTATTGTCAGCTTTAGCAATTGAGAGCTCTTTCAATTGCCAATAAGAACAGACATCTTAGTCTATACTAAATCTTGCAAATTGACCTGATGTGTTAAATGAGAAAGTACCTTAAATGTGAGAAGTGACTTGAATAAGGTCAATGACAGTTCTCATTACGTACTAGAAGAAAGGTATTTAACACTGTGTACTTGAGACTCTGATTTTTTTTTCTGGTCATTACTTGTTAGCTTTACTAGATTTCATCATTGTGCCATTAATGTCTTATTGTAGTACTGATAAAAATAATGATGCCCAAGTATATTATTTAATTGTCATAGTAACATCAGGAAATTATCCTTCTGTTTTACGTAAATGGATATGGAAAAGCAAGACTGTGTTAGAAATGAAAGATTTACTTGAAATAGAAAACTAGCACTAATATAGACCTAAAATGCTTGTTCATAATCAACTTAATTCATCTTTGTGTCTCAGAGCTAATTAAGAATGGCCAAAACAAAAGAGGTGTTGAATAAATGAACATAGATCATTATTATTATTATTATTGATATTGTTGTTATCATTATCATTATTATTTAGAAACTACAACCAAAAAAAACCCAGAAGGCTTTCTGACTTTCAGAACCTCGTCATCGTATTCCCTGTAGGTTATTAACCTCATACAAATGTCTCATTATAGAAGTTTTGATACTCAAAGTCAAAAAGCTTTTCTTTTTTTTTTTTTTTAAGACTTTTGAACTTCTCTTGCTTGCATATTATCTGCTTGCTATTTATTCCTTTGAATCAGTATTTATATATTTAGTCATAATTATTAATTGGCAATAAATTTCTCAAATCATAGAATCACAGAGACATAGAATGGTTTGAGTTGGAAGAGACCTTCAGGATCATCTAGTCCTAACCCCCCTGCCATGTGCAGAGACGCTTTCCACTACATCAAGTTACTCAAAACCTCAGCCAACCTGGCCTTGAACATTTTCAGGGATGAGGCATCCACAACTTTTCTGGACAACCTGCGCCACTACCTCATTACCCTCACAGTGAATAATTTCTTCCTTAGATCTTGTCTAGTCTACCCTCTTTCAGTTTAAAGTCTTTATGCCTTGTCCCATCACTACACGCCCTTGTAAAAAGTCCATCTCCAGCTTTCCTGTAGGCCCCCTTTAGGTACCGAAAGACTGCTATAAGATCATCCCGAAGCCTTCTCTTCTCCAGGCTGAACAGCCCCAACTCTCTCAGCCTGTCTTCATAGCAGAGGTGCTCCAGCCCTCAGATCATCTTTGTGGCCCTCCTCTGGACTCACTCGCACAGCTCCATGTCCTTCTTGTTTTGGAGACACCAGAGCTGAACACAGTAGTCCAGGTGATGTCTCACGAGAGCACCGTAGAGGGGCAGAATCACCTCCCTCGACCTGCTGGCCATGCTTCTTTTGATGCAGCCCAGGCCACGGTTGGCTTTCCGGGCTTCCAGTGCACATTGCTGGCTCATGTTGAGCCTCTCATCAACCAGCATCCTCAAGTCGTTCTCCTCTGTGTTGCTCTCAATCCAGTCTCTGCCCGTCCTGTACTTCTACATGTTTTTTCTCACAATCTTTATGAATAAAGACTTAATTTTCAGGACGGTTTGATACCTCATCATATAATTATGTTGTTACAAAGACTGTTCCTACTATGAGTTTAGTGGCTATATTAAAGGACAGAGTTAGGACACCTAGGAAGTTGACTTCCAGTTTGAAAATGTCATAACATGTGCCAGCTACAACTCAGCTTAGCTGAGCATCTCATGTACAAAAAGTTTGGTGTACGCAGTATAAAACTGTCCTGCACACAGTCCATATTCACACTGCTTCCCATAGTCTGCAAGACTGTGAATCAAAGTCATTGAGTATTATACAATTTTGCTAAATCAGTGGTTTTCAACATTTTTGTTTTGCAGTCTGATAAAATATTTCCACTGGAGAAGCAGATTTCTGAATAGCGAACTTGAAGTCAGTCAAAAATAAGCTTATTTTTCTTTGCCACCTTTCACATTTCTCTTGACTTTAGGTGATTAACCCTGTAATCCAGAAAGTAAATACTTAAAACCTCTGCAGCTGGTGTTGTACAGAAGCTGATGAAAAATCTACCCCTACAAAAGATATTGTAAACTCTGTGTTAACTTGAGTAAGGTGATAAAGACATGTGGAGACCAGAGAATTGGAAAGTCATGCAGTAGTAACAGAGGTCTGCCTGTGGGTCAGTGCATTCAGCAAGGGGACATAGCTGTTTTCTTGTCAAAGAATGACTTTCAAGAGGGATTTCAAGCAGATCAATGGTGTGGCTTTGTAGATATTTATGGGAAATCCTCCCAGCCAGACCAAGTAACAGGAATATGTTAAAATGTATTTACTTGTGTTTACAATGTAAATGTACTGTATTACAATGTAATTGCTTCAGCAGTGTTTCTTCTAGTGGCAATACCGATTCTAGCACTTTTTGCCCAATGTTTGGCATTTAAACACTAATTCAATTGTCTTTGCAAATATTTGCTTTCTAGCTGTTAGCAGGAAGCTCAGCACTATTCTCCTTTCAAACTGAATCAGGCAATCTGTCATCTCACTCACTGCCTTCCACAAGATTACTTGGAGAAGTAAGCTTTAGTGAGGAATTTAACAACTTAGAGAGTCTGTCACTTATTAAAAATCCTTGTTTTGCTTTTGACCAGAAAAATAAGTATTTGAGCTTCAGATTGAACCAGATAAAATCACTACATTTTGTTGTTTCTTAATATGTTGAGCATATTGTTTGATAATTGTTTCAATCGCTGCCTTGTCTTGAGTGACAAACAAGCCTGAACAAGCCCATAATACTCTTACAAGAGTTAACTGGCACAGTGGAGGAAATCACATAGTTTAATTCAGAATTCAATGCTACTTCATGATACCTTCATTGCTCTGTGTTTGAGACAATTAATTAATCAAACTCAGTTGAACTGTTGCAATGAACTACCTAAACAGGATTTAAACTGATTATACATTTTAAAATAGAACTTAATTACCTGGGTGGATCTTGCCAGAATGTTTATGTCTGTGTTTGAATTGCTAATGTACAATTAAAGAAAAGAAATAATGCAAAGTATTAGAACACTATGCCCTCTGAGAATAATTTATTACTGCTTGAGTAGCATCGCAGATATAGTTAAATAATGATTTTTCCACTAATAAAGGAAGAAAAATCAGAATCTCAATATCAGATTTACAACATCTCTTTATTCACAAATATACATCACGTATTGAGCTACTTTGAAGAAAATTTGTAATGCACTTCCAAATGGAAAAGAAATGGAAAAAATACAAACAGCAAAGGAATTTCAACCATTATGCTATAAGGCCTACTTTTTAGTAGATTGAAGAGAAACTACTATGATTCCAATGCATTTGGAAGTAATAATTGCACAAGCATATGTATGATGAGGGTGTCTCAGAATTATATGACCATGTTTTTAACTGCACACACATACACACAGACAAGGGGATATCATGAGGGATGAGATGGGATACCACTCTCTTGTGCTATGTGAAGCAATGGATCTAATAAAATCCGGTTTAGTAAGTATAAGTTTTTAGTTGTGATGTGCATGGAGAATGTGGCAGATTACTGGTCAAAAAATAGTTTCAGATGAAGCTAAGTTGGAAGATGTATCCTGGCAGTGTGGATAGGTGTAAATGGCCACTCTGACAATCATAAAAGAGGAGCAGTCCATGGGGCAAAGTAAACACTTGGCTATCAAGCCCTCAGCACCAGCTACTAGCTGGTTTGCTCTGCAGATGGACAGTGCTTGCCAGTATAGACATAACTATTCATGTTCTGAAATCAATCAATAAACTTCACACACACAGAAATACACAGCTTCCCTTTGTGTCAGTAGCCATGTTTTGCAATGCACAGCGAGAGCATCTAATGGCTGTGTCTGTATTAGTATAGCAGAACACCATATTACATATTATTAAATTGTAAGAAGACTCCTTGGTATAGATTTCTTTCAGGCCAAAGAGCACTTACCAAGACTTTGGAGCATGTTTTAGGATTTAGCTCACAAATTCTTGATACATGATTTGGAGGTGAGCAGGCTGATCTAAATCCGAGCAAAGGGCAAAGGCAAAGACTCAAGTGTATTCAATAGCACAAACACAGACAGTCCCATTCCAGGTAACCACAGTGCCAGTTACAGGCACAGTTTTTTTCTTAAGGCCTCACAACCCTGTGAATGGCTGTGACTGCACTTGACTTGAAAATTGTATTAAAGACATATTTATTCCAGATATGTAACATATAAGTAAGTCATTGTAGTTTCCCCTCAATTTTCATGTTCATATAGCTTTCCTCTTTCAGAACTTCTGACAACCTCCCAGGAAAAAAATCTATTCTTCGAGTCTGAGTGACACGATTGTGGAAGTTTTTATTATATTTCTGAAGACAATTTGCTGGTAGATACTACAGTCTTTTTCTTAAAACCCAATTTATTAAAAAAAAAGAAAAAGAAAAAAGAGATAGATAAATAGAAAGAATCTCCTCCCCAAAACGTCTTCCCATTACTTCTCTGAAATCAACTACTCACCTCACATCTGCGTGCAGTCCTTCATGTGGATTCGACAGAAACAGAAATTTTAAGTGCAAACCATTTCCTCAACTGCCTTGACCAGAGACACAAGTTATCCTGCGCAATTTGCAAATAATACTACACATATGCTTTTAAAAAACAAACAAACAAATACCCTCAAAGATTGTAAAAAGACCAAATGCTAGGAGAACTGGCATTCTATCTCACAGTTTAAAGACACTAACGTTGTACAGTTAAATGCTGCACTCCATGAACCAGTTTTAAATATAGTTCTTTGTGGAAAACATTTAAATGTTTTATTACTGTTGGATGCTCTACTAAAAACACAGCCCATACAATTATCTTAGGAAACCTGACTGATGATAAATTTAACATAAACTCCTAAAAAGTAACAAATGACATGTCAATAGCTGATATAGTTAATCAGTCCCACACCACAAAAATAGTACAATATTGAAACATTGAACTAAAGCTATCTCCACTTGAAACTTATTTAATTAAAATAATCCCCTAACATCCCAAGACTTTAATATCCACACCACTTACAGTTCATCTATTAAAAGGATGAAGGGATTTACCTATGGATTAATGCTTCTGCTTGTTTGCATTTTGCCATGTTATTTCTTTTCATGTTTGTTTTCCCTCTCCCCCACCAGTTAAACTACAGAAACATTCAACAAAAATCTATATGTGAGTTGATGTTACATTTCAGTTTTGCAGAGAAGGACTTAATATAGAGAGGTATATTCTTCAGTCTCCGGCAAATAGCACAGACAAGATATTAACCTGTACAGACCATGTATATTCCAAATATACTTGGTCTATGCATAGAAAACAGTGCCGTCAAAAGATTTTGTTCTGTGTCCTAACACTGCTTTTAATTCTAATCTAAAATCTCTATTACGAAATTTAACCTTGTAGAATCCTAGGTCACTGTGATTCTGAACAATGAGAAATTGTCCAAGCAGCTAGGGATCAGGTTAAGAAAGCTAAAGCTCTGATATAATTAAATCTGGCCAGGGACATCAAGGGCAACAAGAAAAGCTTCTATAGGTACGTCAGTGGCAAAAAGGACTAGGGAAAATGTGGGCCTAAGAAGACAGGCAGAGAGAGTCGGGGCTGCTCAGCCTGGAGAAGAGAAGGCTCCAGGGAAACCTTCCAGCAGTCTTCCAGTACTTAAAGGGGGCCTACAAGAAAACTGGAGAGGGACTTTTGACAAGGGCAGGTAGTGATAGGACAAGGGTGGGTAGTGATAGGACAAGGGGCAATGGCTTTAAACTGTAAGAGGGTAGATTTAGATTAAATCTAAGGAAGAAATGCTTCCCTCTGAGGATGATGAGGTACTGGCACAGGTTGTCCAGAGAAGTTGTGGATACTTCATCCCTGGAAGTGTTCAAGGCCAAGTTGGATGAGGCTTTGGGCAACTTGGTGTAGTGGAAGGTGTCCCTGCCCACGGCAGGGAGCTTGGAGCTAGATCGCCTCTAAGGTCCCTTCCAACCCAAACCATTCTATGATTCTTTGATTTTATAATTCTAATACAAGTCCAGGAGAGTATAGAACTTGAACTCCAGGAGAGTATAGGCTTGAACTATGACAGAACTAGGGTCTGATAAAACAATTAGGTAGCATGTGTCAGGATGAATCTTTTTTTATGTAAGCAGTTGTAAGTACTTGTGGTTGATCCCAGCCGGCAGCTAAACTATCACATAGTCACTTGCTCACTCCTCCCCCTTGGTGAGGTGGAGAGGAGAAAAATGTAACAGAAGGCCTGAAGGTCGAGACAGGAACAGGGAGGGATCACCCACCAACCATGGTCCTGGGCAAAACAGACTTGGCTTGGGGACAATCAATTTAATTTATTAAAAGTTATTTGAGAGAATAACAAGAAAAAAAGCAAAGCCAGATCTTAAAAATACCTTCCCCCTCACCCTGCCCTTCTTCCTGGCTCTACCTCCTCCTCTCAGCAGTGGAGAAGGGGCAGGGGAATGGGGGGGTTGCAGGACAGTTCATCACACATTGTTTCTGCTGCACTTTTCTTAAAGGAGAAGGACTCCTTACACTCTTTTCCCCCTGCTCTAGTGGATCCTCTCTTCACAGGACAGTCCACAGACTTCTTCACCTGAGTCCTTCCCGCAGGATGCAATCCTTAACCATCAGATTGCCCCAGTGTGGGTTTCCTCCCCACCGAGTCACGGCTTCTTAGGGAGCTGTCACCCGCTCCGGCGTGGGGTTTTCCATGAACTGCAGATTCATCTCTACTTAATCGTGAATTTCCAGTAACCTACTGAAACAATTCTCTAGGACCTCTTTCAGGCTCAAGCATCTCTGCTGCAGCGTGGCCTTCTCCATGGTCTGCGGGTGGGTCCTCTGCTCCACCGTTAATCTCCACTGGCAGCAGAGGGGCTGCTGCCCTCTCACCATAGGCTGCAGGGGAATCTCAGCTCCAGCACACCTCCTCCCGCTCCATCTTCACTGACCTTATGGTCTGTGTGGCCATTTCTCTCAGATCTCAGTTCTCTCTCTCTCTGCTGCAGCTGTGCTTGGCCTGACCAGCCCGACAGGACGAACTCTGCCCAGCGGGCTTCCTGGAATGAGGCATTTAGGAGCTCTCCAAGCTGCGCTGCCGCGGCCGTCTCCAGTGGGGTGGCACCAGCCCAGCACGGGAAGCTGCCCACCCCGGAGTCCAAGGGAGGGGGGACCTCTCCTGCCTCTCCTCATCCTGGCTGCAGGACCAGCCCCGGTTCGGGTTCCTTTGTTCCTGACTTAAACAGGGCGTTCATAGAGGCTCTGATTGGCTTTACCCTGGACTGAGGGGATGTGGGGTCCAACCTGGCCAGAGACTGATTTTGGAGCCTGAGAAGTTACAGGGAATGTCTCTGAAGCCCCTCCTCTGCTACCAAACCCCATCACATAAACCCAGCACAATAGTTCAGAGCTGCTTTGTTATGCAAAACTGTTGATGAGTTGAAGCTGTTTATTTACTTATTATTATATCAGCATTTAAGGTACAGCACACGTTTACAGACCTAGGAGCCATTTTGGTGAGTCCTCTTCTTTCCTCTGTTGGGTATGTAGAGTTATTCTTATATGGCATTTACCTCCCTTTTTCACGTCAAAGGACGCAGAAAGAAAGCTCCAGGCATTCTTTGACCATGACTATTTGGAAAAAAAAGTAACTGTGATCATTGTAACGATCATTGTAACCCGTTTGATCAGCTCTCTACCCTTGAGACACTTGGGACCATCTGAAGATGGTGCATGATGAGAACATAGTTCTAGGTTCACTGAAGGGTTAGTTGCTGCTATCTTTAGTAAACAGTTGCCAGATCTGCCTAAAACAATCACAAATTATTGCAGCTCTGCTGCACGCTAGCTGAATCTGCCATATGGCAGTACTGTGGAAATGATCCAGACATATTAAGGAGTTATTTCTTTTTTTAGTTTCCTCCTTATCCTAATAAAACATGTTTATTTGTTATTTCACTGGTTTTGTTGTTATACAAATATAGTGGAAAAACCTAATGTGTTTGATAAATTGTGTCTGCTATAAAGCAAGGGTTCTGTTAGTAACTGAAGCAGTATGAAAATCTAACTTTATTTTCTGTTGGGATTTCTGACTCTAATCTCTTATGGTTTTGAGATCCCTCTAGCACTAGGCCATGGCATAATTCTTATTCAACTTATACCAGCACATTATTTATTTTTTTTAACTTTTGTCTTTAGATCACTGACATACCACTGCCTCAGTGTCTTAAAATCATGTGCTCTTAATGTGAAGGCCCTCCAGGGGGTGAAAAGTTTCCTATTTTTACCACTTAGCTGTATTGAATGTGATATTATGCCCAGTGGGTACTTCTGCATTTGTTCTGTTTAGCCAGAGAGTCAGCTAAGCTTTTTAAACATGTGAGTGATGACTCTAGCTGTTTGACCACACACAGGAACCCTTTTGGAAGTTGTCTGGGAACTGCAATTTGGAATCAATGCGGAGCCCAACCGCATACACCACAAATCATTAGCTAGTTTCTTTCTACTGCTTTTATGCAAAGTGATTGCTATCAAATGTTAATTTCCACATTCAGTGACCTATTTTAATCTTATTAAAATGTACTTGAAATAGGTACAGATTTAAATTATAATTTTCCCTTATGAAACAGAATGCTTCATTCATACATTCAGGTGTTTTATAGTGTCTCACAGTTTCTTTTACAGATGCTAAACTGTGATTGCTTATCTTTGCTGCTGCTATCAACTGAAAATTCACACAGATAAACTGTAACTGGATATCTACCTAAAATAAAATCGTATTAGAACTGCATAACTATTTTGAAGATGGAAAGAGGGAATTCACACCACCTTCATTTTTTCTGCTGTGCTAGAAGTCTAGTTGCCCTTGTTAAAGGGCAAACTGGAAGCAAACTCAGGTAATCTCCTTCAGAAAGTTACTGTAGGTTTCCAGTAACTGTTTTACACATGTTTATTCATTAAATTTTTCTAAAAATATAAAAATTGTTGATTAAAATAATTTTAAAAATTAGGAATTAAAACTCATTGCCTGGATTACCCATCAAAAGGCATTACTCAGAAGGTAAGGAAAAAAAGTATAGCTAGCTCTTTTAGACATGCTAGCTCTTTCTGGTTTTGTTTGTTAGGTTGTGTTTTTTTTTTTTATTTGGGTGGTTTTTTTTTTTTTTAGGTTTTAGGGTTTTTTTTGTTTTTAAGAAAACTTTAAACTTCCACTGAACTTACACCATTTAAATACAGTCCATTTCACATCCTTTTCCCTGTTCCTTTTATAAGCAGCTCAGTCATTTTTTTAAAAATTTTACTTATATACTATCTGTTTAAACTTTAAGTCAGTAAATATGTTCAGTTAAAGGAGAAAACTGCACAAGTGTCAACTTCCTGACTTTTATTTTTATTTCAATTTTTTTTTTTAGTAAAATGGATAGTGAATCAGCTCTCCTTCTGTGTTTCTTCATGTCAGGATCTTAGGTGGAATATTATTATAATCCAGAGAAGGCTCTTTGTGTTAATTCTCATCTCAGCACAGAATTCTCCATTCGACACCAATGTTTTCTGCACTTTAGAAAAGTTAACTTGTCAGTATGTGCTGAAACACAACATTGCAAATGTTCCATTCTTCGCCTTCTGAAACTGGTTTTGTTCCAGTAAAGAAAAAAAAGAATTTTTTTTCAGATTTTTTTTATAACAGCACCAGCTTCGCACATTCAAATTCAGCTGATATTTTAAATATCCTTTTAGGATAAACATATACTAACATTCCTTTTTCCTCTACTGTGGCCAGTTATATTTGGCATTCCATTAAGAATCTAAAACCTGAAATGTTATAATTTAAAGGGAGTGAGCATAAAACAATGTCATGAATTAAATTTGAAGATAAATTTGGCAACATCTCCCAAAATAAGATGCACTCACATGAAAAATATAGTTGCACAGTATTATTCATTTTACATAGGTGGTCTAACCGAAAATGCACTGAAGTCAGTAAAAACCTTCTTACTGAACTTAGTAGGCTTTAGATCAAGCCATGAAGCCATCTCACCTGCAGAGTTTAAAGTATCTTCTAAAGAAAGGCATTATTCATTATCATTTCTTCTCTTAAAAAAAAAAACAAGAAACAGATAAAGACAGGAAACTCATCCAGACTTATAAAGTGATTCATGATGAGAACTAAGAATAGAACCCAATTTTTGCTTGTATAGTGATAATAGTAATAGTAGAAGTAGTAAGGACAATATTGAATAACAGTAGAGCACTGCATCATACAGAAGCACTGGATAATTGTGTTGTGTTGTCCTTGAAGCTGTATTCAGATGAAGGAATAATTCATACAATGTTTTAAATGTGATTCTCTTGGATTTTTTCATGTTTCTTATTGGATTCTGTTTCATATTTGTAAAATAAGTGGATGAAGCTTAATTTGTCCTTTACAAATTATTTAATTAAATAATTTTATTTCCTACATTTTAAATAAAGAAAAGCAATGCAAAATAAACTTCTTTGCAGTGTGGTCCCACTCGGTGCCAGAGATTATGCCACTTGTGTGGCCTTGCCTTTGTCTAACAACAAGTTCTTGTAAGAATATCCTTTAGGAATAGAGTTGTTTTCTTGAAAAGGAATTAGATAGTAGCTTGAAGGACCAAAAGGAAAGCTTCTGTTCATGGTCTCTTCTGTGTACAGCGCACCAGTTGAAAATCCAAATGGGTTCTGTTCAATGCTGCCAAACACAGGTGCCCATAGGGACATAAGATTTACTTTAGCTGTACTCCTCTTTACAGTTTACTTTACTGTATTCCTCCTCTTATTCTGTCTTATTAAAGTGGTTACTTTATTAACCCCTTTAATGTTAGGGCCTTTCTTATTGAGATCCAGGAAGAGCCTTGCACCAACTCACTCTCACCTCACACTTCCACCCCCACTACAGAAGAGTGTGTCTTCAAAAACCACAGGAATAAAAGACATAGCTATGCAGTTTATGCTTTGAATACCGTTAACATGGAAAAAATACCTGTAATGGCTATAAAAAAAGAAAGAAAAGTGACTACACAAAATACCAGTTGACTGTAAATTTATACCTCTCAGGGCATCGCTCTCCACAATGTCCATTAACTTATCCATTCTCTAGATGTTGCTCCGTGGCAAAATTTGCAGAAAATGTTAGATCTTATTCTTTTTCCATTTCAGATGACAATGGCCAAATTTGAAGTTTACATTTAAAGAAAACCAGTCTTAACAGTGATAATTATTCAGAAAATTAATTGAAACACATCACTAAAAAAAATTAAACCATCAAATATGTTTGGCCAGTTCTGGCCAAGAAATGTCTGTACTTAGAGGAAACAAGTGCCATAGTCGCTAAAACTGAATTATGTTCTGCAGGTAAGTATAGTCTTAGAGGAATAAAAAAAATAAATAAATGACAATATGTAAAGATGTTATTATTTTATTCCTTCTGTTTGCAAGTTAAAAGATAAGTCACATAAATTTTAAAAGACAGTCCATGCTGGAGACAGAAGCAGGATTCAAAGAAGCACTGATAAGACTGCCCGTACAAATACTAGTAACATTTGGAAAATCACAGAATCTCTTTACACTGTATAGTGTTATATCTCCAATAAATCTGAGCATATTAACCAGCTTCTTAAAGATTTATTCCAATTAAAAAAGTGATGCTAATTATTTCATCATGATGTTCTACTGGTATGTTATGTAATATCTGTTATTTGGTGCAGGTTTGTATAGGAGCTGAGATTCCAAGTATATGGAACAACATTAATCAGAGAGGTTATCAAATTAGTCAGCGTAGAGGTAATGAAACCATAAAAAAAAAAAAAAAAGAACAAAACCAAAACAAACAAACAAAACCCCAAAACACAAACTTCGAGAATGGAATTTAGTATAGATTTATTACAGGCTTTTTTTAAAAAGCTAAATGTGAACGTATCCTGGTGTTAGGAGGTTTGGTTTGCTATGTGGATTTTTTGCTGTGTATTGGTTATCTTGTTTGCTCATTATTTGTTGGCTGACATTTGAGTAGAAAGGTGTCACTGGGTTCTCTAAACATAAACATTGCCGTCTGTACTATTTCAAATGGATTCTAGTCCTCTGTGATCACTCATGAAAGGAAAAGAATATTTGTTCTTCAGAAACTCCAGATCTGCAAAGTTAGGTTTTTTTCTTGTGCATTTCCAGGAACACTCCTCAGGCTGCTGACCTCTTCCTAAAACAGATATGATCAATGCTTTTTGATCTCTGCACACATCAAGAGTTTTATGTTGATACAGAGGAAGGAAGTAGCAGAGAGTCAAGAACAAATTCGAAACTACCTTTGCTCTGATATCAGAGGAGAGTCTTGTCTACGCCTAAAGGGAAGAAATCTGCTCATATTTTCAATTCTGGAAAACATTTTTAGCTTTATTCTGAATGTATGTGTGTTTAAACATGTACTAGATAAGCAATTAGTGTAGTAAGATAGAAAACAATTAATGAAAATTCTTTAATACAATTGCAAAGAAAAGAACAAATCGAGTGTGGATACGTATTCTTATGACTGCAAACATTGGACTGTCCTGTAGCAGTCAGGTCAGGAGATAATGATGGTGCTTTAAACTTCCTTAGTGATCACCAGTAAATCCACTCAGCTTATCAATACATAGTTTAGTTTAATAACATACAATGTGCAAAGGGAAAAAAATAATAAAAAAATAGCAATATTTTAATTTATTTTTATCAATGACATGTTGGTCTACCTATTAATCTAACTGTTCTATTGACCTCAGTGACAGTCCTGATACAAGTTAAAACTTCATCTGAACAGTGTAAGTTTGAATGTTGATATCAGATTTCCATATTGCATAACTAATGTCCATGGGGATGGAAATATTTTTTTTTTCCAAAAGAGTGTGAAAAAATAAAGTGTAGAAAACTTGTGTATACAATAGTTACACATCGGTCATACACCTGTCTGTTATGTATTAGTCAAAACTGGTGGTATAGCATGAGGTATGCCCAATTGGCATACCAGACTTTAATTAGTGTCATTAAAGAAATTATGACTCACTAGTATGCGTTTCTTGTGGTATTTTACATTCTTCACAGTGACTTCAACCTACAATAATAAGAAACACTTCTTTTAAAACTTTCACTTCAGAATCTGGTAGAAGACAGGCAAAACAGTAGGACAACATACTTTAGTTTTCTTTTTTTTTTTTGAGTGACATAAGTGGAATGAGTTTATTGGTGTGGAAGTATTATATGTAAACACACAATAACTTGTAATCAGGTCAGTCCCTGGATTTAATCTATGAGTGAATATCTTTTAAATCAGTGGGTACAGGTCAGGTTTTAGGGGATGTTTTTGAGAATACAGCTGTGAGATCTATGACTGATGTTTGCTCAATGTCAAAGTATATTTCATTTCAGACATTCTTTCATATTCTCTAGTTTCTTTCTTATTCTATATCAATAAGAATTTTATGATTGGAGGGAAAAACACAACAGTCTGTATATTAATTTTGAATTAAGATTGCTGCTTAATGTCGGTATCACAAATCTGCATTTCCTTGGATATGGTAATATTACTATTCAGTTCAGCTCTTTTTAAACTAGGATTTAATTTGTTTTTGTTCCCTCTGCAAAGTGTCTGATAAAATGTTATGACCTTTTCATTATGAAATTTCAAACAATGTTTTCACACGACTGCAAGTGACATTTCTGCCAACTACTTCAGATAAGTGAAATTTGCCGTTCTGCTAAATGTTCAGAATATGTTTAGAAGTAACAGTAGAGCCATCTTTGAACATACTGATAACAAGTGCAGTCACCAACTAGGCCAAATTTATTTTTCAACAACATTCATGGAGATTGAGTCCAATACAAGCCATCCAGAAATGCAGTGGGTACATGACAGCCAGGTGATATATACCATAATCATACTTTGAATCCAATAGTAGAAAATACCAACCACAATTTTAACTTTTGGGGAAAAATAAGTTTAAAAAAAAACCCTAAAAGTTAGGTAAGCACTTTAGATGACAGCTGAATTCTTTGTTCTCTTGATGTATACATTAATTTCATTTTAATGACAAGTCTTACAGTAGTTCTTTTCGCCTGCAAGTTAGGTGGCGTACTAGTATCTTGCTTAATTAAGTGGTTCCAGACAAATTCCCTGGTTGCTAACCTAAAGGGTTCTTGTCACATGGTCCAGTGTTACTGGACAATTATTCTAGTAGATATTATGAAAACAGAATTTATGTGTTTCAGAGGATAATCCTTTCCACTGGAAATGGATTTTATGGAGTTTTCTTAATTTCAGGAGTTCTTGAAGGTTCTGTGATATGAATTCATGCTGCCTTCTGATGATGTGGAGTTCTCGTATGCAAAGGCCTTCCAATAGATGGTATGATTTATCTGAAAGGAAGATTATTCAGGACTTTTATAGAAGAGATTCTACAACAGCTACAGTTAATCTTGTTGAATTCTAGAGTTATCAAACAGTAGGAAGGGTTCCGTCTTTTTCAAATAAAAAAGGGGAATAACGCTTAAATTTAGACAGTGCTGTATAAGTACAACAATATGCTGTCAGTTGCTAGGTTAGAAAGAGATAGTCCCAGATAAAAGTGAACCAAGATTCAAACTTTGTCTAAAACCTGAACTTCAATAATACAGAATTCATATCATAATTGCATTGATTAAACTTACAGAAATAAAAGAAAAACTATGTTTATCAAGACCAGGCTGGATAAGTGATACTATAACTAAAAATCAAGATCATATGCATTTTTTCACTAAAAAAGATGACTGTTATATTTTTAATGTGATTACATTTAAGATCTGATATCTAATTCAAATCCATATGAAAACACTGGAGAAGGTTTCATCTAAAATAAGGATATATTTCCATAAAATATGTAGAGAAAAACCTGTAAAATATTTGAAACTTGAAGACTGTAATAACTATTTTGGTTAATCATCCAACAGTCTTGATAATGCAACGTGTTATAACAGAGTCTAAGCAAATTATTTCATACTAGAAATTCCCACATAATTCATAATACTTTTAACTGAGATAAAAAACTATTTGCATCAACAAATGTCAACAGATAGGAAAATAAATAAATAATACCTGTTGCTTCATCTCAGGAAAAGGATATGACTATCAAATTCATAGTTAGTTTAAGAGAGAGCAAAGAAAACATAAGTTTGTGTTTTAGTGGAAAGGGAACCTCTTTTCTGCCCTTTCATGTGTCAAAGGAGAGTTAATTAACTCAGAAGACTTTGACTTACTCCAAGGGTACAAATCAGGTCTATGTTACACAACTGTGGCAGCATGTCTTCCAGCAGCCATGAAGTTGGTTGTCTATTCATTCAGATAGCTTGTGCCATAACTCAGCAGTTTCTCAGCAGAATTCCTCTCTTCCATGTTAAAATGTCATATTAACTTTTGGATTTTTTAGACTCCTTTTTTACTATTTTATTCTCTGCTCTGCCTATTGATTTTTCTAAACTTTTGACAGCAGCTTTACTTGTCTTTTCTTTCTGCATAATTCTTTTAAACTACATTCAGACCACACGACAAATTCTGATCTCCATTATACAAAAAATCCACAGAAGTTAATAGAAATGTATTAGACTGATAGATTCTGATCAAAATTAGACCTATTGGTTTTTAGTGTTCCAACTTCTAAGCCAGGGAAGAGCACAAAGGACCAAGTTCAGTTCCAGTGGAACTACACTAATGTCTGCTGAGTTCTAATAGAAGAAATCAGACATTTGCTTTAAAATTTTTAATTAAAAACGAATTGTGGGTTTTTTTCTCTGCTCTGAAACATGAACTTAAATCTACAAATTTTGAAAGTATGATAGTAATTACTGTCACAAGTCTGCCAGCAACTCTTAAGACATTTCCCTAACCGTGGGACATGTGCACATAATTTTGTATCCCAAGCTTTGATTCCCTATCAATCTAGTTCAAGAGAGCTACTGAATATATAATTTTTCCTCTTCCACACCAATTTCTTTCTCCTATTGGAAAAAAAAGACATACAGGTCAACAGTGTGGAGGTCCATCCTGAAACACAGGCAGGAGTCACTTAGGATAAGCAATTGCATCCAAAAACTGGAAAATACTTAGAATATTAAAGTTTAGATACGCCTGTAGACATTTTTGGTAGCAATGTTCCTTCTATTTATGGTTCAAATTTTTCAGATATCATATTTAAAAAGATAACTATATAAAACACATAACTGAGATAGCTAACTAGATAGCTAACTATATAAAGTAGATAACTAAAATGTCTTAGGTCGAAAAAGAAAATTAATTACTTGGATCTTAAAAGATTAAACCATTGTTTTCCACAGTTAAAATATGATATGTCAGAGGGGAGGAATCAGACTAGAAATTTTGTATGCTTGAGATATTTCACAGAATCATAGAATGGTTTGGCTTGCAAGGGACCTTCAAAGATCATCTAGTCCAACCCCCCGCAATGGACAGGGACATCTTTCACTAGATCGGGTTGCTCAGAGCCCCATCACACCTCATCTTGAACATTTCCAGGGATGTGGTATCCACAACTTCTCTGAGCAACTTGTCTCAGTGTCGCACCTTCCTCATTGTAAAAAATGTCTTCATTATAGCCAAGCTAAATCTACCTTCTTCCAGTTGCCCTTTGTTCTGTCATTACGGGCCTTAATAAAAAGTCTCTCTTTGTCTTTCTTGTAAGTCCCCTTAAAGTATTGAAAGGTCTCTTCTTCAGACTGAACAACCTCAACTCTCCCAGCCTTTCTTCATAGGAGAGGTGTGCCAACCCTTTGACCATTTTTGTGAATTTTAACAAGTCTATGTCTTTCTTGTACTGTGGATGCCAGAGCTGAATACAATACTTCAGATGGGGTCTCACAAGAACAGAGAGGGAGAATCACCTCCCTTGACCTCCTGGTCATGTTTTTTTTTTTATGAAGCCCAGGGTATGATTTGCTATCTGGGTTGCAAGGGCACATTGTTGTCTCAGGTCTAATTTTTCATCCACCTTTATCCTTATGTCCTTCTCTGCATGCCTACTCTCAATCCATTCATTGCCCAGTCTGTAATGGTATTGGAGACTGCCCTGACCCATGTCCAAGACCTTGTCTCTATTGAACACAGGGCAAGCTTCTAGCAGCTTCTCAAAGAAGCCACCCCTGTAGCCCCACCCCACTACCAAAACCTTGCCACCAAACACACTACAGAAGTGTAGTAAAAAGCAGACAGTTTTCATTTTTCAGTTTTTCCTTTTGATTATCAAAGCTCAAAGCATTTTGGAAAGTATCAGAAAGTCTCTGGTCTAATTGTCTTAGAAAATTACAGTATAAGCCAGTGATTGAATAGTCTATCTATTTACAATATTTCACTAGTATGTTTCATACATTAACAGAGACGGGTAAAACCAGTTGATTTGCATTCTTATGAAAAGAGGCTGATACTTACACTGGCTAAAGCACTCTAAATTGACAACACAGTTTCTATAGAGATTTTTTTTTAGTACACCTTTCTACAAAGTACTATTCTATCAAAAGATTTTGAGATTTCTGCCAAAATTCAAGCTATGAGAACAAGCAATCAATCCATGCAAACAGTATACATAGAGCAGTAATGCATTACTTACCCATGATTAACAAATGGCTCCAGTAAATCTTGGTATAGAGTCAGTAACAGTGATTAGACTTGGACATGAAAACATGGTCAAACTTTTAAAATATCTTTTTCAGGGCTTTTGTTTCCAGATAGCTGTGTATCACAGAAAGCCAATCATCTGTTATGTTCAGTATTTGGACTAAAATCTAATTTAGTTTCCAAACCTAAAGCTTCTCACTGTACTGGAGCAACAAAACAATTGCTTCAGGCTAAATTAGATTTGTTAGCTCTTCTAATAGAACAAGAATACAAATGATGTCTCAGAAATGGGTGTAGAGTCAGCAGATGCTTTAACATCATTTAGAAATGAAATGTTGCCAAATTCATTAACATTTGTTTATACATAAAATGTTAAAGTAAATGTAAATTTGAATACTTAAAGTAAATTACCACGTTGCTATTTTTTCCTAAATATACGGATGCATACATATTTGAAAAAATGTTCCATTTGTAACATTTCTATCGATTTTTCCAGCTTCTAGCCAGCACTCTTTCTTTTCAAACATTCATCCTGTCATTTCAACATCTGTATGATAACTGGTTTTACAGCCATAGGGCCAGCTTTCAACGTGCCCTGAATTCATGGATTGTGCAATCTAGGAGTGTACTTTTGGAGGAAAACTGACTTAAACAGTCAACAGGGGATTGAGTCAGCCACCAGAGTATGAGCAGCTAACAGGGCTGTTGCTGGTTAACTTGGTTTATTTTATGCTAAACTTCTTTGCAAATACACAGTGTGTTTTTTCATACTGGCTGACATTTTGAGCTGTGTTGATAAACCCAATTTGGGAGCACTTTTGCTGGAATGTGAAAGCGAGATTCCTTAAAGCAAAATGAGTGGGCTGAATTGCCAGGCTGTAATAACTGTTCTGGATCTGGCAGTCTTCTCTCTGCCATCCTATTGACTGTCTACACTAATAAATCTGTGATCGTACTTGTGTACCTCAACTGCAGTGGTATCATCCTGACAACTTACTCTATTCCCATTTATCATAATCAAGTGTCATGCTTTGCAATTGCCCAAGGCAAGTTCACATAGTTGAGCTCAAAATGTGATTATTCAGCAGATATGCCTCATGTTCTGTGTGGCTCATTCTGAGGTCTTAGATTTTAATGAGTCACAGAGCTTAAAGAGAGTCCAGGCTCATCTGGAGAGCACTCACTCAAGTGCACAAGCAATCTGTGAGGACAAATGAAGGGAAAGGGGACACTTAGCACTGATCCAGCACCATAGTTTTGAAAGTCGAGTGCAAAAATTGAGGAATATTTTTCCTGAAGAGGAATTCAAAATCGAGTATTTGAAGTTGCCATTGTTGAGAGAAAAGTGATTGCTATTTTTAATCTTTGATCATTAAAAAAAGTGTTTTTCAAATATTTTTCAGCACATTCTGTGCAAAAATTTCTTCGATCATTTAGTCACATTAAAGCATTCAGTAAGGAAATACTTATTTTGAAAAAAATTCTGTGGAAATCATGCAGTTTTTACAAGGTTTCTCTCAGTTATTAGTCCAACTCCCAGGAGCTATGATGCTTTCAGACTTGCAGGATTCCTGAGTTTTCTTGAAGTTCTTCCAGCTGAGTGCCTGAAGGTCTTGGGCACCAGGATTTCCCTGAGCTACAAAGCTGTGTAAAAAACAGTGTAATAAGAAGTAGAGGTCACTTGACACGCTTGCAAGGGCCCAGTAATTCTGTTTTAAAAAGTCCATATGATTTTTTTCTATCTGAAAATTTGGATAACTCTTTCTAAAGGAAATATGCTTTGCACTGATGATTTATTTTTCTTTGTTATTGAAATGTTGACATTTCCAAAAGTCTGGAAAGAGCGCATGGCTAACAAGTCCATACTGATTGACATGTGCTACAGGTATCCTTCATTTCTGCTACACAAAGACAATTAGAATGCTCCAGTTATGAGTATGAGGTATTCCTAAATAACTTAGGGTCTTTAAAAAAAAAAAACAAACAAAACCAAAAATGACAAAAAACTCCAACAATCTAAACAGAACAAAACAAAATCCTCTAGTTTAATAACCTAAGGATTCATCAACAACAACTTTTGTGGCTTTCTTTTTTCTAGCTTATAGAAGGAAAAGTGGAAAGCAATGCCTTTTATAAAAAAAAAAGGCAAATGTTTCATCTATAAAACATTATGCAAGATGAAATATAAATTGATTGCTGGTAAATAAGGATAACTAGTATCTACTACAACATTTCCTAAAATTATGGAGTTAGTTTCCCTTGCATCTTTGCAAGCCATCTATAACAAAAATGTCCCTTTCATCATTAAAAAAAAAAAAAAATTCTTTTAGAGCTCTTGGTTGTTGGTTTCCACACAAAAAGAGATTCCCATTTTCTCACATTTCTTTCATCTGCAATTCATTTGGGGTGTCTGATGCTCACAAGACTCAATCTGGTATTTAATTATGCTCATATAACCTTTATTATCTCCATGCTGACTAAGCGAATCTCTTTTTTAACTGTAAAGGTGACAATGGAGCTTTTCACTCTCTTAAACTCTGAAGCGCTTATTAATGACATAAGCTGTTTGAAGTAAAAAAATCTGCTCTTTATTACTGAAATTTACCTCAGAAAGAGGTCAGACTAAAGAGTAAAAAAGAAGTAGAAAAATTTTAGATTTCATGTTAAATAATAAATGCACAGCTCAGGAAACTCAAGCTACGGAACAAGATTCTAGAAAGTTTACAGTTACTCAAGATATACCAGCAATCTGTGCCAATAATATTAAAATCATAGAATCATAGAATGATTAGGGTTGGAAGGGACCTCAAAGATCGTCTAGTTCCAACCTCCCTGCCATGGGCAGGGACAACTTCCACTACACCAGGTTGCCCAAAGCCTCATCCAACCTGGCCTTGAACATTTCCAGGGATGGGGCATCTACAGCTTCTCTGGGCAACTTGTTCCAGTGCCTCACAACCCTCTGAGTGAAAAGTTTCTTCCTTATATCTAATCGAAATCCCTCTTTCAGTTTAAAGCCCCTTGTCCTATCACTACACGCCCTTGTAAAAAGTCCCTCTCCAGCTTTCCTGTAGGCTCCCTTTAAGTAATGGAAGGCTGCTATAAGATCACCCTGGAGCCTTCTCTTCTCTAGGCTGAACAGCCCCAACTCTCTCAGACTTTCTTCATAGTAGAGGTGCTCCAGCCCTCATATCATCTTCGTGGCCCTCCTCTGGATTTGCTCCAAGAGCTCCATGTCCTTCTTGTGCTGGGGATTCCACAGTTGAACGCAGTATTCCAGGTGGGGTCTCACAAGAGCTGAGTAGAGGGGCAGAATCACCTCCCTTGACCTGTTGGCTGCACTTCTTTGCATGCAGGCCAAGATACAGTTGGATTTCTGGGCTACCAGTGCACATTGCCAGCTCATGTTGAGCTTCTCATCAACCACCATCACCCTTCTTCATGCTGCTCTCATTCCATTCTCTATCCAGCCTGTACTTGTGCTTGAGATTGCCCCGACCACGTGCAGGACTTTGCACTTGGCCTTGTTGAACTTCATGAGGTTCTCAGAGGCCCACCTCTCAAGCCTGTCAGCTTCCCTCCAGCGTGTCTACACCACCACACAACTTGGTGTCGTCAGAAAACTTGTTAAAGGTGCACTTGATCCCACTGTCCATGTTGCCAACAAAGATGTTAAACAACACTGGCCCTAGTACTGACCCCTGAGGAACGCCACTCGTCACTGACCTCCACTTGAACATCAAGCCATTGACTGCAACTCTTTGAGTGTCACCATACTGCCAATTCCTTATCCACTGAGTGGTTCATTGAACAAATCCAGGTCTTTCCGGTTTAGAGACAAGGATGTTGTGTGGGACAGTGTCAAATGCTTTGGACAAGTCCAGGTAGACGATGTCAGTTACTCTTCCCTTATCCACCAACACTGTAACACCATCATAGAAGGCCACCAAATTAGTCAGGCAGGATTTTCCCTTAGTGAAGCCATGTTGGCTGTCACCAATCACTCCCTTATTTCCATGTGTCTTAGCACAGTCGCCAGGAGGATCTGCTCCGTAATCTTGCCAGGTACAGAGGTGAGACTGACAGGCCTGTAGTTCCCCAGGACTTCTTTTTGTCCCTTTTTAAAGATGGGGCTATGTTTTTCTTTTCTATCGGTGGGAACTTCACCACCACACGACTTCTCAAATATGACAGATAATAGTTTAGCAACATCATCTGTCAATTGCCTCAGGAAGTCTTATTTTGTCTCTCTCATATAGCATTTATAAAATCTGAAGACAGTTAACTAGTTCATCCAGCAATTACTAATATAACATGGTTTAATTTGTTACTGTTGTGGAAATGACGGAGACACATAGAGGCCCAATAATATCTATAGCTGATGGCAGACATTGAACCTAACAGCATAGGCTACTTTTGAGAACTGCCTCCTTGCCCCCTCCCCCACTTCCAATCCCTAAACAAGTCAAAAAGCTCAGCAACTCAAATAAAAGAGATAGAAGGGAAAAAGGAAAACACCCTGCAGTGACTGGTTTGGAACACGTCTGTGATCCTCACAGATGAGTGTCTTCTCCTGGACATCCTCTTCAGATTTCATGAATTTTCTCAGTTTCTCTACTGGCTGCTCTTGCTCATTATGCTGATGACACTGATTAGAAAATGCTTTGAGTGGATGCAGATGTTGCATACTCTATTAACTACTAAGCTTTGTGTATAAAATTTATTATTGGCTATTTTAATTATTAGTAATTACTATTGTTGTCTATTAAGCTTTATGCAAGTTCAGGGACATGAGGACATGACCATTCTGGATACATGGGAAAGGACTGCCACAGAAGCCAAGGAGAGGGAGGGTGTGAGTTTATAAACTAGAAGTGAAAGCATGCTGCAATATTAAAAGTGACAGGCTACAGAGTTGCACATAGAAGAAGGTCCTTTGCCTTGCAAAGGTTAACATCACTTTCTTTACAGAGATGTCTTACAGATGTAGTTATTAATATTTCATAAGTACCTTCTGACTCCTCAACAGCCTTGTCCTTAAGATTTGAACTGTAGATAGAGAATACTGATGTTGCTTGAGCTCCTTTAAAAATAGAATTTATATGCTATCATAGAACATATTTTAACCTTAGCATTAAACAGTCTGCCATGTAAGTGGTTGAGTGCTTCCTTTAAAAGTACTCTGAAACGTGTAAACATGGAAGAATTTATATTTTCTTTACAGCTAGGAACCTTTCTCAATTTCTTACTCTTATTTATTCATGATTTCATTTTGTATGATTCCTTACTCTTCATACCTTTTTTGAATCTTCACCGTTTTTTCCTTTGTGTTTCTGATTTCTTTTGATTAGTTCCAGAGAAACACAGGCAAATTTAAATTGAAAGAGACCTTTGGAAGCCAAGGCAGTGACAACTTCAAAGTTGTCATGGATGGAGTTAGTATTCACTCACAGAAGAAACAACAATATACTTATTGACTTAGAAAAATAAGTGAAAAAAGTTAAATGGTAAATGTGACAGTGTGTGCCACTTTGATGGCAAAGTACACTTGATTATTTGCTGCATAGCGGACAAGGTCAAACAAAACTATTAGGGGAGACTCTCCCATTGAGTCACAAGGTTCAGAAGGACCCCTTGCTTTCTAAACTCCCTCTTAGAGAGGAGTCTAGGTGAGGCTGGATCCACTCCTAGTCTCAGACTTGGTCAATGGTTTAAGTCTAAAGGATTATTGTGCACAACCAATCTCAGGTATAATCTTAACGAAGCTTCAAAGTTAGCCAGCTATTAGTCACTTACCAAGGATCTGTTGCAGGCAAGGAATCTCTCTACCTCAGGAGTACCTTGAGAGGCATCCCTATGCAAGGGGAGATCCTGGCATACAGCCCGCTGTACACGCAGGAGAGCTCCAAGGGCTTTTGGGGCTGCTCGCTATTTGTGGAGCAGGATGATTGACTTACAGTCATATTCATATACTGATTACAGATGACAGTTTCTTCTTCCAAATTTAGCTTGATCAGACACCAACCAGCACTGTGGCCAGGTGGGCGCATTATAATAAATTGGCCCTTGATTATTATGTTGTTACTTGTCTCTCCCAAACCCACTTTGAGCCAGATGCAGTCATCAAAACCAGACGCATCCATGAGGATAGCCACTGGTGGTTATTGCTTGAGCAGGGTTGTGGGAACAGGTCAGGTCATGGCAGGGGGGTGGGGGGAAGCACACCATCATAAAACTTAGTGCTGGCTAGAGAGACAGATGTGGTTGCTCAGTGCCTTGTCCTGCTGAGGTTTCAGTATTTCCAAGGGTGAAGATTCTATACCCCATCTGGGCAACCCATTCCAGTATTTGGTCAGCCTCATGGTGAAGATCCGTTTCTTCATATTCAAACAGAATTTCCCTTGCTGCAATTTTTTGTTTCCTCTAAGTCTTTTGCTGTGCATCTCTGAGAAAATTTTGTCTCTATTACTATAAGCACTCATTATGTAGTCAAAGAAAACAAGTAGATCTCCCTTAGTCCATGCTTCCTCAGGTCTGAATAAACCCATCTCTCCTGATACGTCATGTGCTCCAACCCCTTCCTAGTCGAAGCTGTAAATGCCCTGTTGCTTATAAAGATTGATTGTGGAGACTCTGTGAAAAGCCCTGCTAAAATTCATATGCATTTTTCCACATCTTATATGGAAACTGTGTCTTCTAAGGCTGGTTTGGTTTCTGTTTTGTTATTTCTGCCTGACACACTGTAGAACTGGCTTTTCTCGCCCCCCCCCCCATGGAAGATTTCACTTTAATGTTCTGCATACCTCAAATTCCTTTATGTTATGGTTTACATATTTTTCACATCTCCTTATGTATCTGTGTGCTTCTTTTTTTCCTGCCTAGTTAGTTTTTCGTTTTTTTTTTTTTAATCCAGCTAGGGGTTTATCTAGATAGCTATTTCTATTTCTGACTGCTGTTCATCTGTTGCGTTTCTACCACTTTTCCTTTGCTGAGATTCTCGTACATCAGCCAATTTTTTTTTTTTTCCCATATGGTGGACAAATCCACGTGTTGCAGGAACAAACATAAAAATATTAGGATGACTAGAAATCCTTTATCCTGGTCTTTTCCTGGGTTGCTGACCATCATTCTTTAAGCTTAACACAATGTTTATTAATCTCCCTGCTTACCTAGAGCTACATCTTGACCCATTGTATGCTATCTTTTTTAACACTTAAAATTTCAGAGAAGTCTTTGATTAATGGGCTGTAAAAACAAACTTGTAACTTCATCTGAATTGATGTCTTCTTGACCTTCATATCCTTCAGTTGTTCCAGTAAACTATTATAAACAGTTGTTCTATGCTCCTATGTGAGCACTCTAACACATCTATGATCATTTCTGTTAGTTATCTTAAACCGTGTGGAGAACATATCCTAAATATCTTGCTTACCCACAAAAGACTCTCCTGTATGACCTTTTATGTATCTGCTTGTCCTGATTTTGGCTTAGACAGAGCTAGTATTTCTTTTTAGCAGTTAGAAAAGCTCTGTGTTTTGGTTTAGTCTGAGACTTGCTCTGAGAAGAACGCTGACAGCACATTGATGTTTATAGGTTGGCACTGAGTCTCAAGGACTTTTCAGCTGCCACGTTCTTGCCAGTGTGCAGGAGCACAAAAGGCTGGGTGGAGCATGGCCAGGACGAAGTTCCACAACTCCCCTTATGATGTGAACTTAGATTTAGGATTGAGGGCTAAATTGGCCAATGGATTATTCCATATCATGCAATGTCTGCCAGGTATAAAAATGAGGGTTGATCAGAAAGAAGCACTGGTGAGCCAACTCTGGAGTACTGGTCCAGTTTGGGCCACCTCACTTCAAGAAGGACATTGAGGTGCTGGAGCGGGTTCAGAGAAGAGCAACAATTCTAGTGAAGGTTTAAGAAAACTTGTCCTATGAGGACGGCTGAGGGACCTGGGACTGTTTAGTCGGGAGAAGAGGAGGCTCAGGGGAGACCTTATCACTCTCTACAATTACCTGAAGGAAGGTTGTAGGGATACGGGGGTTGGTCTCTTCTCCACGTTATGATGACAGGACGAGAGGAAATGGCCTCAAGTTACGCCAGGGGAAATTTAGGCTAGGTATCAGGAAGATTTCTTCAACAGAGAGGGTTGTGAAGTATTGGAACAGGCTGCTCAGGGAGGTGGTGGAGTCCCCATCCCTGGAAGCGTTTAAAAAAATGTTTGGATTTGGTGTTGAGCAACATGGTTTAGGGACCCTGACAGTGCAGGGTGAATGGGTTGGACCGATGATCTTGAAGGTCTCTTCCAATCAGATGATTCTATGATTCTATGATTCTATGATTCTATGATTCTATGATTCTATGATTCTATGATTCTATGAAGGGCTTTTGCTATTCTGTGGGCACTCACTTTTGGACTCTCGAAGTGTTATCTCACTCTCGTCTCGTTTCGGGCCCCTTGCTTGCCTGGGATTGCGCGTCAGGACTTATCTGTTTTGGAATGGTTAGCTCGATGGGTAGGCCATGGTCACCAGGTGGTGAGCAATTATATTGTGCATCACTTGCTTGTATATATTATTAGCATTATACACACATTATTATTATTATCATCATCATCATCATCATCATCATCGCTGTTGTTGCTGTGTTGTTGTTGTATGTTATTATTGTTATTATTGTTACTAAATTTTTCTTCATCTCAGCCCACAAATCTCCTTTCTTTTTCCACTGATTCTCTTCCCCATTCCCCACCACACGCCACCCGCCTGGGCTGTGTGGTGTTTACTGCTGGTAGGCTAGACTACAACACTGCTAAAATCAGTTTCTACTGATTGTGTGCAAGTACCTGTGCGTATTTAGTGAATTATGCAGCAGGATTTGTCTGGGTGAGTACCTGGGACTGTGTTAATATTTAAGCATATAAATAGTGTCTCTGGAATTGGTGTGTAGAAAGTAGGGGCTTCCTGGGAGTATTCTTCAGAAGAGACTGAAACTCCCAGTTGAAAAGGTGCTACAACAAGTAGTCAAAATGCTTTGTTATGGAACTGACTTGGACTTTAGTAGGTCTTTCAGTTAGTCTGCTGACTCAAACCAGCCTGTTGCCTCATCCAGGCGGAGACTCTGTGGAGTTCCTCCACCACCCAAGGACTGCTGACTGAGTGCATTGGATACTCACACAGGCACAGCCCTGATCCCACCTGTATTATGATTGTAACCACAAGAAAATTGGATTTCATCCTGAATTCACATAATTTAATTTTCATAGATTTTTTTCCCACACTGTTTTTGTGGAAGCATTCTCAATAGGGCTCAACTACATATACTTTTTCTCTCTCTAGTTATAAGTAATGTTGGATTCTTGCCCAAACAACCAATTATTTCTTGATACCAAAGATACTTGTTTTTACCACAAGTATCCACATTTAACCTATCAAAGAGTTGCTTAACCACATCAGTCATCTTTTCCGATGCTTCAGCACCGTTTGGCACGCAGAATCCTTTTTAGAGTTCTCCTCCATGCTTGCAATCCTTGTTCATGTACATATCATATTAAATAACCCCTGGTTTCCTTTCCATTACAGCCAATTTTATTGCCCTTATCATTTCTGTATCATCCTTATGATCTTATATTTGCTCTGACATACTTTATCTTTAGTATCTCCTTTATTTCTAAGTCCTCATTTGGAAAAGTTATTGTTTTCCCAATACTTTAGGTATTAACTGTAGCAAGTGATTCAGCTCCTGGAAGGACTGCATCCTCTGCTAGTTGATATCCTTCCTTGATTTTTTATCCATTCTGTCCCTTCTTTGATTTTTGTTGGCTTTCCTGTTCATTCCTCACATATTACCACCATTGCTTCTCTTTAGGGAAGCATTTGCCATCTTGGAAAACAAGCATCCTGAACTTATCCTTTTCTTCCCATGTGTTGATAATCAGTGATAGCTTAGAAAACTCATACTGGACTGAGAAAATAGCTAGCAGTTTCTCTAAGTATTGTTTCTAATACTTTGCTAATGATCCAAATGTCAACTTTTTAGCAAGACAGGGTACTGCTTCTGGTTTTACTTCCTGTTTCTGTGCTTATCTTATTTGTTCCTAATTACCATTTTTTCCTTTTACTTATAGTGACCACACCAATCAGTAAAACTCATTTGTCTATTGATTCCTTTTTTATTCCAAAACTGAACTCAGATATAAGATACTGATTTGTTTTTTCACAAGCTGGTAGTAGAGAGTCATAGGTAGTGGGCAGCGAAAAGTGTTTAACTCCTTCTGTCTCTCATCCATACAGTTTGTGTATTAAAACCTTCACTTTTTCTACCGTAACTCCCAGATTTAAGGTCAGAATTCACTGACTTTGGTGTACTTGGTATGTTCTGTTCTGAGTTTTTTTCATTCACTATTTACATTGCTAAAGAATGTGTAGTTGCACCACAGTTCTGCTCTTTCTAGTCACATGCTCCCAAAGTCCCCTGGCCCACAACAGGGCTGAACATCTCTTTGACATAGTGTGAAGTTTGCTCCAGGCAAGTAAGTTTTTGATCCACAGGTTATGACCTGTAGTGTTTCTTTTTCCATTTGCATTAGAGTCATACGAAAAGTTCTGATCAGCCCAGAGATTCAGTGAACCACAAGAAAGGTGCAATTAAGCTACTTGTTTTTTGCTGTATCTAACTCCAGGAATAGACTACAGAACAATCCATCTCATGGGGCTCCAATTCTACAGGGTCCTTCTCTCACTCTTTTTCTCAGATAATGCAGCAGCACTTCACATGCTTGTCACATTTTGTGAAAATCAGACTCAGGAGCAGAGGGATTTTGGGGCAAAGTGCCTACAGGAACCATAGTAAGACTCTCTTATACCTCTAAAAAATGTCGTTTTAAGACAGATGGAGAGACTTGGGAAACTATGTTGTGGTATAGATTTCTCTATTGATTTTTTTTCCCCGGCTACAGAAATATCACAGCTAATTCTGTTTTAAATTCTCTATGTACATCCTGGATTTTTTTTTCCTTGCAAAAATCCATTGTAAATCTCATTATAATAACTGTCAAGAGATTTCTTTTAAAATTTTTGTACAAATCTATTTACTAGTATGCTGATTTGTATGTTAACACTACATTCTTCAAGTGGCTGTGCTCTTTTGATTTAAAATGCAGCAGATCTCTGACAGAGAAAAAATAGGATGCTGTGAGAAACTGTGCCACTTAATCAGCAGTGATAAAGCCTGCTTAATGTAATGACATTAGATCTAAACCACTCTCTTTTAGTGAAACTTAGATGGCTATCTCCCCAAAGTTGTGTCTTTTCTAGACTGAGGAATGAGCTACTGAGAAAAACATCCTTTGCTTCAGTAGAGTTTCATGCTGTGGTGGAATAGCTTTGGCTACTAGCCAAACTCCAACCCAGAAGTGCACTCACTTCACCTTCTCGGTGAGACAGAAGGACAGATAGGAAAAACAAGAATGAGAAAGTTTGTGGGTCAAGATAAATGCAGGGAAATCTTTACCAAGTGTTGTGGGAAAAATGGATGTGACTTTAGGAAAATAAACTTTTTTTTGCATAATAACCACCTAAGTGAATACAAAGTTGGTATAAAGAAAGCTGGGCACATCTGAAGAGCCAACAAGGTTTAAATTAGGAGCCTTCATCCATCCATCAACTGTAGAAGGAACTTGAGCATCTCAAGAAGATAACACAGTGCACAAAGGCTAGATACAGTCTGCCTATTTCCTGAAAGCACAGAGAACAGATAGGAAGCGTAAATGTTCTTCAATGACTTCAGACAGGTGTTTGTTGAAGCATTTGGGGCTAACTTTTTCTGAATAGCACAGTCACCAGAGCACACACAAAGGAAATTAAGCACATCAAGGATTTTTTGCCACACTGTTTCCAGCACTTCCTGCCTTGAACTCTTGTTTTTCATAACCTTCTTGGGCACACTAGCCATAAATCCTATCCTTATGAAGGTGAACATCTGGTTAAGCAGGAAAGTGAGAAAGCAGAGGAATGATACAAGTTTGGCAATGAGTGCTTCCTTTGGAGGAAAATATGCATTTTAAATATATTCACATTACTGGATTAAATATTTCTACAAGGATAAAGGATGAGATCTAATAGGAAGAGCATTTTTAACACGAGAGGCTGAGTGGAGCTGGCACTGTTCATCTTGGAGACACAAGGCTGAGAGGGAATCCTAACCGTGTATATAAATACCTAATGGAATGTAAGAAAGAAAGAGTATCTATGCTCTTTTCAGTGATGCCCGGTGACAGGACGAGAGGCAATGGGCACAAATTGAAACACAGGAGGTTCCCTCTGAACACAAGAAAACGTATTTTACTTCTCTCTTGATATTAACGTACTTAAAAAGCCTTTGTTATCTGACATAACGCTGGCTGGTTTCAGCTCTAAATGAGCTTTGGCCTTTCAATGGCTTTCCCCTATATATGTGAAGCACAGCTCTGTAATCTTCCTGCAAAGCCTGACCTCTCTTCCAGAAATCATACAATTTCTTTCCCTCTTCAGCCCCACAAGAAATTCACTGTTTAGCCAAGCTGGTCTTCTGCCCTGCTTGCTTGACTTATGACACTATGGAATTGCCTGCTCCTGTGCTCGTAAAAGGTGATTCTTAAAGACTGACCAGGGCTCATGGACTCCTAAGATCTCAAAAGCAGATTCCCATGGTACTCTGCTAAATAGCTCCCCAAGTAGCTTGAAGTTTGCTCTCCTAAGTCCAGAATAGCAACTCTGTAGTCCTTTCTCTCATTACACTGAAAATTTTAAACTCAACCATTCCATGATCACTGTGGCTAAGACAACCACCTACCATCACATCTACAAGTCCTTCTCTATTCACAAACAGCAAATCCAGAGGGCATCTTTCCTAGTTGGCTCACTGAGTACCTGTGACAAGACCTGTTTGTCTCAGCAGTATGATATTCCCAGTTGATGTCTGGGAAGTTGAAATCTTCAATAAGGACAAGGGCTACCAATCCTGAAATTTCTCCTAATTGCCTATAGAATAACTCATTGATGCTTACATCCTGGCTGGGTGATCAGTAGTAGACAACCCACTACAACATCTCCTTTGTTTTCCATCCCCTAATCCTCACCCAGGGCTCTCAACCATGTCATCATCACTAACTGTAAGAGCTGTACAATCAAACCTTTCCCTTACGTATAGCACGACACCTCTACCTCACCTGCCCTGCCTGTCCCTCCTGAATAGCCTGCAGCTCTCCACCCCAGCACTCCAATCACAGGACTCATTCCACAAAGTCTCACTGATACCAATGATATTGTAGCTCTGAGAGCTGATCAACGTTTCCGGTTCATCCTTCTTGGTTTTCATGCTGTGTACATTGGTGTACAAGCATTTCAGATATGCTCCTGAGCCCTTCATGCTCCCAGGAGCAGTGTAAATGTTCCCACTAGCATTGCCATCCTCAGGCAATGTCATGTCAATCTCAGCTTACCTGCTGCCAATTCTGACGGTATCTCCTTCCCCCGTCATTTCTAGTTTAAAGCCCAGATTCTAGGTTAGGTGAGAAAGGACACCATTAGATCACTTAGTTCAACTTCAAGAAGGGTCATCCCAAGCAGGGTCATCTACAGCAGGTTTGTACAGGAATATGTTCAGTTGGGTTTTGAACACCTCAATAGATGGAGACTCCTAAACCTCCCTGGGCAACCTGTTTCAGTGTCTGACAATCTGTAAAGATAGATGGTGCACTGGGCAATGAAGAATGGGATGAAATTTAACAAGTCAAAATGCTGGATTCCTGCACCTAGGATGGCGTAATGCTGGTAGAAGTGAGGAGAGGAGTCTCTGGAGACCAGCCCTGCAGAAAGGGATTTGAGGGTGCTGGTTGGCAGCAGGCTCAATAGGAGGGCAAACTGCATCCTGGGATGTATCAACATAGCATAACCAGCTGCTCAAGAGGTGATTATCCCACTGTATTCAGAGTTGGTGTGGCCTCACATTGAATACTGTATACAGTTCTGGGCCTCACAATTGAAGAAGGATGTGAATGTTGCATCCAGAGGAGGGCAACAAATCTGGTGAAAGGGCTGGGAGGCATGGCCTGTGAGGAAGAGGCTAAGGACTTTGGGTTTGTCTAGTTTGGAGAAAAGGAAGGCTGGGGGCAACCTCATTGCTCTCTACAGATTCCTGAGGAGATGAAGTTGAGAGGAAGGTCCTGAGCTCTTTCTCCCTGGTATCCAGCGATACGATGAATGGGAATGGCTCACAGTTGCATCAGGCCAGGTTCAGACTGGACATTAGGAAGTATTTCTTTATGGAGAGGGGTGGTCAAACACTGAAAAGGCTTCCTAGAGAGGCAATTGATACCTGAAGACTATCAGTGTTTAAGAGGCATTTGAACAAAGCCATTAAAAACGTGCTTTAACTTGTGGTCAGTCCTGAATTGGTCAGGCAGCTGGGCTAGAGGATCATTGTAAGTCCCTTACAACTGAAACTATTCCCTTCCCTTCCCATGATTCTGTGAAAGATGATATCCCTAGTTTTGTCCTTTGCCATAGGAACTGTAAACATTGCCTACTTTTTTTACATTTTCTTTGCCCGACTGCATGAAAGGGTTGTGGGTTTTTTTCTCATCTATACTTAATACCTTATTGTGTGCATTCTATTCTTAGTAAGTTTTAGGATTCAGATTATATTTTCTGAATGAGTACTCTCACTAGTCTTTTACACAAAAGTTAGAATTACCATCTGCTTCAGAAGGCCTGGCAGCATCTAGCTTCCCAAAGTCTGCAGTATAAATTAGAATGAATTCAGGTTATCTGTCTGTATAAAACAGGATCATGCAGCTTGGAGGCTAGCTCCTGTCCAGAAACCTGTCCAGAAGAGGTGTTTATTAGTACATGAAGTACCCAAGGAAACTCTAGGGTAAAAGAGATGAATTTAAGTAACTAACATGGTGGGATAATTCTGGCAAGTAGAACATCTGGCTAATGCCAGTTCACATGTGAATCTTTAGCATCTGACTTTAAATTTAAATAGACTTCTGCTGCAGTGAGCAACTGCTTCTAAAGCATTGCAATGTTTTATCTATATCTTTGTATTGAGTTCCAGCATTTTTTTCCCCAGGAGAAATGATGAAAATACAAACACTTTTGACAAGTCACAATGTTGACTGCCTTTCCAGTATTGCAACTTGTCAATATCTCAGGAGAAAAGTTCTCACTTCTGCTGTACTGTTTTATAGCTAAGGAAGATGAGCAATAGAGCTTGGGTTTTTCACTTTTGGTGCTTTTTGGTAATAAGCAGAAAAACATTTTCTTAAATCTTCAGTGAGTGATGAGAAAGGAGGCCAGGAAGAGGAAGCTGTCAGAGCTAGATGAAGAAAGGAGAAATTTGAAATTCATTTGTTGATGATATCCATGAGAAATATTCATAAACATCGTTCTGTCAACATTTTTCTTGCTGCAATAGATCAATACCAGTTCTCCTAAACTCTTTTCTACTTAATTTAAATTGGCAGTCTAATTTACCTGAAATGTATTTCCTCTTTTCTGATGGTAGGGAGACAAACACAATCTCTGGAATTAGGCATTGAGGAAATAAGGATTTTTTTTTTCTGTTAAATTACGAAGATAACAAATCAACAAGATACTGAAGCTCTAATTAAAAATTCTCATTCCAGATGTAAATATATACAAACATTTGATACTCTGGAGGGAAAGACTGCTGTTCTGAGGGGACAGGACAGGCTAGAGAAAGCTGACAGGAACCTCACAAAGTGAACAAGAGCAAAGTCTGGAACCTGAGTTGACATAATCCCATGCAATGGTGTAAACTGGAGACCAATTGAGTAGAAAAGAGTCCAGCTTTCCTAGAGGACAACAAGTTGTACATAAGTCAGCAGGATGTCCTGTCAGCAAAGTTGGCCAATATCATCCTAGACTTCATTAGCAAGAATCTAGCCAACAGTACAAGGCAGTGATTCCTCCCTACAATTTTGAGACTTCATCTGAAGTACCATGTTCTGGTTTGAGTCTCCAAGTACAAAAAGCTACTGTAATTTCATTGTCTTTTATGACATCTAATGGATCATGTCCAAAAAGAGATAATAAAGGACACAAACCTTCTTAGGATTCAGTCGAATTCAGATTAAACCAGTTCAAATTCTTTTTCTTTCTCTCCTCATACTTCCCTGAGTCATCTGTCCTTGTACTTCCACAACCTTGTGGTACTGCTGCTCATGAAAGGATCAGCAACTCAAATAGGTGATCTGATTGAAAGCTGAGCAATTTTCTTGTAGATTTGCCTCTGGCTGGATCAGCTGTTTTGACTGGCTTGTTACCAGAAAAACATAGGCTATGCTGCTTGCAGACCTTGACCAAAATAAACCAAAAACAAGGGAGACTGTTAGCACTTCCTTTACTAAGTTTAATCAGGAAAAAAAAAATAATTTCTACCACCTGAAACACATGCAAGCACTTTGAAATATTCATACACGAAATTGCAGGAATTATCCAGTGAGAAGGTGACCAGTCCTCATTTAGATGCTGATATGATAGGTGGAAACTTCTCTCTGGTGGTGAATCTGGTGCCTATGCAAACTCTTTTTAGTATAGTCTTATTTCGAGGGAAAAGTTCTCCTTAACTTCCAGTCCAAAACAGTTGCACACAGGTTTAGGTTTGAAGAAACAGCAAGATGTATACGACGATATTATTTATCAGTAAAATTCAATTGCTTTGGGAGATAGCCTCAAATTTGCAAGTTTTGTAACCAGCTCACACAGCATTTTTTTTTTTTTTTTCCACTAATCTACAAAGTTTTACAAAAAAACCCCACAAGATATTAATTCTGTGGCTAGGTGTTTGTGACTGGAAATTGTAGGACATCGGGTCCATTTTTCTGTATTGGAGTCAATATACAGACCAGCAGGTAGTACCAGAAAGTAACAAAGCTGACGCAAAGTCAAGGTAAAGGTGGAGTAAGAATGAGATTGTGAAAGCCTAGGCTTGAACTCATTCATATCGTCACCGAGTATTGCTTAAAATCTGTGGAAGGTCTTACCAAAATCTCATCATGATCACAAATCTAATTGAGAAACACAATATGTTTGAATGCTTTGAATCTTGGAAAATACCAGGATTATGTAAGAAGACATGCAGTGTTGATAAGTTTGATCAGACAAAAACCACAACCCCTGAACTAAAACCAAATAACTGTATGGTCCATACATTTCTTCTTGATATGGAAGTTCTGTCTCTCTAACACCTGTGTGTATGATATCTTACCCTTTCATATAAGTTTTCATTTGAAATGTCTGTTTAAATGATAAGAAAGTAAACCAGTGATACAAAATTCAATACATATCTGCATTTCTTATTTGTTTTCAACTTAACCAGAGGGCAGATTCAATGTAAGCAGACAGTGCAAACAGAGATATTTAAATGAGTCTGTATCATGAAGATGTATGGGGTTTCTCAGTTATCTCCCATGGTAAATTCTTTTTTGGATCTAATTGGAATTCAACAAGCATTAGATATGTTATTATTTTGAAGAAACTAACTACTGAAGGAGAAAAAAAATATCAATAGAGACTCCTGGGCAACAAGAAAATGGGCAATTGTCATTCTGACTATTTGATTTTAAATGGAAGAATTCATCTTTAGAGAGTTTGTTGAACTACAGAAAACACATATGGATTGCAGAGAATTAATTTGTGGAAAATTATATATCTGAAGCTTCTTCATTATTTTACACACTTGCCAGCAGTTTCTATCCGCTGTACTCTTTCCATGTTTAGAGTAGGCAGCAATTGCCGGAAGGCTCTGGAACAGTCTATCATAAATGAAAGTGTTATCTCTCAGAACTATTAGAAAATACATTAAACCAAACATAGTTGATTTGAGAAATCCGTATTTGTCAGCTACAATTGTCTCTATGTCCAATGTTGCACATTTTATACTGACATCCTTCAATTTTATGCTTTTAAAACTTTGCTGTCATGATCACTATATTCTTCTTAAAATGCAGGAGTAGATTATAAAGTAAGAAGGCTACAGACTGAACTGCTGAATCCTCCATAAGTTTACAACTCTTTGTGAAAGGCTCTCAAGTAAAGATTTTTAATAGCTGAAGTTAGTACTTAGTTGTTACGGGAAATGCAATGGGAAAATCATCTCTGATCAGTAAAGTAAGAATTTAGGTTAGAAGTAGAACATTTACTCAGAGAAGCAGTGATTCTTAATGCAGAACAAAGAATATTTCTTAAAAGCGTAGAAAGACACTTTAGGCAGTATCTGAGACTCCACTGTAGGTGTGCAACCAAGTTGTGATTTTTCTTTTGACCATCATTAGTCTATATATTAGTGCAATGAAAACATCGAACAGCATGTGTCCTAGGTTACAATGTAAGATGTGCCCAAAAAATATGTATTCTATCACCATCTTCATGAGCTGTTGAGACCAGGTGGGGCAATGTTTTCCTTGCCTCCTCCTTCCAGACTATCTTCTGTTAATGGGCCCATCAATGCCCTGCCGGGTGACTCATGGATAACTCCCTCCAGGAGCTATCTCTGCTTAATGGGCAATCAAGGATCCGCCGCCAGACTCCCAGAATAACATCAGCCCCATTGTGAGATGTTCCAGCCAGGAGGGGAGGGCTGGAAAACCAGCCAGGAGGGGACCGCCGCGGGAAAAAGCGGCGGCGGCCGGTCGGGCTCTTGGGGTCACCGGGGGCAGACGGGCACCGCTCGCTGCTGGGTGCCTGGTTGGAGCAGCGCAGCCACCCGAGGCCCGCTGTGTGCCTTCCTCTCAGACCGGGGGGGCCCGGGTCGGTCGGCGTTGACCCTGCAGAGGAGCAGCTTTTCTTCTCCGCCGGGTTCCCGGAGGAACACCGGGCCCCCCCGCAGCACCGCCGGCCCTTCGGAGGAGCCTGCGCCCTTCTGCGGGATCGCTGCTCCAGCGGAGCCACGTCTGCCGTTCCAGGAGGGCTGCAGCCACCGTTTGATCGGACTGCTGCCAACACGCAGGGTCAGTGTTTTGTTGTTTGTTGGGTTTTTTTTTGTGTGTGTGTGTACTATTGCATTTGTATTTTTTTCCCTTCTCTTTAATTTTCCTAGTAAAGAGCTGTTGTTCCTACTCCCATATCTTTGCCTGAGAGCCTCTTAATTTCAAAATTCTAGCAATTCGGAGGGAGGGGGGTTTACATTTTCCATTTCAAGGGAGGCTCCTGCTTTCCTTAGCAGACCCCTGTCTTTTCAAACCGAGACAGCATGATATGACTGTGTAATTCTAATCTAATAAATAGTTACTTCAGTCTGATGGAAAAATAATTTAGATCTATCTCACTAAAGTCAGAAATAAATTTTTAAAAAAATGGATTAATTCTTTTCCTACTCATATAGAGAGCAAAATTCTTGTTTACATCAATAGGAGAAGAAATTTAGCCCTATTATTTACGTATCATACAGAAAAAAAGCATAGCTTGACTACATTGTAGGATTTTTTAGTTCTTGAAAATATGAAAACTACAGAAAATAAGAGTTATTTTGGATTCTTTGTCTGTGCAAGTGATACTGAACTATCACGTTAAAATGAGAATATGAAATATATATATATGAAGTGTGTGTACATACCTGTGTACAAGTGAAATGTCTGTCTTAAGGGTGCATAAAAATGTAGGATATATGTTCTTCGAGTTATATGCAAATTACAGTTTATTAAGAGGTCAGTAAGTTTACATTTTTCTTGTAAAATTAATTGTTGGTTTAAAAGTAGAATGGAAAAGAGAATATACTCTTTATTGGAGATCATATTTTAACCTTTATAAATATAGTTTTAAAATATCGGAAATCCTTCTGCCACAAATAGACTGATTTAATGAAAGAGGGACTTCCACACCAATTTTCCTTCAGTATCGCAAAAGGAAAGTTTCTTGTGTAAGTATTTTCAGAAGATTAAATTCAGGCCTACAGGTGAGATTTATTTAATGAGAATATAACATTTTTTAAATGATAAAATGAAATTCCCTTGTAGAAGATGAGGTCATCCAAGCAACGACTACACAGCATGTGATCAGGTGGCCAGTTACAGGCTCAAATGTCAAATCATTAATACCATGGTGAAAGTATTACCACAGTGAGCACTTTGTGACCAAGCCATGTGCTGATATAAATTAAAACCTCAATAACTCTGCACTGAAAATAAATCCATAAATAATAAGTTCTCTTCTTCTAGGAAAATATATAAGCAGATAAAGAACGGGAATGCTTGGGTAATAATTGGTATTATGGACTTGAAAATAAAGATTATAATGAAAAGTGTAATATAACCTTAAATATAAATGCATAAATAGAATTTATTAATGCAATACTGATAAGATAAAATACAATTTTATAGAACAGTTGATGTTGCATTTCAAAAAAAGAGACTTTCTTAAACAGTGCATTATGAGCAAAAGGGTCCTTATTGGTTTGAGTTTTTTTTCTCTGATTTCTTCTCAATTTTTCATATGCAGACTCTCTTTTAAAGTGGACTAAGATCAGTTACAGGAGTTTACATTGGCAATGAGGTCATATTTTGCAAAAAGAAATTGAAAGTAGCTTCTATTATGTGAGACTTGGATGAAGCAATGTCTTTGTCTTGGTGAAAACTATAATCCTCTTCCTAAGCCTGAAGTCTTCTCTCCTTCACAGTTCTGACATGAAAATTCAGCATGCAGTCTCTAAATCATGAGAATTAGAAAAAAAAAAAAAAGAAACACAAAACAACAGTGATATCTTTCTTCCCAGAGAGAGCAATACCAACAGCTGGTCTGGAAGGCTAAGTGTCTTATTTGAGTAGTCTATGTATTTCCGCTCCCTGAAAACCGAAATGTAACATGGTTTTACTTATTAGAAAAATCTCTGCCAAAGAACACTTATTGCTAAAAAAAAAATTGTAGTGACTTACTGAATATTCCACACAATTGTGCAAAACCAGCCCACCAGGCTAACCACTGTTTATCTTTTCATAGCGGATTTTACAACCTGCTAAGATATATTATCATAAAATAAATCAGGAAAAGAAATAGTTGTGCTGTTAGCCATTTCTTTATACTATAGGCACAATTAGCAGAATTTTCTTTACACTAGGACATTCCTATAAGAAAGCTGAGGATATGTTGGTTTTTTTTCCAACTGTTTTTAGCTGGTGACTGACACCAGGGGCCTCTGAGGGCAAGATCTAGTCCTGCTGTTGTCCTAAAAAATTCTATGCAGACAGAGTTCTCTACATGCAATCAGTGGATTATTCACTCCTAGAAACTCTGGTTCTGTCAGGAGTAAGCGAGTTGCTGTCTTTGCATGTCTAGAAATAAATTATGATACTTCTTGTTGAAGATGGATAGGCTGGAAGGTCACATCAAAGAGTTGTGGTCAATGACTCCATGTCCAAGTGGAGGCCAGTGACAAGTGGTGTTTCTCAGAGGTCAGTACTGGGGCCAGTGCTGTTTAACGTCTTTGTTGGTGACATGGACAGTGGGATCGAGTGCACCCTCAGCAAGTTTGCAGATGACACCAAGCTGTGTGGTGCCGTGGACACGCTGGAGGGAAGGGATGCCATCCAGAGGGACCTTGACAGGCTGGAGAGGTGGGCCTGTGAGAACCTCATGAAGTTCAATAAGGCTAAGTGTAAAGTCCTGCACGTGGGTCGGGGCAATCCCATGCTGAGTGGAGAATGAATTGAGAGCAGTCCTGAGGAAAAGGATTTGGGAGTGCTGGTGGATGAGAAGCTCAACATGAGCTGACAATGTGCACTGGCAGCCCAGAAAGCCAACCGTATCCTGGGCTGCATCAAAAGAAGTGTGGCCAGCATGCCAAGGGAGGTGATTCTGCCCCTCTACTCTGCTCTCGTGAGACCCCACCTGGAATACTGCTTTCAGCTGTGGAGTCCTGAACATAAGGACATGGAGCTGCTGCAGTGAGTCCAGAGGAGGGCCACAAAGATGATCCGAGGGCTGGAGCATCTGTTCTATGAAGACAGGCTGAGAGAGTTGGGGCTGTTCAGCCTGGAGAAGAGAAGGCTCTGAGGTGATCTTATAGCAGCCTTCCAGTACTTAAAGGGGGCCTACAGGAAAGCTGGAGAGGGACTTTTTACAAGGGTACACGGTGATAAGATAAGGGGCAATGGCTTTAAACTGAAAGAGGGCAGATTTAGATCAGATCTAAAGAAGAATTTTTTTTACGATGAAGATGGTAAACCACTGGCATAGGTTGTCCAGAGGAGTTGTGGATGCCCCATCCCTGGGAGTGTTCAAGGCCAGGTTGGATGAGGCTTTGAGCAACCTAATCTAGTGGAAAGCGTTCCTGTCGGTGGCAGAGTGGGGTGGAACTAGATGATCTTTGAGGTCCCTTCCAATCCTAAACATTTTATGATTCTATGATAATAAAAACTAAGAGACAGTAAAGCATATACCCCAGTAAAGCACAAAACAGTTAATTGAAAACACAAGTATAAGCTATAGGCATAGCTGGTTCTGTTAAATTAGTTGCATAATCTTTTCAGATTTGGGAAATGCCGTGTTATGTGAAACATCTCTTCAACCAGTCTCTTGAAGAGTAGTCACACCACTTAAAGGTTCGTCAAGTTTGCTTTTTATTTAATCAGCAGCTTGAACTTAATTGAGTCCTACTTTAATGGCTTACCGAAGTCAAGAAAAGCTAGTATGATTTTTCTGCTACTCATTTCTTTTTTAATCAGAAAATGTCATCTGCTTCTATCAGATAAATTGTTAGTATGCTTTTTCTTACATTGCTTAAGCCCCCATACATGCTTCAGTTTATGTACATTAAGTTCACATAAATTCAGAGAGAAGCTGCATTTTATTTTTCATTTATTATTTGTAGTGCTTTCTTACAATAACTCTGCATTTCCAGGTCCTATTGTGCCATCCACAACATAAATGTGAAATTGAAGATTCCTAAAAACTCATCATTTAAGCACATGATAACTAATAACAGATAAAGAAAAACAAAAAAGATAAGAAAAAGATAACAATACAATTATCATATACATGTGATACGTTCATGAAAACATGTGTTGTATCAGAAATCCTGTAGGAGTTAAATTTTACAGAGGTCTTGGATATTTCTTTGAAAATTTTTAAACAGGCATTACATAATCACAGATAAACAAGCCATTTCTAAAACTGTTGCAGAAGTGATTCTGCAAAGCAGCAGGAGAGAGACTCAATGGTAAAAGACTATCAACTTGTTTAAATCCTTTTCGTTTATACACAGGCACAGTGGATGTTTCACATACAGTGGCTAATCCTAAAGCTAAAATGTTTTGCTGATGTAAAGGGCAATGACAGGCACGTTATTGTTGAATTTAAATATGTTATTTCTTTCTAAAGGATAATTGCAGCATGCAACAAAGTACAAATAAAAAACACTGAATATTGGAGATGAAAAAATGGAAAAGGAACAAACAGCAACACCACACCACCAAGGGCAAGTTTTATTATTTTTTTTTTAAAAGCAGCACAGCACATATATTTCTTTATTGGTGTTGATATTCGGCAATGGTCCCCTCCAGTCTGACAGGAAAACACTTGAATGGTAGAAGGTCTAAAGATTGAAGGATATGCATGGAAAGTATTTTGGGGATACCTACTCTATTTGGGAATTATGGAGATGTAGTTCATGATTTTTGTCCTGCTTCTGGTATTTGTCTCATTTATTGGTCTTAAGTTTCAAAGGTCGTAATGGGTACAACTCCAGCTGTATGGAATGCCAATATTTAGAATAAGAACCCGAGCATGGAAGTAGCATTCCTTCAACAGATTACAGTCTCTTAAGCTAGGCATTCAGTGCAGGCATCAGAAAAAATTGTGGCAGCAGTGACCATACACCTTCTTTCCTCCTTCTCAAAAACCTCAAACATTCACATTCTAAAAGGAAAAACAGTTCTAGAAATCTTGACAAATCAGAAAGTCATGGACTTTAAGTCATTGGCTTTAAGACTGAATTAAAATTACATCATTCATTCATCCTCTGACTCAAATATTCTCATAATTTTGGTTACACAATACCTTCACTAGGAAGCTGGACAATGTTCTTCTCCAAAGTACTTCAGCATAGAATCTAGGCAGGCACTGGAGATATGGCTTGGAATGTCTTTAGTAAGGACTTAGAGCTGTTACCTATATTCAAGCCAAATCTTATTTCTAAAAGTCGATGATTGCTACTCAGGCTACTTGACTACTATGAACAGAATTGCTTGTAATACCAATAAGGAGTATTGGGGTTTGCTGGAAAGAGGCTTCCCAGAGGCTGACTTCCTCCACAGAGGAATTCAGATGTCTATCCACCCAAGCTACCTTCCCAATGAAGTTCCAGACAGCAGACAGTTTGTCTTCCCAAAAGAGTTATTTCTAAGTGGAGAAGGTTATTTAACATGAAATTGTTAGGCAATGCTGAGAGCTCTTTAACAAATTGGTTACTTACAGAGTAAGGCTTTTCTGGAAAGTGGCCAACATATTATAGAATCATAAAATCATAGAATGGTTTGGTTTGGAAGGGACCTCAAAGATCATCTAGTTCCACCCCACTCTGCCACCGACAGGAATGCTTTCCACTAGATCAGGTTGCTCAAAGCCTCATCCAACCTGGCCTTGAACACTCCCAGGGATGGGGCATCCACAACTCCTCTGGACAACTTATGCCAGTGTTTTACCATCTTCATCGTAAAAAAAATTCTTCTTTAGATCTGATCTAAATCTGCCCTCCTTCAGTTTAAAGCCATTGCCCCATATCTTATCACCGTGTACCCTTGTAAAAAGTCCCTCTCCAGCTTTCCTGTAGGCCCCCTTTAAGTACTGGAAGGCTGCAATAAGATCACCTCAGAGCCTTCTCTTCTCCAGGCTGAACAGCCCCAACTCTCTCAGCCTGTCTTCATAGGACAGATGCTCCAGCCCTCGGATCATCTTTGTGGCCCTCCTCTGGACTCGCTCCAGCAGCTCCATGTCCTTCTTACGTTGGGAACTCCATACCATCTTGTATTTTAAATGTTTCCCTATGCCCTCCCTGCCTCTTCTAGAAGTCACAAAGGCACACTGAATTTATGACACTAACTCAACAAAAGTTTAGGTAAATCCAGAATCTAACAGTGCTTAGAAAGCCACTCAGAATCTTTACTTTTAAACAGACCTTCTCAGAACAGTTACTGATCACCAGTTCCATCGGAAACAAAACAGAAAAGCCCTAGTATGAAAATGAAAGCTTTTAAGCTCACCATAAAATTTGTCAAACAATATTATTTTCATTATTTTTATGTGTTGAGAAGTCAGATACATATAAAAGTGTTTGGAAAGATGATTTTTTCTTAATAGACACATATGTTCTTTACATCATGTTATTGCACTTAATATCCTTAAGGCAATTAATCATCTGGTAATAGGAATAAATATCCACAAATACTTTGTAAACAAAAGAAATATTGCCTTGCTTTGCTTTTAATGGACATAAGTACCAAAGCATGACTTATCCTCATATAAACTAAAATATTGCAGTGATCCAATATGCAATCATAGAATCATAGAATCATAGAATCATTAGGGCTGGAAGGGACCTTCAAAGGTCATCTAGTCCAACCCCCCTGCAAGGAACAGGGATATCTCCAACTAGATCAGGTTGCTCAGGGCCTCATCCAACCGGGCCTTGAACGTCTCCAGGGATGGAGCATCCACCACCTCTCTGGGCAACCTGTTCCAGTGTTCTACAACTCTCACGGTAAAAAATTTTTTCCTAATATCCAACCTGAATCTACCTCCCTCTATTTTAAAACCATTACCCCTTGTCCTATCACAACTGGCCCTCCTGAACAGCCTCTCCCCATCTTTCTTGTAGGCCCCCTTGAGGTACTGGAAGACCGCTATAAGGTCACCCCGGAGCCTCCTCTTCTCCAGGCTGAACAGCCCCAACTCTTTCAGCCTGTCCTCATAGGAAAGGTGCTCCAGCCCTCTTATCATCTTCGTGGCCCTCCTCTGGACCCTCTCCAACTGGTCCATGTCCTTCTTATGTTGGAGACTCCAGAACTGGACGCAATACTCCAAGTGAGGTCTCACGAGGGCAGAGTAGAGGGGGAGAATCACCTCCCTTGACCTGCTGGCCACGCTCCTCTTGATGCAGCCCAGGATGCGGTTGGCCTTCTGGGCCGCAAGAGCACATTGCCGGCTCATATTGAGCTTCTCGTCCACCAGTACTCCCAAGTCCTTCTCCTCAGGGCTGCTCACGATCCATTCTCCGCCCAGTCTGTATTTGTGCCTGGGATTGCCATGACCCAGATGTAGGACCTTGCACTTGGCCTGGTTAAACTTCATGAGGTTGGTACGGGCCCACCTCTCCAGCCTGTCGAGGTCCCTCTGGATGGCATCACTCCCTTCCAGCGTGTCGACAGCACCACACAGCTTGGTGTCATCGGCGAACTTGCTGAGGGTGCACTCCATGCCACTGTCCACGTCACCGACAAAGATGTTGAAGAGGGCCGGGCCCAACACGGACCCCTGAGGGACGCCACTCGTGACCGGTCTCCACATGGACATCGAGCCGTTGACCACTACTCTCTGAGTTCGGCCATTGAGCCAATTCCTTATCCACCGAGTGGTCCATCCATCAAACCCATGCCTCTCTAGTTTAGAGAGAAGAATGTCGTGCGGGACAGTGTCAAAAGCTTTGCACAAGTCCAGGTAGATGACATCCGTTGGTCAACCCTTGTCCACCGATGTTGTCACCCCATCATAAAAGGCCACCAAGTTGGTCAGGCACGATCTGCCTTTGGTGAAGCCATGTTGGCTGTCACCCACCACCTCCTTGCTCTCTATGTGCCTTAGCATGGTTCCCAGGAGAATCTGCTCCATGACCTTGCCAGGCACAGAGGTGAGGCTGACAGTTAAAGATGACAGTTAAAGATTTAGAAAGTGAACACAACTCAATTTTATTCACAAGAATATGTCAAAACATTCTCTGGTTTGACTATGCAAATTTAAGATGGATGTGGTGGATTATAAATACATCTTTATTTATTCACTCATTGATAAAAGTTCCATATTATTCTAACCCTAATAACCTCCACAATATTTTCCTTCTTCATCTCAGTTTTTAAAAGAAATAGATAAACTATTTAAAATTGCATGAGATTTCTATTTATTTTCAAATTAAAATCTGTTCTTCACAAGCACCATACACTGCTTCCTGTCTTGATTTAAGATTTTCATTTTTAAACAAAGATTACATCATAAATCCAAGAGTATTTTCATAAGATTTCTTTAAGGTTTTTCACTCCAGTTTGATCTTCAGAGCCATATAACTTCATTAAATTATTTAAAAAGTAGCTATAAATAATACAATTATTTAGAATCTGAGAATAGAAACTGCTCCTAAATTCACATTTGCAATTATGTTCAGCTACACATTGAACATACAGTATAGATTTAAAAAGTATTATTAATTCACAAGGTCATATCCAACCTCCTTTTTTGTTTTCTGCTTGCTTTGATTTTACTGGTGCAGTTTCTGGTGTATATTAGTATTTTACACAAACAAGCCTAGTAATATCTGGTTTATAAAGATTAAATTAAACCCTTCAATTGTTGTTGACTATGTGTATTGGCAAGCTGAAGAATATCCAGCTACTTATAAATAATAATGTTTACTTGCAGAAGTTATCCTATTAACTAAGTTATAATATTTAAGCTAGGTAATTTGGCACACTCATAGGTATGAGTCAGGTGGTAAAGTAAGAAAGTTGCATGCAATGTAGGCACCTTCAGATGGTATCTAGTCCAGCTCTCTATCCCCAGCAAGTATCATGTCATTCTTGACAGATATTTGCCTGATCTATTTAAAATATCTTCAGTGACGAAGCTTGCACAATGCCCCAACAAGCTTCTTCAATGTTTATCTCTTCACATCGTCAGAACGTACTTCCTAATATTTAAAAATTATTCTTACCTTAACATCTTCCTGGCATCTTTAATACCTATTGCTTTAACTATCAGAACTGTCTATATCACTGGGAACAGTTTCTATATATTTAGAAGAATAGCATGCTGCAGGTGATGGAATGTACTGATAAGAGCTATTTTTTATTCAATTTAAGGATTTCATTATTCATGGAATATATAATCTTACTTTCTATAATGAAGATGTATATTTTAAATAGCACTAAACCAAAGTATTGTGAACAAGCAATATGAGAACAAATTTACTTAATCTATACAGATTCAGTTTCACTGATATTAGTGTCAAGTACACAAATGTTTTCAGTAGAAGAAGTAAGCAGGAAAATCCCCCTTGTCTTCTCTGGAGCTGGACTTGCTCACCACAAATAGTAATTTAGCCTATTGTCTTCTAAAGAAGAAAATATATCCTCTTCACTATTCTTAATCATTTAAAAATATCCTTTGCTCTTGAGAATAGGCAGACTTCTTATTTTCAATCAAATATGCTGGCAAAGTTAGCATTTTGTTCGGCTTTGGTTAAAAAAGATTTGAATACATTTTTAGAAATAAAATAAAATTAAAAAAAATAATCTTCAAGCCCTGGGACATTTTGAATGCCAACAAAGTATTCAGGTCTCACTGAGTAAATACATTCCTTGCATGCATATAGCAGAGTCTGGACATTTAGTCTAACAAGTTATCTACTTTAGGGAATGCTGATTTACACCCTTAAGTGTCCCTGTGTCTCTCTGTTGTTTGCTAAGGTATATAAATGACAATGTTAGTTGTAAACATCTACACTTATGAAATGTAGATATACGAGAGTATTTAGGCATCTAGAAACTATGTTAATCACTCAAAGATGCGTAAAATATTTATGTGCCTTGTCTGTGGCAAGATACTTACTCAGAAAAACAATCTCCACTGGCACAAGAGAGCGCATGCAGACATCAAACCATTCGAGTATAAGACCTGCAGGAAAACTTTCTCTCAGAAGTATTCCTTACAGGACCGTCTATCTGCGCAGTGGGGATAAGCCCTATAAATGTAATGCCTGTGATATGGGTTTTGTGTATAAACACACTTTTGAGGAAACATCTTGAACAAGTACATGGTAAAAATAGCTTTGACAATGCCAGTTCTATGATTTATTTATATGAATGCTGCTCTTATACCCCTAGACAATGAAGAATAATGGGACAAAAACAGTAGGAATGGAAGTAATTGGGGAAATAAAATACATGGGGGATCTTGCATGAGCCTTCATTGAAAATAAAAGTAATGATGGTAACTGCCTTGGGAACTTTGAATCAAACTGAACACTTTTTACACTAAGTTCTGTCTTAAATTCGTGAGTGCTTGTGTGCTATAGAATGAGTCAGAAGCCAAGAAGTGACAGGAATTTCTCCTTGTATATTAGTCCTGCAACCTTGAACTTTAAAATAGACTGAACAAACAATTTGGAAATTACACAATTTTATTGGAAACTACATACCGTGCAACACATACTCGTTCGAACGTTACCTGATTGTTCTCTTCAGAGCATAATTTCAAGATTAATTCCATTCATTTGCTTCAGCAATTCAGCAATGAGTCATCTTCCCGTTGTCTGGTCTATATTATGATTCCTCTCTATAGTAAAAAGGAACAATTTGGTTGCTAGAATCTTTGTAAGAGATGAATATCTGCATCTCTTATTCAGCAAATAAAAAATATTGAGAAAAGTAATTGCTGCATCCTGAGAGGTAGTAGTTCTTTAATAGCACTATTATAACTTCACTGGAGACCAAGTGAATGTCAAAAACTTCACTTTATTGTCAAATTCAGTTTCCTCATCACTTGCCAAGATCCTAGGAAAATGTCAAGTAAATCCAACACAATTAGAGGTATCCTTGACTGAAAGGCCATGCTATTCTCCCTGAAGAAGTTATTAAAAGAACATTTTAGAGGCAGTTTGCTCAGTACCTGTGGAGAATTGATAGCTTGTACTTCACGTGTTCTTAAACAAGGAAAAAAAAAGGAAGAAAAAAAGAGAGAGAATTACTCTTTGCACTGGGAACCTGGAGGCTGATGCCGGCAGCATACAACATGTTACTTTCACCTCTAACCCATATTTCAGTAAATTATTTGTGGCAGGCACACTAAACTATCAATGGCATAGATACCTCCAATTCAACTGCTTAAATGTGTTTTTAAAATGGAAAAAAAAAAGAATGAGAATATTTTTCAACTCAATCTCTTTTATTAAAAAGTAGTAATACAAATCCTATGTTTATAATTTTTAATTATTGGAGTGCCATAATGCATATTAGATATGTTCCGATATGATTTCTTGAAGAATTTTGTGATTTATGCTGAGATTCAGGCTGTGATATGCTTTGACGTTGCAGTAAGACATTTTTTTAACTTGAGATTTAGGTGTGCTAGTATTTCCAATTAACAGAATTCTTCTTAGTGGAGTTGAGCATGTTATTTGATATTCAAAGTATGATTAATAAAATCAAGTTATGGGTCATAAAATTATTGTCAAGAAAAGAGATATAATTTAAGATCTGATATTTCCAGGGAAAACAGAGAAAAAATAAGCCAAACCAAATCAAAACCCCAACAAAACAAACCACTGCCACCCCCCCCCCCAACCCCTGTTTAGAGCATTATGAGGGTATTTTATAGGCCAAAAGTAACTTGATAATATATGGGCTGCATTTACTTCTTGGGCAGAGAACTGCTAAATAAGATATTTTAATTATCAGTAAGGATTTTTTTTTTTTTAATCTATAATTGAACACTGCTTCAATTCTATAGAAACATAAATACGTACTGTTTTATTCTTATGATTAGTTATGTTTAACTCAGGTGGACTATACACGTATGTTAAGTAAAAGGAGTAACTGTTTCTTTGTATTTGATTAATAAGTAGAGGAAAATTCTAGCAATCTTCTATTAATAATGGAAGTCACATGATATGAATATATGAGAAGTCTGTTACGAATATCCCTACATAAAAGACATTGCCCACAGGTAACAAGTAAAGACCATAGGTTGAATTATTACTTTATCATAGAAAACTATACTAGATGGAATTTTAACTATGTGATAAAATACCTTATATATTTTGTACTCTTTCTCCATCTTGTCTGTTTTCATTTCTGAACCAAATTTATTTTGTCAAAAACCCAAAATAAAACAGACGAAAAATTCATAGAGATTGTATTCAGATAAGCTAATATATCTCAATTTACACCACCATAGAATAAGTTGAAAGTATTAGTACTGTGTTAGTACTGTGCATTTCTATAATAAGTCACATAAAAAGATGCCTAAACTTTCAATTTCTGTAAACGTATGTCTTACTATATTTTTTTTTTTTCCACAAAAGCTCCCTAAACTGTGTCTCAGAGGGAGAAAAAGATCAGCTTTATTATATCTCACAGACCCTGTCTTCCCTAAAACATTTAATCATCTTTGAGCACTTTGAATCCTAAAGTGAGGAAGAAGTTTCCCTGAACACCCATGGCAAAAAAACCACAATGGAAGACACTGTCAGTCCTGTTGTTTTTTGCTGCTCTTGGAGTAGAGACAGCTCTGCAGCAGCAATGATTCACCGTCCTGCTGTGTGCAACATGTCATTCCATTGAAAGGACATGCACATTACCTCTGAAATTTTAGGCTATTTTCTGTGGTTATGCTAGAAGCTAGCAAGTTGGCTAGTTTGACTGCAAAAAAAATGGATCAAATCCTGAGGGAATATGTATGCCATAGTCAGTCATACCATAATGGAAATTACTTAGCTATCCTTCAGCTATCATCTCCGTTAGGGCAACACTATACAGCACTGTGAACAGATATTAATCTAGGTCCCCAGGAACCAATTGAGGAAGGTACAATTTCCTTCCAAATGCCTACAAAGTCATCTATCTGTTTTCATTGTTTAAATTTTCTATTTTACATGTTTATTTTTGCATTTCAAGGCACTTATTAAAGATACTTTGTACAGCACCTCATATTTGGACTCAAGCCTGGTAGTGGATAGTCTAGATTCACTGGTGGTAATAGTGATCTGATAATAATTCAAAAGTTGTAATGAAATTGATATCAAATTATTACTGTAATAGTTCTGTTACCTTTTCTATGGATATTGAAGGTTGACAACTAAAACTGTATGCATATTGCTTTAATGATCATAGACAGGAAAAGTAGTCCTTCATTTGTAAAATATGCCACAGACTTGACCATTTCTCTAATGGTAACTCTTTATATATTTGAGGATATCTTGAGTTTAAAATTCAAATTATAAGAAATTAAAATAAAAGACAAGGCCAGTAGAGAAATTGTGACCTAATTTATGTGAAATTGAACTCAGAATTATTTGTAGAATGGTCTTAAAGTAGTGTAATAGGCAGTGAAATTTCACTCTCTCTTTGGGTCAATTTTAGAAGAAATTTGACATTCAATGCCCTGAAGAGGACTACTCCAACTTGAAAAAAAGCCACACCCTTGTGGGGTTGGGTGGAGAGTGGGGGAAGTGTTGTTTGTTTACTTTAAAACACAACTATTTCATTAAGTAACTACAAATATTTACGTCTCAGCCTAAGACCTATTCATTGATTCCTGGTCAGATAACAAAAAGCTGACAAAATGATCCTGGTCTCCTTAAAGGACATGTATTGACCTTATCACTACAGGGATACTTTTCTGCATCCCTACATATAATACTATTACAGCTATTCCATCTATGGTTTACATTAAAAAAAAAAAAAAAATCCCTATTTGGGACTGGGGCATCTGTACCTACCCACCTATCCAGTTATTAAGAAACTGAACTTTGGTTTATACTTGGAAATGTAGAAATGGAAACTTTCTTGACCTTTCTTCTGTGTTCTACTAAACATAGAGAAGAAATTTGAGATTTTAATACGCAAACAGATCATTTAAATGTAATTTCATGCATATGAAAGGTCATACGTATACATAAAAACTAGTTAAATAAAAAATCTTTCAAAAATATCTAATGTAATAAAAAATTTTGTGATTAAATACAGTCTATCCTGTATTTAAATTTAACAGGATACATATTGTTGATTATCCTGAACTACACCAAACAAATGAAAAATCTACTATGGATACAGTTAGAACACCTCATGTTGTGATAACAAACATAGATTCTATCTTACTTGGTAGCCATGGAAATTATTTATATTTTTGGAACATTGATCACACTATATCCTGGTGATGTTTGGAAGGTTTTTAGCTTTTGGATTTTTTAATATAAGTCTAATAAAGAGAGCTATGGTATATCTTACAAGCACTTCTTATTTACTCATGAAGAGGACTATTAACAATATTGTGATTAGCAACCTAACACGGAGTTTAGATCTTTTACAGATATTTCAAATTAAGAAAATTATAAAAGGCAAATTTTTAAGATGGCAATGTTTCAAAGTCTGACTGTCATCTTGATCTTTTCTTTAAAAAATTAACAAAATACTTAGACAAAAGGAAGCAACTTCATCTGATGACACTCAAAGACATTTGCAACACTTATTTGCCGGTTCTTTGTCTTCTGAAGTGGTTAACCTTCATTCAAATCCAAACATAGTGGAGTAAGACTCAAACCAATAAACATGAGTACTTAGCAAGTGGACTATCAAGAAAAAAGATAAAAGAAGGACCATCACCTCAGATTTCTGGGAAGGACAGAACTGAGTTAGACGTCTACATCTTGGACAGTACATATCAACACTAACACAACAGTAACACAGCATAGCATTTGTCTGCTTTTCCTAGGTCATTTAAAAGTTAGTCACTGCAATGTTGACTTTGTTTCCTTTTGTGACTACATTAGTCTTTGTAGATGTTAGCCACCTTACATTGCTCCTAAATTTGTCCAACATGTTTGCTAAGTTTCAAATCCTGTGTTATAGACTTCTAGAAAGTCTCATCACCTGATAGAATTAATAAAACCTACAAACAGTAAATCATTGACTAGATTGTATGTAACAAACTTATCACCTGCTTGCCATGATTTGAAATACTCTTCATTTCAATCACCTTTAGCTCTCCTCTCAACATAAAAGGGTGCAGTGATGATGATAGCAGTGAGTAATGCTGCACAGTGTATCTAGTGTGTTTATTGGGCTGCTGTTTGGTTGTTTTTTTGTAGTTTAGGTGATGGCATCTGCTTGCTGAAGAGATTATATGTTTATCAGATCATTGAAGTATACACTTAACTTCAGAGAAGGGACCTCATTTCCTGTTGACTGTATTCAGTGAGGCTGTTTTCTTTTGTCAGAATGAAAATCAATGGACTCGTGTAGAACTACAAATCAATTTCTTCCATTTAGATTACAGTGCTTTTATGTGCATGGTTGTGTTTAAACAGACTTCTTACTCCTCAGAATATCTTACAACTTATTTAGAAATAGAAAGACAAATTTCCATGTTTTTGTGATTTTTTTTTTTTTAAATCTGTTGAGTATTTTCAAGAAAGATGAAACTGCTGGAATCATGGAATGTTTCCTTCTGAGGTTTCAGAATTTTGAAATGCCACTTAGGTACAAATCAGCATTAAAGATGTGAGAACTTGAGGAGGAGAAAAGGGTTATTTCCAAACAAAATATTTCAAAATTGCTTATTTTAGTCTTACAAAATATTTGTTTAAGCTGCATTGAAACAAACTATTTTGACATCTGTCTTAGAAAATGTTAATATAATGACTATATTTGCATGAAATATTTCAAAAATACAGAATTAGTATATTCCTATAAAATATATGAAAAAGTTTCAATCAGCCTAACTTACCAGTTAAGAGAAATTACTAAATATACATGTAATAATATCAGTAAGTATATTTAATAGAGATAAAATATGTGAGATTGTCAGATAGAGCTGAGTGACATGATTATGAGTTGTGTACAAGAATAAAGATTGTGTTATAAAGTTATATTATAAGCCATTCTGTTTCACTTTCCCCTCATTTACTGTATTACTAAAAGGAATTATAACAGAAATTATGGTAAAAGAATGATCATGCAAACAATAAAAAGCTAGTTACAGTACTCACTGTGTTATAACAATAATTTTATTCTCTTTTCAAAAATGTAAAATTGTTTTATATTAGCTATACATCTCCTGATTCATTTCAGAACTCATACAGTTCAGGGACAAAATTCTGATGTCTTAAAAACGTATGTAAATGATAATGGCCTGAAACAGTGATTTCTACAAACGTGAGAGACATTATATTGAAGACAGGAACTGGCAGTAGATGTAGAATGAAGTGCATCAAATGGATTTTAATAAATGGAGATGTATTGCTCCAGGAAAGTCTTGATGCAAATTCAATACAGTTTAATCATTCAAAGTGAAACATTTTACATCCTTACATGTGCAAGCAGAAGTAGTAGAATGAACCTTGGATTCAATAATTCAGTAAAAAATAGTCTCTCTCACAGACTATAGCAAAGTTTTGAGATCTGCAGATCTGACTTCTCAGAGGGTCCTTTGATTTAAGGTATAAGAGGATAATGAAAGTAGCATCAATGGAGGCAGCTAACAGGCACATCAGTACGTGGGTATGGAAAGGAGCAGGATACACTGCTGAAGGCAGCGCAGGACAGACCAGTAACAGGGCTGATGTGCCACAGGGCACAGTCCCCACTGATTGTATGGCATGGCATAACTATGATGGAGGGAGGACGGGACCACCCAGGCATGGGGCCATGGGACCATCTGATGCTCCTCACACAGCTGGGGCTGGCAGAGGTGTTGTCTTTGCCTGTGGGAGCCAGGTGTGTCTGCAGGAAAGGAGCTGTGGCAAGAGGAGAGCAGATGGCAGAGAGTCAAGGAAGATACAAGTGAAACTGACAGAATCTTCTCTGAGGTCCTGCAAAGAGAAGAGCTCAAACCTTCAGGCGGTGCAGGCAAAGATTGTGTTTGCTGGGTGGCAAATGAAGAGTGCTGTGGTGACAGAGGGTGTGAGCTCATGACTTCCAGCACTGAGGCAGCCCTCCGCCTGCAGAGCTGCAGCTACAGAACAGGCCCTGGTAACAGACAGAGGCAGAAGGCAGTGTTTCAGGAGGCACCTGAGATGGCTGTGCTATGCGCTCCAGCATATGGTGAGACGGCAGGCTGCTCCCCTGCAGCCCATGGAGATTAATGGTGGAGCAGAGATCCACCCGCAGCCCGTGGAGAACGCCATACTGGAGCAGAGATGCCTGTGCCTCAAGGAGTTCTTAGAGGATTGCCTCTATGAGAAGGACCATCCCCACTGCTAGAGACTGTGATGAAGCAGAGAGGCATCTGCCATTTGTGGAAGACCCCACACCGGAGCAGGTGGCTGCGCTCTAAGAAGCCGTGGCTCTGTGGGAAAAGCCCACACTGGAGTAATCCAATGGGTAAGGATTGCATCCTGTGGGAAGGACTCAGTTTGGAGAAGTCTGTGGACTATGTCTCATGAGGAGGGGCCCTACGGAGCAGAGGAAGAGTATAAGGATTCCTCCCTCTTTAAGGAAGAAGTGGCTGTGTGGTGGCTTAGCTGCCAGCTGGGCTAAACCGCAACACCAGGACAAGAGAAGAAAATCAGATGGAAAGATAAGTACAGGGAGATTGCTCACAGGCAAAACAGACTCAACTTTGAGAAAATTAATTTAATTCATTGTCAATTGAAAATAAAGTAGGATAGTGAGAAATAAAACTAAAATTAAACCCACCTTCCCCTAACCTCCCCTTATTTCCATGCTCAACTTTGCTCCTTCATTCCCAACTTTTCTACCTCCACTCCTCTGATCAGAACAGGGGAATGGGAGTTGCAGTCAGTTCATAACACTTTGCCACTGTTCCTCGTTCCTCCTCAAGCTCTTCACCTGCTCCAGCGTGAGATCCTTCCCACGGAATACAGTTCTTCTCCAACGTGGGTCCTTTCCACTGGGTACAGTTCTTCAGGAACAGACTGCTCCAGCATGGGTCTCCCACAGGGTCACAGTTCCTGCCAGAAAACCTGCTTCTGCGTGTGTTCCTCTCCACAAACTGCAGCTCCTGCCATATATCCACCTGGTCCAGCATGATGCCCTGCATGGGCTGCAGTGTGGATATCTGCTCTGACATGGTCCTCAGGAATGCAGAGAGACAACTTGCCTCACCTTGATATTCTCCATGGGCTACCGGGGAAAGGAGAATCTCTGCTCTGGCACCTAAGGAACCTCCTCCCCTCCTTCTTCTCTGACCTTGGCATCTGCAGGGATGTTTCTTTCACATTTTTTCACTTTTCTCTCACAGATGCCGCACAGTGATTTTTTACAATTTCTTAAATATATTATCACAAAAGATGTGCGGAATGTTAACATCTGTTTAGAAAGCTGGTGTCATTAACAAGTTTTGGTTTTTTTTGACAACAGGAATCTCTTTGAGGATCTCGTAGAGAGAGACAAGATTCACCACAATAGGGAATATCTGGCCAAAAAACTGAGGAGATTGTTAACCCAGGAATAATATGGGAATGGGAGAGGAAAAACCATAGCCAGTGCGCAGAAGTGGAAAGGAAAGTGTGCAGGGTCACAGTAAGAAGAGCCATCTCAGGGAAGATAAAACAAGGTGAAAGGACGCCCTCCTCAAATGCACGCTCACAAATGTGCACAGCATTGGAAATCGTAACTAGGAATGAGAATGCGGTCACAAATCTACAACGCTGTTGCAATAACTATGACATGATGGGCCGTGTGCAATGAACAGATATCTGCTTTTTAGGACAGACCATCAGAGAAGATGAAGGGGCAAAGATCTTGACCTGTGTTTGAAGGATTAGCTCAAGCATACGGAGCTCTTTGATGGCACAGACAATAGACCAGTGGAGAGCTTGAGGGTTAGGATCAGGAGAGAGATTGGTAAGGAGGAGATCATGGTAGGAGTGTGTTACAGATCAGGCTGAGGATATGGACAGAGTCTTTAAACAACTGAAGGATGTCTCTTCTTATGCTGAAAGGGCAGCGCACTAAGACACAAACAGTTATCAAAATTTCTGAGTACGTCAGGAATAATTTGCTAAAACAGGTACTGGATGGGCCAACCAGGTACCAGGGGTGCACAGCTGGATGTGCTGTTCACTGACAAGGAAGAACTGGTTGGGGATGTGGTAATCAGCAGCAGCCTTGACTGTAATGACAATGAAATGATGGGGCGTGAGATCCTGAGAGGAGTGAGAAAGAATAGCAGAGGATAAACTCTGGACTTCAGGAGAATAGATTTAAGCTTGTTCGAGACCTGATTCTGTTAAGGTTTGTGACTTTAAATTTGAATCACTTTAGTACAGTGTGAAAGAATAGTTAATTAATTGGATATCTCACATGGGCAGTTCCAGAGAGGAGCTAAAATGCAGTTTGAAGGAATTATTGGTAAATGGTTTTCCTCCTTAATTCCAGTTATGACAAGGAGATTCATGGCTGAAATAAAAATAATGTACCTGACACACCAGTTAAGAGTCAGTATAGCATTGTCTCAGAACATCTTAGAAACTGGAGCAAATTCAGCTTTCTCTTAGAAGAGGTAGCCAGGGCAACTATCACTTTTTTAACTGGAAGTCTATTCCTACCAGATCCTTATAAAATGGAGGTAACATGTAGCAACTTACCACATATAACAACTCATTACAATAGATCATATCTTCCTGTAACTTTTTGTTTTACTGACTCTGAAATGCATTACAGAGCTTTGTGTACTTGTGTGTCTATGCAATAGTCTTTACTGGGGATTTTGTTGGCCAAAAAGGGGTACTCGGTAATTTAGACTTAAGGTGAAAAGAGGTATGAAGGAGACTTCATGTGCAGTGACTCTTAAGAAAAGATTCTAGTCATTGTCCTAGACAATATTCTGATACTACTGCTTCTCAGTTTCTTTTCAATTTGCACTGTGACAAAAGTAGTTAAATTTTGTTTGGACTAAAGCTAAACTCTTTAGCTGAAGAGCTAAAAAAAACGCTGAATCTTCCTGGGGAAAGTCCTATTCACCTGTATTGTATAGCAAGTCCAATTAAGAGCAGAACCAAATGTCAAAATACTAAAAGTAAAATTTCTTTATCTTTCTATTTATTTATTTATTTGTTTTCTGTTGATCGCAGAAGGATACAATCCAAAAATAGAGAAACTTTTGTTTTGTTGTCCACTTTCTGATCAGGGTGAGTAAAACAGTGAATAGAGATAATGCATTTTTTGTATGTGTCAATAGAAAATTGTCACTTTACAGAATAGAATATAGAAAATAGAATCAGTTGCACATCACTATATAGTGCACAAAAGTAAATTCAGTTTTTATCAACTGTATCGGAAAATTTTGAAGTACAGTTGTAAATGTTCTATTTTCCATGGAAATGAAGACATAGTAAAAATCAATCTGAAATGTAATTCATTACTACAATTGTTTTTATATAGTGACTCATTCCATTACAAAATTACAAAAACCCCAGCACAATCTCCTAAGCTTTGAAAGAACAGCCAAAAATGCTTTTTTTCCCCCACTTCTGTCATTATACTGCCTTAATTTAAAAACCAGTGATATAAAAGGGGGAGGAGACAAATCAGCAAAATACCTTTTTCACTTTGCTCTGCCTGTCAAGTCTTCTTACATTTTTCATGAACACTCCATTTTTAAAGTCTCATTGTTCTCTCCCTTGCCAGTGATTAGAAGTTTCAGTTACTCTCAGAAATAAGAAAGTTATGCAAATGTAATGGATCCAGATAATCAGTGAAGCACGATAACCACTCAGTAGATTAACTTTGCTAGTATCTTCTCATGGACAAAGAAATGCTAACTGAGATGAATTTAAATGGAACATCAGGCTTTGTGGGTTCAGCACACGAATCCCAGCATGCTGTGTCACAAATATGTTGTTTCAATAACATCACATCAAATTCAATCTATAACAGTAGCTGTTAAATCTATTTTCAAGTATTTGAAATGAATATTTTTCTGTAAAATATCTGGTAACATAGATTAAAAACTGAGGATGGTAATAGTAAGCTCCCAGGAAAATGTGATTGCTAGGGACATCTGAGTCAATGCCAGCTCCCTGTAGCCACGGACACTGTAAAAAAAAGATGTTTAGTCCAGAGGGCCGTGCATCATGAGCCACAAAACATTTTCCACTCACTATCAAAACCTAAAATTTTACAAGCTACAGTGGAACTATGACTTTTGCACAGAAGTGAGCAACACATCAAGCACACTGTTAACCTCACGGTTCACTGATATAGCAAGTTAAAATCTTTCATATATCATATGAAAAATATGCTTCATAAATAGTGGAGATGCATATCTGCACTGTCTGAATTATTTTATTTATGTATCTTCCTGATATTGTTCCTCTCTGTTACACAGAAATAAGAAATAGTCTTGTTATATATTTTTACAAGAATAAAATTTGTCTTGCATATTAGTCTCACATCTCTTTTTTACAAAATGCTCCTCTGATGTTTGTAACTTGTGCAGAAGAAGGTCCTCAAAAACATACACAAATTTTCCTAGTCTTGTGAAAACTGTTTTTATCTCTTTTTTCTCCCTCTAGAAAAATACATGCACCATGTCACAATAATAGCTGAACATAAGCGTATTCCACTGACTATCATAGGAGCCTAGGCATATGCCTCGCATGGAGAAACAATGAAGTTATCAAAATTAGGTATTTAAAATCAAATCTTATCTCAATGCTGAAAGGTGCTGTAGAATGTATGATAACTTTTCTTTACTCAAAAAAAAAAAACTCCTTCTGAGGAAACATGTAGTTAACATAGCTTCCTGATGAAATTGGCTGCTAGATATTTGTTTCCTGCTACTGAATTTCCAGAGTTCAGAATCTGTTAATGAGATTTACTGTGAGTGATATGATGTTTTGCATGAATTTTTAAAATATTTACTTAAAAAGTAGCCAACAATTCAAGAATGTCATACTAAAATATAACTTAAAAGTATGATGTTTAAATGGCAAACTCAAGCAGTCAGATATTAAGAAATGCAAAGTTTAAATGGTATCTATGCTAGAGGAAGATACAAATAGAAATATTTATTGGGTATTGTCACATAGACCATATGTTAGAGATTAAAGAGAGATTTTTTGGAAAAAAAATAAAATAAAATAAATGAATAATTTGAATAGTATCCAGATAAACCATTTAGTAAATTAATACAAACAGATGAACATATATTACAATATAGAAATACTTCAGAGTTCAGGACCAGGACAGAATACGAATTTTTCAACCAGTTTATGTAGCAAGTAAAAAAGCTGAAAATGAATGTTAATTCAAATTGGTTAAAATTTGTTTAACATTTTGAGCTATCTTCAGAGGTTTTATGTGATTTTGTGATGTTTATGGATTGGCCTACAATGCAAATTTAGCTACTCAATTGGCATATAGGCATCAATGGAACTATTTAATGAAGGCAAAACTCAAACCATGGCAATACTATTTGCATCAAAATATACTGAGTAATGTTAATTAGACCTATATTGAATAAAGGTATCAACCCAACATAGAGAAGAACTTTGCTGGGGATAGTAAAACTGCCTTTTTCAGAGAGAATTAGGTGTTAAAGAATCTCTCAATTCTTAACAATCTTACAGGTGCATCAGCTGCAGGCATCATTCTCCAGTCCACTGTGCCAGCACAGTTTCATGGCAGATATTCACATAGTATAATGAAAACATGAAAAACGTGAAATAAAGTTGATCTTTCCTGGGTTATAGAACTTCCATTGTCTGATCCTTAGCAGAACATACACTGCACATCTAGCAGATTGTTTCATAAATTCTACTGTGAATTTTTCTACTGAGAATCTGACAACTTTTTTTCTGCAGGAAAAAAAGTTGTCGGATGCATAGCAAACACAAATCTATGTCTGCTTTACTGATGTCTGATTACACTCTGTGGAGTATTTTGTTATTTGGAAGAAAAGTGGCTTTATTTTCTGTGAGTGCTGTATGACAGAGCAGTTTCTGTTAGGTGTGGAATCAATGTAAATTCACACATTTGAAGCAATCAAGAGAGAAAATGATCCAGTGGGACCCTGTCTCTGAAAATTATCAGATAGACCTGTTCTTGCTGCAATCTCAATTTCAATGCATTGGTTGAACTAGGCTTCTTTAATTCACAATATTTTTACTCTCTTCTGAGTTAAGAAGTAGCCATTTCCCGGTTTTGCCCACCTACAAGGATCTCTCTTCTTTTTTTGTAAGGATATTCCATGTATGAAGACCAGTTTTGTTAGTCTTTTGTAGCAAAAATTGAGCTGTTCAGATCCAATTGTAGTAGCAAATTTATTTTCATCAAACCTGTGGTTTGATTCTGTCAATTCTAACCAGAAATTTTGACAAATTTATTCACCTGTGATGAAACAGAAGCTCAAGGATTATGCCAAGATAATGAGTCTGATAACGTAGAATAAAAATCCTTACCATATATACAAAATTGAAGGTGTGTAAAGAGGTTCAGATAAGAAGATTGAAGCAAAATTAGCAATACTTGGATATGGCACTTTTACTGGCGTAATTTCTTAATTCTGTGTAACCAGTAACAAGTTCAGAGGTTACTTTGAAGGTGCTTTTTAAAATTTGTCTGGAAGACAAATGGTTTGCCTTATATATCTTGTCCCTTCCAATATATTATTCCTTTTTCGTAATATTTACTTTAATTATAATGAATATTATTCCTTCAACCTTTTATGTTTATTCTGACATTCTGGAATTCAACAACCAAAGTCTGTTCAGGAGTCTCAGTTATCATATGCTTATTCATATGTAAAAATTATGCTGGATTTTATGCTTCTTGATTGCTGCTATCAACCTCCTCAATCAGGAAATGTCATTGCTTAGGATAGCGTTTTACACAGAGAGTAGAAAAATCACTGGCAATCTTCTAACTGAAAAATAAAATTATGATTCAGTGATCAGGTAACTTGTGAAAGAATGGAAGTTATTTAATCTAAATACAAGAAGTCAGATGGGCTGAAGGATTGAGAGGAGAGGAAGGAAAGAAGACATGATAATGGACTTCAGGTGAGGGTTGCTACAGCTAAGGAAGGTTGCAATCTGTTCTGTAAGTCTACAGTGAATCATCTAGAAATAATGGACTAAAGCCAAAGGAAGGAAGATTCAGGTCATGTGTTAGGAAAAGCTTTCTAACAGTAAAAATAATGTACATTGGAGTAAATTGCCTTGGATGACTGTGCAGTCTCCATTATCAGACTTCTTTACAACCAAATTCAAAGTATCTATCAGAGATGTTGTAAGTTTAGATGATTCTGCCCTTCACCAGAAGAATGGGCTAGATGGCCACTTGAGACCTCTTTCAGCCTTACAGTTTCATGACTTAAAAAGATAAGGTATAGGTATAAACAGGATGTTAGAATTTGTTCTTGTGTGTCATCATAAAAAATGTTAGAGTTAGAAAAATATTTTTATGATTCTATTTGTTTATAACATTTAGTCAGGTTTACTTATGATAGTGCCCTAAACTTCTTATGTGGCAATTTTTACAGCATTATTTTTGAATGGTAAAATATCAGTCTGGCTGATAAATAAATATTGTGTTGCTTTATTCTATTCAGCTAGCTTTAAAAATTGTAGTATATTTTAGGTCATTGTTGTTTATTATTGTTTTTTTCCTCTCAGCTTACTGGTATGATGCTTTTTTTTTCTGCAAGCTATGTAAGTTGTTCTAGTTTAGGAACACTCTGTATAGGTAGAATTGCTGTCACGTACTTCCATTGTTTTATTTCTACTTTAAAGGAACATGAATATAGCACCTATTTCTCTGCTATTTGGACAATATTTTATTCTACTGAAATAAGCCAAGGTATATACCTCTCTAGAGTTTGTTTTATTGAGGCCAATAAATATTTTATTGCTGAAATTTTAAAAGTGCTCCAACAAAAGTTGTATAAAAATTTATTGACACGAACAATGCTGTTGCAAGGAAAAACAACTGTTTATTTCTTATTTTGAGATAAATATCTAATCTATTTAGAGAAAACGTCCCAAATGAATGTACAACAAAGAGAATGAGAACCTCTCATAGCAGTGAATAACATATGCTGCCTCTACTTTGCTATATTCTCATATTGTTATATCTAGAATCCTTCTCAGTATATCAATTAAAAAAACAAACCAAACCAAACCACTATCTTTGAAGTACAATGGCAGGGGATTTGAACAACATTTCCTGAGCTGGTGGAACCAGATCCGTAATATCTTTTTCAAGAATTGATGGAGATAATCTAAAAAAATATTTACTTTTGTTGCCATGTCTTCTAGAATAATCTATTCCACAGCTATGTCATTTTAAAGTCCTCTAAACTGGCACCCATTTTTCTTGCATTTAGGTTATACTCCTGTGTTCTTCTGCCAATATTGTCATATCTAATCGAATAACTTTTTGTTACTTTATCTTAGCTTATACAGCTCTTCTCTCTCCCTCATGAATACTACACTCTGTCTTCTCCCTTAGCGAACTTAAAACTCAATTACATTCAGTGCCAGCTTTCTTTGTTAAGCCATACTCCTTTTCTTTCCAGTTACCTGTTCATTACAATCACATTCTCTCTAACTGCTTCAGTCTGAATTCATGTTTCTCATTATTGAACAGAATTATAAATCTTACTTCAGGTAAGATTTCACCAGTGCCTGCTGTTTCTCATGTAATTACCTTTCTTGATGCATCTTACAACAGTCCTTGCCTTTCACAGCTTCACTATACATTAATAATCCAATTTCTCCTCCTCCTTAAGAATTCTTAAGTTACGAGCCTTGAACTTGTGGCAGAAATTCATTTGTTCTAAAGTATATCATTCTCTGTCATAAATGCAAAAAGTTGAAGGAATAGTGTTAATTACTATTCAGAATACGTTCTTTATGTCCTGAAGAGTTTGACATGAGAAAAAGATACTTCCCAGTGCTTATGTTTGCTGGTAAAATAGTAGAGATGTGTTTAGAGAAACGGCAGTAAAAGTGGATCCAGTTTCACCTGTACTTCCACTGGGCAATAATGTTGCTGACTATCTCTGAGCCACTACTGGACTTGGTTCACAGGGAGCTTGCTGGTTTACTCCAAAAGGCAAAGGAGGACGGACAACTATGGACCAAAACCTAGGAATGGAAGGTAAGTTATGAAACAGTGCAGTCCTACTCTAGAGAAACTCCAGTTTGTTGTATGCACTGTGATTTTGCTGAGCCATAAGCAACGTTTTATTCACAATGAATGAAGCATATTTCTTTCTTTACCTTTACATATAAAGTAAATTAATTTACATTTCTTTCTTTCTTTCAAATTTTATCTTTTATCTTCCTTTCTCTATTTTTTTTCATATTTATCATTTGACGTTCATTACCTTCCTGAAGGAAGGAAGAAGAGCTGGACTCTCTTCTTTTTCCTCCCTTCTCTTCTATACCTTCTTTATCCAGTTCATCCATAATGACATCTCAAAGCTCATAGTTTTCCATCACAGCTGATATTTTTCTTTATTTCTTTACATATGAAGGTAGAGTTTGAGTTATATAACTAGAACAAAAAAATCCTTTTTATTTATTCTGTCAACATATTTTATTAATCTAATTAAAACTTATAGGTTTTTAGGATGTCTGAGATTTGTTTTTCTACCAACAGAGGGGCTAGAAGGCTATTTTTAAAAGTGCTTGGAGTTTATAGTCAGCTCTAATTTGGCTTACAATAATCAGTAGTTGGTTACATTTCTTGAAAGCATACACTACTTGCAAAGAGGAATATTTAGAGATTGCCTACATATATATTTATAAAAATTCATAAAATACATAGTTTAAATATTTCAGAAATGCATTGCAAGTAGATTCTTCAAAGCATTATGCAAAAGTATTATTTATATTTGATTCATATTGATAAGCTACTGTTAGCTTCTCACATGTATATATTTAAATAAGAAACCTTTTTTCCTATATTTTTATTAAATAGTATCTATAAGAAGTTCCCAATAATTTTTTGTAAAATAATAGTCACAGACTCACAAAGAGAGCTTAGAGCACATGGCTTTTCATTTTACAATTGTATTATTAAACATTAGGTTTTATTGGTTTGCAACAATAAGGGATGTTCCAACATGCTTTTAATTGCTTCTTTCCCCATAATTTGAGATCCACAGGAATCTGGAAAATGTTGGCAACAAATGTCTGGTAGAATTACTCCAAGTTAATTAACACATAATTAAATCTGAAAATGTCAAAAGACAAAAGATGTCAAGTCATTTTCAACCATCTTATCCTAATGTAGTTAGAAAACTAATAATGACAGCATAAGGTTTTCCAACTGCAGTTTAAGGACTGAACAAATAAAAGTATTCATCATCCACCATCTTTCCTCATTTTGTTTGGCATAATGCTCCATTTTCCTTTCCCCTACTTTTCCTTCCGCCTTGCTCTTCTTGTAGATAATTTGAGTTATTCCAAAGTAATTACAAAAGCTTTACATCTGATAACACAGATTATCTTATTGTTTATTTTGGGTTTGAATAAAAATAGCTTTAATCAATATCAGTGAGGATAACAGAAATCTGGAATTGAAACACAGAGAGAACACAAGACAATTTTTAAATATTCTGGTATCAAGGTATTTCTTACCATGTAAAAATCAATTTGTTTTCATGTTATATTTTCTTTTTCTCAGTCTGTAGCCAGATACCAGCAAAATTAGATGATTAGCTGAATTTCTCAGTAGAACAATATGAAAAAGCAAAACATTCCATACTACCATGAAGAGCAGTGGGTTTGGCAGATGTTTGTGCGTTACTTGCTTAGCATGTGCTTGACGTAAAAAAAGATTATGGTTTGTGGATGGCAGTTATCATTGGAGATACAGTACAACGAAGAGCTTTTTTCATACAATCAGTTCTTAAATAAACTTATCGTTTAAATCAGTGGGAAGATCTGATTAAAAACTACTTGCAGGACCCTAGGGATATTTGGTAGTGAACCAGTCACCACTCATAGACACGTTTTTAGAAAAAACAAAGGATCACTTCTTGAATGTAAGATGCTGGGGAGAAAAAATACTTATTCCTTTTAATTCACAAGGTTAATCATCATCTGTATGGAGCCACAGTAACCTATATCAAGTACATGAAATAAAATATGATCTGTTGTCTTTAAACTCACTGAAGAGCTAATTCAGTCTTAGCTGTTAACCACAATATTGTTGTCAATTCTTTTTAAAATCTATTATTTAAAACAACTATTTTTATGCAATAAATACTCAAATAATATACCAGATACTATTACCAATCAAAAATATTTGCTCCCCCAAAAGACTCAATTTGAAACTATCACTTTATCCATAATATGGTGGCCTTACTAGTGCCACAATTCCTTTATCTCTATCTATATCCTACCTGTGCATATCAGACTTAACTTGATCAGTATAATGTTACATAAATAATTTTAAAGCCTCGTTTTCTTTTTTTTTTTTTGTGGAATTATCTTAAAACCATTGCACCAAACTTGAATGATTGTACCATCTCAAAATCGCAGACATTGTTTTCTTGTTTTGAAAAACCTTGAATCTCATTGTTTGTTACTTTTGAGAAACAATAGCCTTGAAACAAGTCAAAAACATCTTTTATCCTAATTTCTGTTTTGCAAGTACTGTTAAAATGTTACACACCCTTGGCAATCAATGAGAAAGGAAAATTTCTCTCTCTGTCATCAACCCACTCAAGGTATTACAAAAATTCAACTGGTCACAGTGAGCTCTAGATCATACTATAATTACAGGAATTTAACAGGTTGTAAGTAAGAATAATTGATTGTCCTTTTATTTTTAAGCTCTTATCAAGAGTGTTAATTGATCCTGAACATGCCTCTCATTTTTTTCACTTCTTCCTCTCCAGCTTCATTTTCCTTTTGATCCTCAATAATTCATGGAATCTTTTGTAATTCCATATTGACTCATATATACTTCCTATAGACTTCATTTTTCAAGGAGCTGTTTTGAATATTTTTCAGAGTTCTTCCAATTTATTTATTTTAATGCACTACACTTTGCTCATTGGCTTTCTTAATTCACTCAAAGTTAATTTCCTGAAATTGAATATGCTACTATTCTTGTATTATGTAGTCCTACTCATTGTGATGATGTATGGAAGCAACTGGTGGAAAATATTTCCAAGTTTCTCTTTAAATTTCAGTCCTTTTTTCTCTTGTAAAGAAATGGCCTTCTATGTCTTTTTACATACATTTTTCAGCTCCTGTCATTCAGTGATATCCAAGACTACAATAATTTCTTCTTTTAAATAGTAAAGGAGCTATTTTTAGTTTTCCAAAGATCTTAGGTCCACAATATCTGCATGCTATTTGTCTGTGTCAGATCTGACAACCTAACAGCTTCTTTTATATTAATTTTCTTTCACTGAAATCCCTGGTACAATATGTAATCAACTTTTGTAATGATGTTTCCTTTGTTTTCCTTTATTTTCCATTGTGGATTCAAAATTGAAGCAGGAGTTATTAAAATGATGGAAATGAGAAAATTATTTTCATTTGGTAATGTCAAAGATATCGAGAAGAGTCTTACAAAGTATTTTAGAATGTAGCATGCATTGTTTCTTGTTTTTACTGATAGGAGACAAAACAAAAATATATGCTGTCACTACGATTAAAACTTTCCTGCCTGAGCCTATTTGCGTATTTAATTTGTGAGGAAAACACAATCTTTTACTCAAGAATGCGGACTTGTAAAATACATGATAATTCAGTTAAGACAGCTCAAAAAAAGTGGAATTTCCATATCTTGGATGTTTGCATTTCTATTTGGAACCGATTTCAAATTCTCCATTGATGATGAATTAACTCACAATATACTATTTAACGCCTGCCCCACATCAACCAAATTTGCTTTTGAGTAAGACTAGTAAATAGAGTCCTACCACAGTTAAGTTTCTGGGGATCTGTTTTTAGTGTAAACACAGTTGGTAGACATTGACGGAGATTGGGTAAAAGAAGGCAAACAAAATAGCTGGTACATAATGTCTTAAATAATTTCCACCATTCAGCTGGCATTTCACTTTTGACCTAGAGTGATATGCCTTATCTCCCTACAGCGATGTTCAACCAAAATGTACAGGTTCCCTGGTGATGAAAAAATGATTAAGAATATGTTTCACATACTCTTTCCAACAGTGACTTATCATTCCTTGCTTTCATTTTACAAGTTTTCTACAGTGAGGACAAGTGCTCTTGTAGGTCATTCCAGGTCCATTGTGTTGTAGATGTGTACAAGCCTACAATCACAGACCCTACAGCTGCAAGGGTCAGGGCTAGACCTGTCAGGGCAAGAGTCTCTGAGACTGAGAGGTCAGTTGCATGTCCTGGCGCCAATGAGTATTTGGTCTTTTGATGCAGTGGCAACAGTACTATTTTATGGAAGGGATTCCTACATAATTCTTCACACTAGCTCTGACATGCAGCTAACCCCTTGTTAGCTTGAAGAAAAATAACTAGAAAGAGAGAGAAAGTGATGAATGAGGGAAGGGAGGAAGGGAAGGAGGAAGAGACAAAGAGAGAGACTCAGAGGAAGGAAAGGTAGGAAAACAGCCATACAAGGAGGGGGGAAAGTGTTTACTTTTTGAACAGTGCAGTTAGCTGAATTGATTCACTGAGGATTAGAAAAACGTCATACACAGCACACAGACAAAATGAGGTCGGAAGAGTGGGAGTGGAGTGTGGGAGGGCAGTAGCATAGGACTGCTTTCTCCAGGGGCCAGGAAGCATTAGAGCAAACTGTTCACTTTATGTCACTTCAGCAGAAGAAGAGGTAGACTACTACAGACATAGTCTTCCAGGGCTTCTCCCAAGTGTGTAAATAGAAACTTCTAATTTTTGAAATTTTTTTTTCATGTTGTGATTTTGCAAAAGTAGATTTAAAATACAGACATTTGTATGTTATTTGAAAAGTGGAATACTACAGTCGTCGTGATGTACGTAAAACCAACAACTGACCTACATCAGCTTCTATTGTTTTTTAAAGGTAGAAAGTTTTGTGCTTTCAAAAAGAAAAGCACTGTAGGAGTGAAAATTATTGATTAATTACAAGTTTAGGCTTCATTGTAGATTTGCCCTTGAGGAAGTAATGAGTTCTGAATTAGCTATTAATTTTTATTTAATTTATAACATTATGTACCTGGCAGTTTTCTGGTGCTAGTCCTGTTGCTCACGAAGAGGTGGCTGTCATTCTGGTTTATGAGCTAAAATGTCATTGTTATAGTATAATCTCTTTGAATGAACACTCATTCAGTACCTGTGTTTACCTTTGTTGCAGACAATCTGAATTTTAGGTTTTTTTCCAAGTCTTAACAAGGCTGCCACAACAGCACTTTCCAGAAAACAGTCTGTGCCTATTAGCCCTTCTTGGAGAGAGAAGTAGAGATACCCAAAGTATAAATGCTTTTTTCGTAATGCTTATACATTTTAAAGACTGGGATTTGCACTTTAGATACATGGAGTGGTATAAATCTCATTAAAGAGCTCTTTGGATTAGCTTGTACAAAAATACGTGAAGAAGATGTAAAGTGTATCTATCTTCAGGTGGTTGCTTAAGTTTCTTTACCATTCAAGAATACTTTGTGAACATAGGTCAAAATCTTTTAAAAAGAAGTAAGCATTTCTGGACAGTGATTCTTCTTATCCTTACGGCAAGTAGAAAACAACATTAAACAAATTATGTTCTTTAGGTCTGTTTTTCTCGCCCCTGGCTATAAAGACTGTGTTGGGGAGAATTCACCTTATCCTCAATAATTTCTAAAGGCTGTCCCATGCATTCTCAGCCTGTTTTTATTTTTTATTTTTTATTTTGGTTGGGCTTTTTTGTTTTGTCTCTTAAAAAAAACCCACCTCCAGATTCAGGTCTCCACAGTGCCATTGCAAACTGATGATCCTCAACCTAAACAATTCCATAATTCTGTGATTCTCTAGTACATCACCAGTGTTGGACAAACACATTATATCATCTATATAGAAAGAAGTAAAATGCATCCCAGATTCACAGCAGTTTGCTGCCTGCCATAGCTTAACTTATTAAAGTGAATTAATGAGATTGCACAAATCATCATCATCATGAGAAATCATCATATCTATTTATTTGATCTCCAGTGGTCTGTAAGAAATATGAAATGAAGGGGGCTTCTATTTACGTCCTGTGTTCAACAACTGGAGAAAGACATTGAATTTCTAATTCAATTTTGATGACTTTTTTTTTTTTCATACATAACCTTACATAAACTTGCAGGGAAGTACTTAGTTACTGTTTGGTTTCTTTCCAGACATGCTTTGCTGATATGTTTCTTTGTAAATCAATTTGAAACTCAAAAAGAATGATTGAAAATAAGTTATATATGTTCAAATATCAGAACTACTCAAATAAAACAATCGAAAAAATAAATTTTTCTTATTTATCGTTATTTGTATTTATCATTATTTACAATCAAGTCACATAAGCTTGAAAATAAAATATTTTCCTTATCAACTAGTTTTTCCATTGAATCATTAACATATTTTCTTTGGAAAAAATATAGAAAATGTTTTAATCCCATTAGTTTTCATTCTACATGGGTAATATAGTTGCTCTAATGAAGGAGAAGGAATTTAAGCAGTAAATGTTTGCTTTCTAAAGATGATCTCTTCTATCTCCCTCCCACAACCACAGAATGGATAACACTTGTTGCCAATACAAGCAGTAATTTTCACATAAAAGACAGACACAAAGCATCAGACCCACACTGTTTCAGGAAACGGGATAACTAGGTAAGATGACTACCTATGGACATGTTTATAGTGTCCTAGTTGGGTAGGATATTAAAGTAACTGTCCATTATACTCTTAACAGCTGTAATCTCACAGAGTGCTATTCACTGAACGGTTCTCTGCTCCTGTAATAGCACTGGGCAGGGTCCTACGGCTCAGCTCAATTAAAACTACTCTGACAGGGCAAGACCGTTTTGGCAGACAGCACTATTGCTCTTTCATATAAAAGAGCCCTGGGAACACAATAAGCAATCTCTGCACCATAATGGATGAAATAGAGCTAACGTTCAGTGATGCAGTAGTTTTACTAAGCTGGTGCAAGTTGACTGTGCTTTGACATACCATACAAAGGTTCTAGAAATGGTTGAACATTTAATACTGTGCTGTCTAAGTGTCAGTTTTGCTATTTCAGTCCTGTGGTGCATGTGAAATAATAGAAAAGGAGACAAAATGTTAGCTGTAGATTTACGTAAAATTTGCTTTGAAATAATAAAAAATTCAACAAGGAAACAAACCATTATTTCTTTTATTTTCTGATTAATCTATGAACTCATCTTTCTTTTACTTTCTCCTCTTCTGTTTCTTGTTTGTTTGTTTGTTTGTTTTTAAAAAACTCAACGCTTTTAATCTATCTTTGTTTATTTTATGTATTTTTCAGATTAAATTTATTGTCACTCTCTGTGGTATATTGCTTTTCATAAAATAAGTATGCACAAAAATAGATGTCTATATTTATATCTATATAATCTCTGCCTTTCTCATATCTTTACCCATTTGCAAACATATATTATATGTAATATATATGCATGTGTGTAAATATACTGTTTGTTTGTTTGTGATTTATGTGGGTCTTCCTCATAAACTGAACTGGAATTTGAGCACATTCATTTTCTCACTCCAATGCCAAAGTAGTCAATCCACAAACACTGTCAATGATTTTCTTACATACGAGTGGGTTGAGGTAAGAAGCTAGCTAGAATGTACATAATCCTGCCCCTTTATATTTTTCCTAAATAAAAATATAGTTCTGATTAAAAACTATTGTTTTCAAAATTCAGTGGTTTCAGTTGCAACTCTTTAGGATCAAAGCTTGCAAACAGAACTCTGAAACAGAAAAAAAAAAATATTGTGGCAGAATTCTGTTTTCTTTCTTCTGCTATTTATTTGCTATTAGTGACAATTACTATAATTTCACTCAGTAAATTTGATAAAAGTAGCCATATACTTTACACGATTAGATGGGGGAACTGATAGTTGGCTAAGTAATTTCATAAACATCAGAATCTTGCAATCAGGATTGATTACACTTCAGATAAATTATTTGCAACACATGAATTGGTCATCTATTAATTCTGATGAAAAAATATGTCACCCAATGTTTGTTTATAGGATTTGAGTGATAACCTGAGTGACTTTCCCAGCTCCCATTAGTGTTTATGACTGAAAAAAGTTATAAAGAGTCTTAGTCCTAGGTATAAACCAATACCTCTGCTTACTTATTCACTGCACATCAGAAAGACAATGCTGTGATCCAGAGTCCAACGAAATCAATACAAACAAACCCATGAGGCTGAGCAGAATTTAGATATCTTGTGTGGACACAGATATCCTTAGTATGATACTAGGAAGCAAGAGCAGGAGGAGAGTTGAGGCAGTCGGGAAGGAAATAAGGTCTACTCACAGCATTGTTCTACCTCATTGTCCATCCAGTAGACATATTGAGCAAGGCACTGAGTGTGTGTAAAGCTGCATTTTCACTAACATCTCTTATCATTTACACTGTGGTTTATTTGGAGCGAGGTGATGGAGAAACGATTGTTGTTGAGACAGGAGGAATGGCCTGTGCCATAAAGCGGCCTTTTTTTCCAGAAAATGGAGAAGATATCAGTTTCTTTAGCTAATGTTTCAGCTGAAAATCTCCCAGCTGCATCCTGGTGATTTTACATGTAGTTTTATGAAGAAGGCCTCAAAATCAACTTAACATTCATTCCCAAGTTGAATCCAAGAAACTTTTTCCTCTTTTAAAAAAACTGAAGTCCGAACTGTCATTTGATGTGGCAGGTATTAGTGTCCATAGTGACACTAATAAGCAGTGATAACACTGTGACTGTGTTGCTAAGTACACATGCATACCTGCCAATACATAACGACAAGTCAGAAAGCAGTTTATTTTGTGTAAACTAGGTTTGTATATACATTTCAGATGCTTACTGAGCACTACTTAAAATATCCTAAACTATTCTAACCCAAAATGTTTGTATTTTTTTATGCAATGACAAATTTCCATCTGCTTTCCTTATACCAGTAAGAGATCTGTAGGCTACATTGAAGAGGTGCAAAAAGCAAGTAAAGAAAAAAAGATGTAGTTTTCCATAGACGTATATAGCCTCCATGAAATGCCATTGAAAGGCATTCCAAGATTCACTTGCTGAAAATGATTAAACTATGTGCCTAAGAGAAACAGATCACAGGTCACAGCGTAAAGTGATTTCCACATTAGTGTGATAAATTATTGTCGCATCTGATATGCAAGTCAGCAATGAATGATATACAGTTTTCCTATTTCAGTGTTTTTAGCTTGGTTTTAATAATCATGCTGATATAGGAAATAAGAAAAAGCCAAAAACACCCCAAAGCTATCCTAAACTAGAATATATAAAGAAACAGCAAGAGAAGGGGAGTTTTTATATCTCTTTGAGGAAAACAGTTGTAAGGTTAAGTGCAGGAGATGACTTTTAGTGCTTAAACTTGGCTTTTAGAGCAACTGTAAAAACTCCCAAGTGTCCATCTACCTAACATCAAGATTCTACTGCATCTAAATTGCCTCCTGGAGATCCTTCATTATATCTGTTAACTATTTGTGAACATCACGGGTACATCTAAAATGTCACTGAATAGAATCATAGAATCATAGAATCATAGAATCATAGGATCATAGAATCATAGAATCATAGAATGGTTAGGGTTGGAAGGGACCTCAAAGATCATCTAGTTCATAGATGATTCAAAAATATCTTTTTGTCAGATTTAAGAAGCTATTTAAATAATTAGGCAATATTTAAATAGTTTCCTAAATCTGACAAAAAGATATTTTCAAGTCTAAGAGAGGGGAAAATCCTTTAATTTCCAATAAGTGAGTGACAAGATTATCATGGAATCGTAGAATTACAGAGTGGTTTGTATTGAAAGGAACCTTCAGACATCATCTAGTCCAACCCTCCAGCATGGACAAAGACATAGCATCATAGAATGGTTCGGGTTGGAAGGGACCTTAAAGATCATCTAGTTCCAACTCCCCTGCCATGGGCAGGGACATCCTCCACTACACCAGGTTGCTCAAAGCCTCATCCAACCTGGCCTTGAACATTTCCAGGGATGGAGCATCCACAAGTTGTCCAGTCAACCTGTTCCAGTGCCTCACCAATCACATCTATCACTAGATCAAGTTGCTCAAAGACCTTGAACACTTCCACTGGTGCAGCATCCACAACTTCTCTAGGAAAACTGTTCCAGTGTCTTGTCACTCTCATGGTAAAAAATGTCCTCCTTATGTCCAACCTAAACCTACATTCTTTCAGTTTAAAACTGTTGCTCCTTGTCCTGTCACTACAGGCCCTGGCAAAAGATCTCTATCTTTCTTATAAACGCCTTTTCTATATTGAAAGGCCACAGTAAGATCTTCCCGGAGCCTTCTCTTCTCCAGGTTGACCAACCTCAACTCTCTCAACCCTTTCTTCAGAAGAGAGTTATTCCAGACCTCTTATCATTTTCGTGGCCCTCCGCTGGACCCGTCCTAACAGGTCAACGCCTTCCTTGTACTATGAATAACAGAGCAGGACACAATAGTCCAGGTGGGGTCTCACCAGAGCAGAGTAGATGGGGAGAATCACCTCCATTGACTTGTTGGCCATTGTTCTTTGGATGCAGCCCAGGGTATGCTTGGCTTTCTGGGGTGCAAGCTCACATGTCCTGCTCATGTCCAGCTTTTCATCCACCAGTACTCAAAGTCTGCTCTCAATCCCTTCATTACCCGGCCTGTAGTAACACGGGGGACTACCCCGAACCAGGTGCACTTGGCCTTGTTGAAGTTCATGAGGTTCACGTGGGCCCGTATCTCAAGCCTGTCAAGATCAGTTATCTACTGGATAAGGAAGAAGTAGGATGAGTTTTGAATGAGAGATCAAAACTTTCTGGACACTTGAAACATTTAAGATCTAGAAAAGGGATAAAATAATCTATTTTAATGTATATCATATGCATATCTTCATGCAACAAGTGTTCCATAAAGTGTTGGAGTTCTGCTGCCTTTACGGGCAAGGTCAAATGTAGAATCTGCTGATCAGGTCCAACCTGTTCATATATATACAAAAAATTCTGAAACTTTATTAGTTTATTATATTATAATTATAGATTATATATTAAGTTATATATTAACTTAAAAGGTTAAATATCACCTTAACAGGAGAACTATGGTAAATCAGGGCGATAAGATACATAAAACCTTCCTGAAGTAATCTTAATTTAAGTCAGCTGTGCATATTTATTCTTTAAGTGGATCACTTCCTTTTGGTTGTTTCTTTTTTGTGTTTGTTTTGGTTTTGTTTGTTTAAATTTCTATGTTGTTGATTTTTCATTTTATGAATAAATGTTTTTATATGCATTTTAATTTTATTTTGGCATCAGCCAAGGGAGATTTAAGATGAACAAACAAAACCAAATCATTCCTTAGCTTGTACACAAATCTGTAAACCTTGAGAAACCTTAACAAATGTTTTATTTCCCAGCGCATTCTCCACTGTATCTTGAAGGGACTGTCTCATGAACAGGACATAGAAAAAGAGCTGATATCATAAGGTCGGAGAAGGAATTTGTTTCTTCCAATAGTCATTGTGATGTTGGTGACTCTATGACAAGTAGTATCATATTATTTGGACTTCAGGTGTGAGCCTTTACTTTAGATATGTTAGAGTAGACTTGATTTTGTCTTGCCAAATAGCAAGAAAAGTCACTAACCTGTGAGTACTTCTGGAGCAGCTGGTGGTTCATTTGCTAAAAATACACTGGCAAGGCCTTGGTTTTGTAACCTGAAGATAAATTTTAGAATCTGTTGAATGGAAAACTGTTTCACTCAGTGTCTAGAGCTCATGTAGTAGTGTTGCTATTAGAAACAATTAGACTTTACTTTCCCTGTAATTATCTGAATCAAAAGGCGGAGTTCCATATGTTTTACTGAACCTGTCAAAAAGATAAAGCTCATGTAGAGCTCACGTAACACCTAAGAGTTGTGAGAACCAGAACTTAGATGTAGTTCCTGATCCATGTCTAAGGGAATAACCTTTTTTTTTTTTTTTCAGTAGGATAAGCAAAAGTATAATCTATTTAGCCTTTACAGTGAGGTTCAGATCTGGTTTTAGATATCTCTAAGTATCTACAATAGACATATCTACATGTGAAGCACATATCTAAACACCCATTGTAGCTAGTGAAAATCATTCAATCCAGTTGGTAAAGTTTGGAGTACTATTCCTAAGTAAACTCCTATGTTCAGTCAGCTAAATCGTCCTCTATATTTCATTGAGATCAGCAGGACTAGACAACTTCTCATTCTTGGAACCTATAAACAACTCAAAAAAAGTTCCTGTTTGTCATCAAATGTCAGAGCACTGAGTGCATTAATAGCCCTTAATGGCCTCAACCTCAAGGTAAGAGGCTATCTTATCTAGATTGGGTAGAATAAGATCTTGCACTTCATTAGGCAGAAAACTATGCTGAGGTGTCCAGTGCTGGGCTGAATCAAACCTTTAGTCTAAATTTTTCAATCAGTTTCATTTAACAAAGAAATAGACATCTCCAGAAATGTATGTCGTCCTAAATAAGGTGTCCAAATTATCAGGGATCTATCACTTTCTGGAAGTAATTATCCTTATTCACCACCTGTAAAATCTGGTTCTAGATTTGGTTGCTTAAACACAAGCTTGCAATGTCAGTTTGGGCACTGTGAGATACCGGACCTATAGCTGATGCCCTGGGAGTCCTTTGGCTCCCCTAGTTTGTCTTGTGTTTTCGATCTGCCAGAACTGTGGAGATGACTAGGATACCCTAAGATTTTTCAAATGGCACAGGGTGACATTTTTTTTTTCTCTAGAAATGAATCTTGATATAATTATCTATCTTAATCTACAGATTTCTTAAAAACTAAAGTCAGATGAATCCTGGTTTATATACACAGAGCACAAATGGCCTTTGGAATAGATCAGGAAAAGACTTAAAGAAAAAAGACTTGTAGAAAAAAGATCAATACTGCATATTGGTGTTATTCAAAATGATTTCGTCATTCTGCCTCTGTCACCTGTGTTTTAATAGAAGAATTTTTTTTTTTTTAGTTTTATGTTCTTCTGCAAGCCCTCTGTACTGCGGGTTTACAGTCACAGATAAACAATAGAGATTTTTCCTCAACTCTTGTCTATTTTGTGGTCTCAGAATCCATGTATTTGCCATCTAAATATTCCAGAGCTGTATGAGAGCAATGGTCTTTCTTGCTTTCCCAAACAGTTCTGATAAAACCCCCTGAACCAACCTCAGATTGATCCCCTTTTGCTGTCTATCACCAAAGCCAGCTGTTTGCTCTGATTCTATAGGGTTGAGAAACTGCTTTAGATACTTGTTACTATCTTGGCCTGAAAAATATCACAATCAAGAACAAAACCAAATTATTAATTAAATAAAATGCTCCTAGTTAACAGTAATTCTTCTGTGTACACCTACAATTGACTTGAATTCCCTCATATACTTCCTGGATTATAAATTCAGTTGGTTGGATTGTAATGCGTGGATTCGAAATGCTAGTCCTTGCAAAATTATGTAATTTTTTTCCAGTTCCATTGTGTACATAATTTTCAATGAAGTTCTACCAAACCACCATATTCTAACTTGTTCGAAATAGGGGACAGGGAGGGGGAGGCAGGGCATGAAATAATTTGTATGCTCCATTCACTAATATCTGCTATAATCATCCTTGGGTGACTACAGAATGTAAATTAAAATTATTATTACATTCTAACACAGCTTTAAATGTTATGAAAGGAAGCTCTTTATTATAAATAAAGCCCGAAATAAATGAAGTAACAAGTGCAATATCTTCCAAATATCAGTTAATTAGAATTTCATTATAATTTCATTTTTCTGCTTTGGAAGTAAAACAAGTCTGTTTATGACTTGTCTAAAAAAATAATTGCACATTGTATTAGAGATTAGCTTTATAATGTCTTTCAAACAAAACTACTCCAAAATTGACTTTTTTTTGGCATTTAATAAAATTAAAAATTTTTTTCTTCTTTTAATGTTTTACATTATTTTCTTAGTTGAAAGGTTAGATATTGTGTTTTCTGTGCCAGCTTTTTCTTTATCCATACAAATCCAAAAAAAAGACTAAGCTGTTTTCTTTTCCAATGCTCTTTAAAGAATAAACATGGACTAGCTTTCACCGTGCATTGTAAGCAGTAAAACAGACCAGTGCTGCGCTGCTAGTGCAGCATGCTTCTGTTTGTGTCCCCCAGGATAGCAGAACTGTGGATGAACCAGAAAACCTTCACCATGCATTAGGAAAATAAAAGCACTTGTATGTCTTTATCAACATCAAATAAAGGTGCATTTGCCTTCGCAGCCAAGATTTTAATGCCTTGAAGAAAACGTTGTTCCTAAAAATAAATGTAACTTTATATCAACACAATTCAAGTTACACAACTTGAATTTTTAGCCCAGGGCTTGCAGAGGATGTGCTTTGAAAATAAAATTCAAGCATTGTTTTAGGTGTGTGCATTGTTGACCTTTCTCAAAATTCAGACTGCTAATTTCATAATTCCAAAATATAAAGCAGATAATGCTTCAAGTTAAAGAATTTTAAAATCTCTCTACTGATCTTTATTTAAAAGACAAATAAATTTCATGCCAGTTATATAAAATAATACACAATTCTTTAAAGTTTTCACAAACAGAAAATCCCATAAACATAACGGTTCTCAAGTACAGCACATGAGAGAGGAAAAAGAGGAAAAAAAAAAAAAGAGTGTGTGCAACCATGATATAAATGGGGAATATCATGGTATTTTCAGGGAGCTACAGCCCTCTAACCCTCTTTTTTTTTTGACATTCCACAAGAGATTTTTATCTCTGTGGAATCTTACAGTTTGCCACTCCATTTGGATCAGCCATAGGTCTCATGCACATCATCTACAAGTTGTTGCCTAGCAACCTCAATAGAGGCAGCAGTTGCCAGAATATGCCATAGGATTATCCCTTCAGCCTCTAGGGATTTTTGTGAGGTAATATATTTAGCTCAGCTTATTTTCTTCTCTACTATGGCAAAGAGTCTCAGCTATGGACTAAAGACCGGCTCAAAAGTTGGGCGATATGTTTACATCTATCCATCACTTTGATTATACTGAAAGCTTTGACCCAACACCTACATTTTAGATGACAAAAGTTAGGCAACATGAATCTTTCCCAAAGTGATTAACTGCTGTGCTCCAAGCTAAGTGTTCTCAAAATATGAATTGTGCCTCATCCATCATATATATGGGTGAAGCTATGTGTACAAGGTCTAGCTGTATCCTTATTCTTCTCTTTCTCTGAGCTAACCCAAAGCCGTATGGCACCAACGCGTCTTAGTCTGGGATAGACTTTGTAACAATCTGGCTGTATGATTTACAACTGAGTTGGCATTAGTGGTAACAGCTACATTAATATAGTGTAATGTCATCAGGTTAAGGATCTGATCTAAATCCTGGAAAACTCTACATAGTGTAGAAAGTCGTACAAAGCCAAAGTGAACATATCAGGGAGCTGGTAAGTAAATGTTATAAATATTAGTGTTGGTCTTTTATAGTATTAACAAAGTTACATGAATAACCATACATTTAACACTTCTTTATTTCCGTATGTGACATATTGTGAACAAGCAATATCCATTCAGTTGTATTCTTTCTGATACAACGGGAAGTCAGAACAGCTGAAGCTATGATTTCATCAAATCTCTAACTATACATCATTAAGCTTGCTCAGCACTTTGATGCAAGACCTCTAGTGGAAACTCATGAAATGCAGAATATGTTATTAATGACTCTATGAGCTGTGATCTTCCCACTCAGAAAAGTGCTGGGCCACGGTAATTATTCTACGGAGATACCAAAAAGGTTCTCTTTCAAAGAATATGGATGACCCTGGACCTGGATTTTGATGGATTATTAACCTTTATGTCTTTATCGAATTCTGGGTAGTTATTTGTGCTGATTATTCTAGCTTTTATTTTTAAGGGTTTCAATGTGTACAAGCTTACTCCTAAATCATTACACGATAGAGCTGCTACATAATTACATTGCAGAGAGACCATGTGTACAAAAGTAGACCTGCTGCTGCTATTCCCACTCAAATATACTAGCTTGTTTCAAAACATGCACGAAAATCGAATTGCCCCGTTGCATTTTGAACATGAAAATAAGATAAAAACAGATGATCAGACAGGCAAGGACGCAAAAATCAGAAAAACTTTCCCCATTAATAACTCTTTTTATTTGTTATCTATTAAATTCCACTCAATGTGTTTATTATTTTGAATTATTTTGTACTCAAATGTCCTCCATAATCATAAACATTTGCTTTAGTTTCTATTTTCAGAATATTTTTCTCTTTCAGTTACTTCCCAGATTTTATTTTTATATTTTATGCTATATACTTGCTGATGTCTATTTCATTCTTACGCAGTTTGATTTTCTGTCTTTTATCCATACGTTCCCCTACTTTGTTTTAATTATAAGTATTTACTTGTGATATTATAGAAAAACTACTTTCTTACAAACATAGACAAAACAAAACTTTGTCACTTGTAGTAATTTCATGAGTCTCAGAACATTTTCCCTTAATTATAATATGCATATGCATAATAGTTGATGCATATGTGTTTTTAAAACCTTTTCTATAACCTCAGGAACGTGTTTACATACTATTTACCTTGAGAGGAATCCGAGAATATTCAATTCTGTACTACTAGTGAAAAGACCTGAATGGGATTTAATGCCTATAAAGATTATTAGGTAATTGCCTTCTTTATACTTACTGGTAATATCGGTTCCTTTAAGATGATTTGCAGGTTTCAGGATAACACAGCTTAAGATACAGTTTTGATGCGGAAAGCAGAACCTGCATAATGATATTTTGAAAATTGTTGGAATGGAATAAAATTGTTTATGTGATTTCTAAAGTTTCTTAAGCAAAATAAACTATTTTTTTCAAAGTAAATGATGTTGAATTCTTAAAATTGTAAAATGAGCAGTAAATCAAAAAATATGTACATTCAAATCTTGAATTTCTTTTTTTATTAAATGCTGACTGAAGTCAGTAAGAATCATCCCATGTAGATGAATGTGATCAGTTCCTCAATTTATAGATTCCTTAGATATCTTTAACACACATTTCAGAGAGAGATACATTTTTTTCTTTACCAATAGGAAACAGTAACTTTTGTGTGGAATGTTACTAGCCCAACAGTGTGGCCTTTTTTGGGATACAGGTTATTTTTTTTTTATATATATATATATATACACATATAGATATAATTTGCGTGTGTATGTATGTATATGTATAAAGTGTATATGAGAAATACTTGCCTCAGAGCCATTTATTAGAGGGCACAAAATAGAACTAGAAGGGAAAATTCTTGGTCTTACTACTGCAGTGCAGTGAAAAAATTCTAGACTAAGGCCTGTAGATCACAGCTACATGACACTCTGTAGACATAATTAGTAAATAACTAAATGTCCAATATGATGGTCAGTTTCCCAACTGCTGCATAACCGCACCTATTCCTAGGCCTAGAAAATCTTTGTGCTACTACTTAAAGAGAAACAGCTATTTCATACAAAGGACTGAAAAGATCTTGTATTTCAATACAAGAAGATAAAAAAAGAAAGAATAGAAAAAATAATAAGCCTTTGAGAGTTTACGACTTACTTAATTGTGTGTGGAAGTAAACTTTACATTAACAAGTGAATAAACTAAGAAACAAAACCATCTGAAATACCACTTGTAAATTTTGTTTCGTTTGTTTCATAGAATCACAAAATCTCAGAACGGTTTGTGTTGAAGTGACCATAAAGATCACCTAGTTCCAGCCCCCCTGCCATGGGCAGGGACACCTTCCACTAGATCATGGGATAAACTTCAGATGGACTGTCAAAGCAACAGCAAAATAATTTATTTTGGGAAATGCTAAAGGTGCCTATGCCATAGGTACAAGAAAGAGAGACACAAATAAAAATAAAATTAGTGCAAGCATATATAAATTAAGATATGAGGACAGACTGAAAGAGTTGGGGCTGTTCAGCCTGGAGAAGAGGAGGCTCCGGGGTGACCTTATAGCGGTCTTCCAGTACCTCAAGGGGGCCTACAAGAAAGATGGGGAGAGGCTGTTCAGGAGGGCCAGTTGTGATAGGACAAGGGGTAATGGTTTTAAAATAGAGGGAGGTAGATTCAGGTTGGATATTAGGAAAAAATTTTTACCATGAGAGTTGTAGAACACTGGAACAGGTTGCCCAAAGAGGTGGTGGATGCTCCATCCCTGGAGACGTTCAAGGCCCGGTTGGATGAGGCCCTGAGCAACCTGATCTAGTTGGAGATATCCCTGTTCCTTGCAGGGGGGTTGGACTAGATGACCTTTGAAGGTCTCTTCCAGCCCTAACGATTCTATGATTCTATGATTCTATGATTCTATGTTCCTGAGGATATAATGCTCCGTCAGTGACACACCATGTCAACTTATTCCTGTTTGTAATACAGGGTAAAATAAACCTATTTCTTTTTATTTCCATCATTCATCTTTTTTGACAGTTAACATTGCAAACAAACGTGTCAGTCAAGGAGGACAGCATATGTGTGTTATTGCTTCACTGGCAATATAAATAATACAGTGTTTGCAAGTAAGATAATTGTCAATATCAGTATTTGGACATGCGTAGCATAAATTGAACCTAGGGGAGGGGGTGCAGACAGCTAGGAACAGCATGGAAAAGAAACGTGTGTTGTCCACATTCATAAAGACACTTTCTAATAACTGCAGTTGGGATATATTAAAAACTAATTGATTAATTGAAGTAATAAAGCACTGGAGATTTTTGTTTGTTTGTTTCTTTGTTTCTTTGTTTGTTTTCACCAGATGTCAAGAAAAAAACTTGTGAAGTTTCTGAAGTATGCTGTAAAGAATGTATCTTAAGTATAGGAATCAAAAACTGGGCACTGCTACACACTGGACACGTATGCTGAGGCAATATCACTATATATACGATCTTTCTTAGGTGTACACTACTGAGAAATAATAAAGAAAGGATGCAGGTTAGATAGACTTTGACTTGATTTGATATGGTTGTTAGTATATACTTATACACATTTATAATGACTAGAATTAATATTTTCGTCATTATGTCCTTATGTTATTCTTAGAAAAAGATTCAAGAATCTGCACCAATTCAAGAAATAACTAGTAACAAAATATCAAGAAATAGCTAGTATAAATAATAAATTTCATAGCGTGTTATAAAATTATGATTATCTGTACACGTATGATGACCACTACTATGCTAGGGTTTTTTTATTAATGTGTGTTGTGTTAATATCATGCAATTTGAAACTATCTATCCCAGATTGCAAAAACAGAAATATAGTATAAACTGTCAAAAGATGCACAGTTTAGCACCACAGACTGTTGGGGAGACTTCTCTAACTAGTTGTAGATTTCCACCATTAGAGTTAGTGGAAAGACCTAAGATCTTTTAGAAGCACAGTTCATCCAAATACTTCAGGTGCCATTATGGTGAGAGGAATCACTGTCTAAAAGTACTTATTCCTCTCCATCAAAATATGGGATGCTAGGATAAATTATAAGGCCTCAGTGGCATGTGTGGTGGTTTATCCCAGCCGGCAGCTAAGCTACTGAGCAGTCACTCACTCAATCCTCCCCTCGGTGAGGTGGAGAGGAGAAAAATGTAACAGAAGGCCTAAGGGTCGAGACAAGAACAGGGAGAGATCACCCACCAACCATGGTCCTGGGCAAAACAGACTCGGCTTGAGGTCAAAGCAATTTAATTTATTAACAGTTACTTGAGAGGATAAAAAGAAACAAAGCCAGATCTTAAAAATAACACCTTAATCCACCCCACACCCCTTCCCTTCTTGCCAGCTCTACCTCCTCCCCCAGTGGCACAGGGGGACAGGGAATGGTGGGGCTGCAGGTCAGTTTATCACATGTTGTTTCTGCCGCTCCTTTCTGAAAGGAGGACTCCTTACACTCTTTTCCCTGCTCCAGTGGATTCCCTCTTCACAGGACAGTCCTCAGACTTCTCCAATGTGAGTCCTTCCTGCAGGATGCAATCCTTACCCATCAGATTGCTCCAGCGTGTTTTTTTTTCCACAGAGTCACGGCTTCTTAGGGAGCTGCCACCTGCTCCAGTGTGGGGTTTTCCACAGACTTCAGATGTAGCTCTGCTTTGTCATCAGTCTCCAGTAGACAATTCTCTACAACCTCTTTCAGACACAGCCATCTCTGCTCCAGCATGGGTTCTCCACCGGCTGTGGGTGGGTCTCAACTCCACCGTTTCTTGCACAGGTGCAGAGGGACTGCTGCTGTCTCACCATGGGCTGCAGGAGAATCTCAGCTTTAGCACAGCTCCTCCCGCTCCATCTTCACTGACCCTGGCGAAGCCACTCCCCTGCTACCAAAACCCCATCACATAAACCCAGCACAGCATGTTATATGATGAAACATAAGCAATAGAGATAAATTTCCTTTAAATAACAATGCAGCAATACTTACATACAAATCAGTGTAGTAATGACGTCTGATTCTGAAGTATGGCACAAGCACAGGCCAACGGTGTTTGCTGTAGTTTTGTATACACCATCTGGAGGCAACTCTACCTATGCTATTAGTTACAGTAAGCTTTGATACTTTTACCCGTGGTTAAATTTTAGGATGAGTATATCAGGTAAACTGACTTTTCCTCTAGAATATTCCTGTTTAATTTGATAACATATCCATTCCGCGGAGTGGCAATGTGTGTTTCTCATCAGTCTACCTCTGTTCAGCTATGGATTGCATATTTTCCAGGATAACGTATATATCCAAAAATCTTCCATCAAAGCATACTTTTCTTCAGATCCATGTTAGCATCCTTTTAATGCATGTTGTCTAATGTTTTATGTGTCTGATGTTTTGAAAGTGTGTTTCAAGATGGCCTTAATATATTATTGGTCATATATGCATATTGAGAGTTCCCACGTTTCTTAGGGTCTTTTGAAATACACTTCAGTATTGTTCTAGTTAACTATGCACTCTTCTGTATCACTTTTAAGTATCATTCTCATTTATATCAGACAGAATGTAATCTTACTGGAGACCTTGTCCCTTATTCAGAATAAAATTAAAATTCTTTGTATTTTCACATCTGCATTTTCAGTGTTGCAATTATCTGCTTAAGGCCAACATTAAATATTAATTTCAAATTACTGTTTAAAAGAAATTCTATAAAAATTCAATGATGAGATGAAAGTTTGAACACAAAGGTAAGTATAATTACATTCTTCAAAAGCAGTATTCGGTGAGAAGTGCCTTTATCTGAGCAAATAGTATTCTCAAATATTATTGGAGTTGCAGTCAGTTCATTATACTTCACTTCTGCTGCTCCTTCCTCTTCACACTCTTCCCCTGCTCCAGCATGTGGCCCCTCTCAGAGGATATAGTCCTTTAGGTACTGCTTCAGTATGGGTCCTTCCCATGGGCTGCAGTTTTTCATGAACTGTTCCAGAGTGGATCCTTCCCACAGGGTGCAACTCTTCAGGAGCAGACTGCTCCAGCGTGTGTCCCTTATGTGCCATAGTTCCTGTCAGAAAACCTACTCCTGCATGTGCTCCTCTTTACAGGTTGCAGCTTTTGCCAGGAACCTGCTCCAGTGTGAGGGTTTCTTGGGCTGCAGCTTCCTTAAGGTATATCCACCTGCTCTTGTGTGGCAACCTGCATGAGCTGCAGGACGGAAATCCGCTCCAACGTGGTCCTCGATGGGCTGCAGGAAGACAACCTCCTTCACCACGATCTTCTCCACGGGCCGTAGGGGAATCTTTGTTCCAGTGCCTGGGGGACCTCCTCCCCCTCCTTATTCTCTGAGCTTAGTGTGTGCAAGGCTGTTCCACGTTTTCTCACTCCTCTCTCACAGCTGCTGCACGGCATTTCTTTACAATTTCTTAAATATGTTACCACAGAGGCACCACCAGTGTCACTGATGGGCTCAGCTTTGGCCAATAGTGAATCTGTTTTGGAGCCAGTTGGAACTGACTGTGTCAAACATAGTGGCAGCTCCTGATCTCTTTTCACAGAGATCACCCTTACAGCCCTGCCTGACACATAAATCAAATACAATTTTTTTAAGGGTTTTAATCAATATTATTAAGGGTGATAAGCAATAGCATCATTATCTTTGCTAAATAAAGGGTTAAATATAGTTCATCTTGACTATTTTCCCTCTCTTTCCATAAGAAAATAATTTCTTTCCCTTAATGAATGACTAGTAAACAAGCTTTTCTATAACCATTCGTAGTACCTACTTAAAATGGGGTTGCCATTATCATAATTTCAAGATAATTAGCATGTAACAGGAATACAGTATATCCTAACTCCTTTGTAATGTTTTATAAATAGTAATCCATGCATTAATCAAGTATTTTCTCATTACTTATGACTAATTAATTCCCCAAAGTCTTGAACAGAATGATTTTTTGTTGATAGGAAAAAAGGTTTGCACTAGATGATCTTTAAGGTCCCTTCCAAGCCATTCTATGATTCTATGATATACAGCAATAATTTTACTTGTTATTACTAGATTTATAATCTTTTATCACCTGAAAGGGAAACTCCAGTCATGACTGCAAACCAACTACAAATATGTCCAGATCCACAGTATCTTTAAAAGAAAATACAGATATTCCTGCAATTTAGCATAGAAAAGTAGTCTGCAACTTCCAATAGATTTTATTGTATTAAAATTTATTCCGGTCATGTATCTTTTAACCTCTAAATCAAGATTGAAAATGAATGAATCTGGCTGTTTAATAAAGACTATATTCAAGAAACAGAAAAGAGTTGTATCTATGCATATAAAAATCTGCGTTTGAATAAATACCCAAAGACAGAGGAGAATGCAGTACTGACAGTTAAAGGCATACTCAAATAGAAGTTAGTCATCAAAAATAATGGCATTAGCTAGAAAAGTGTGAGTTAACCAAAAGAATGAATGTCAAGAATTAAAATTATTTTGAGGGCGTTATCTTCTGCATGTTTAGACTTTCAGTTGATGCTTCAAAGCTTTCTTTAAAATTATGATTGTTGAAACATTAATATTTTTAAATAAAGCTTGGAATAAATGGCATCACGAGTTAAAAGTCTCTAGAAAAGCACAAAACTACAAAAATTGGAAACTATAATACAATAGATGAAAAGTCTGTTCATTTCACCACTCAGTCTTTTATTTATTTATAATCTTTTAATCCTTAAATTAGCTTTTGTATGAGTGGCGTATGGTCTTAACTTGAGAAAGCCTATTCTCAGACTCAGCAGCCAAGTATTTTTGCATTCAGAGTCTCCTAGGGTTAGACAGACAGTTCTCACATAACAGTTTTCCAAACAGAGGCTGAGATTGTAATTCCTCTGACATGGATAAGCAGGGACCCTCTATAAAGAAGTATACAGGAGCAAGGGAAATAGAGTTGTGAAGGAGGCAAAAACCTGGAACCCATTCATTTGTTTTGAAGAGTATGCAGATGCCTTATTAAAATGCATTTCTTCTAACAAAACAGGGAAATGTCATGAATTCTCACTGACTTTTGTGTCTATTCCTGTAGCAGTCTGTTGAGGAACTGTCCCTTTCCTCGGTGAATTATAAAACTGCAATGTAGCCTTCTCTGATGTCAATGCTTTAAAATACATTCAAATCAGGTAGAACAATCGAGCAATAGTAATGAAAAAAGAAAAAACAAACAAACAAACAACAAACATGAAAGCTTAAGTTCTCCCCACATGCATGCGTGTGAACTCCTGAGATAATTTCTTAGCTAGAATAAAGGGTCAGGGCCCTGACTTGATTTTTTTTTTTCTTTTTTTACCCTTTTGGTTTAATATGCCTTAACAACACTAGAGAGAAATACATGTTACCATAAAATCTGCGTGTAAAAAAATTGATCTATTTATGAGCGAATAAAATAGCTACAGTTGATCTTATCACCTTCATTCTGCAGAAAACTAGACTGGTTCAATGCTTAATGGTTGCTACTGAAAAGTTAGCAAGCGTATTGACTTGAGTTCTTTCTGAAAATCTAGGGAAATTTAATAGAAAAAAAGTATGATTTCTTGTGTTCACTTTTTTCTGCCATTCAACATCACAAGGTGATGCAATTACATTATCTCCAGTTCTTCTGTCACAACTCTAAAAGGCAAACAAAACAATGAATTTCTGCATCCATCCCTCCCATTCTGTCCTTTTTGCTTCCTTGTGGTAGCTCTTCTGTCATATGCTGGTCCATGGGACTGGAAGTGCACATGCTTAGTCTCTAAAGTGATTGCTTCCCCATCTTATCTCCCAAGATTAAACTCCATTACCTGACTCAGTTAAGGAGCATTTAGATACAGACTACACTACTGTTAATCTTTTAAATCCAGCACTATCAAAACTGTAGGTGTTTCCATGCTACCTCAGAATATTCTGCTGGCGGTCACTTCTGAAGTTCTGGAAGAAGGAATTGATAACTCTTAGCCTGTGTGCATTGACACACGGCTTTGCACCTGACATATGACACAGACATCTGTGTCTCCATTTTATGTTCTACATATGTATCAACATATATATATATACACATATATATATCAACATACAAACACTACATATAAACTCTTGAAGGAATAGCAATATAATCTTATAACAAATGAATGATTGATAGATGGGAAAATGATTGCACAATCTATTGATCCTCATCTCAATAGTTTTATATTAAATGGGCCACTAAATAACCTGTATTCAGGTAATAAAATATCTTTCCTTTTTATACCATACATACATATTATATAGAAAATGACCATGTTTCAAAAAATACTATCATAAATACAAAGATGTAGGCATGAGATGTTAGAACGTGTCAATAACCAAGGTTGGTTATGATCATGTAATTTAGCATCCTAGAGCAAAGGGTTAAGATAAGGCTTTCAAGCATATAATCAGAAAACTATTTTTTTCATCAAAAGTCCACATCATCCTCCTCACAGTGTGAATAATTTTCACTGTGTGAATTCTTTACTTAGATTCTATTTAAAATTATGATTTTCTTTTAATTCTTCAAACTACCTTATTTGCAGTTGAACATTTTCTTCCAGCTTTGAAGAATTATTCATTTCCTCCATGGAAACTATGGATTAATAGGCAATTAGTAAGAATAAAAAATTTGTGCTCAAAGTCTTGCTTATGAGAAAAAACATAACAAACCTTACATATAAAGTCAATAATGTATTGTTTGTATAATTAGTATCTTAACAGTTTAATCCAAGAATCATTATTTGCCAAGTCGTAACTATTGCAGAAAGCAAAATAACACATCTATGAAGTTTCAGTAAAAATAACAACATAATTAAATTTGTTAAACATACACTTTTAATTTTTACCTCTTTTCCTGATGTTATGCTCTCCTTTCCCCTGCTTCCTTGAGCCCTGAAGTTAGTGGTTTCATCTAGGTCGGCAGTGGGTGAGTGTTAAGGCAAGTTGTTATGGCAAGTTGTTATTTCTCAAGCCCTCTGTTACTGTACCATGTCTGTAGTTCTCTGTACTACATTGTTATGTTAGGATTGTAAAATCATGGTGTCATCATACAAAATTAAACAAAAGTAAATCAAATTAGCCACAGAAATTAGAAAAATTGCTGTTACGGCTAACTCTCACTCCTCAGATCTTGCAAACTCATTAAAAAGCTTATGGCCTGCTACTAGCAAGACCAGTACTATATTCCAGGGCTATGTGATTACAGCAGGTCTAACAAAACAGATCACTGATAGTAACTTGTACCCTGGCTTTAAGCCTGAAGAAACCTAGCCTTCTAATGTACTTCCACACCCTCCCATTCTCTTTAACCAAAGTTTAACGGATTTTTAAAAACTTCCTCTTCTTGCCATGTCCTTTAGATCCATGCTTCCATTTTTGCATCTGGAGACCTGTGGTTGGCACTTAAAGTTCAAGCTGTTGTAAGGCACCATCTAGGCTTACTAAAAAGTCAGCACACTCCCAGTCCCCCAGATGGCAAGCAGCTCGAACAGTTCTTACTTGATAACACTTGATGCAAAAGTAAGACTTTAATGTAGCAATGTTGCTACTTTAATGTAGCAAATTACACATGCTTCAAAATTACTTTGCCATGTTTGTAGAACCAGGAAAAACAGCAGAATAGGTGTCTGCTCAGGAACATAAAACTTTGTGTTGCTGCTGACCTGTGCGTCTTCCTGCATCCAGCTTTATACCCCACCGTTTCCTTCTACCCACACAGATACTGTGCTCACAGTGACATTCACTAGGTTGAACAACAGTTAGGGAGATGAAGTTTACTGGCCTGAAATTAATAAATGTTATTTTGATTTCTTCTTGGTGTGTTAGCTTTCAGCTGTCTATATTCCTTGGCCAAGGGGAACCTGTGATTGCATGACTGCTAGTACCACTGTAGATGAAATATCCCTTCACTAGTTACAGATGATATACATTGAATTTTAAAGATTATACCTTGTTCCCCAGAGCAGTGTGATATTTCACAACTACAAAAGTTAATTACAGTCAAATAAAAAGGATAGATTTTCTTGTACCTGTGTACACTGCATTTAGTAAAATGTGTGGCTTCTGGAAAACAAGAGTTGAAAGCCTATTTCTTGGTAATATACCTAATTGGTACTGCTGACTTGACAGTGAGCTGTTAATTTGTCAACCAAGCAGATCCTTCAGTGTTAAATCTTGTCTCAATCCCAGCCCTCCTTGTATCTGCACCTCCATAATGAAATTACTTAAGACAATTGCTGCTTGCAAAGAGATCAATCTTCATAACACAAACTTTGTCAAAGAGCGGAAGAAGGACATGATGAAATTTTGGGATTCTTTTCCCTTCAACTTCAATCATATAATCTCATAAGGAAAAATCACTTGCTTGAAGTGTGAAACATGCTACCTAATTTGTATTCCTTTTACGTTTTCACATGCAACCAGTCTTGTTCTTCTAGGTAGCAAGGACAGAAATTTTAGACAAATCTTTTGATGACATTTGGCTACCACTATCTGGTAGTGAGTACCATAAACACTTAAGTGAGATATTAAAGGAAAAAAAAAATATAAAAGTGCTAAAGACAGTATAAGCAAGCATTCTTATTCACAACAAAAATTAATTAAAGACTTCCCACTCATCTCAAACTGGTATTTTCTTTCCCTGACTCCTTCAGTTCTTGCTTTAGTAAGAGATGTGAAAGTGACGCAAATGGCCAGGGTGGTTCCCTACAAACCAAAACACCTGCTCTGACACATTTCGTACTGAACTGAACTCAGTCCAGAAATTGATGAGTGGTGCCTACTAGATAAAACCCTCTAGATAATAAAGTACAGATAGTTTACACTGCAGTCATTTTGGAATTGCAGCAAAGCATTAGGGATCAGCCAGCTCAACTTTAGTTGATCTGAGTTTAGATGTATTAGCAAATCTAGTCACTCTTGTTTCCCTATAGATAGCAATAGATATTTCAAGGATTTGGCTTCTTTTAGTCTATTTTTAGCATTCATTTTAAGATGAAATGAATCACATTTGGAAAACACTTGCTTCATTTCACTGACTGTGAAGGGTATCAAGAGTGAAGGGATCAGATGCAGATATCAACATGGAGTTAGCTGAATTCCACCACTAGATGTTCAAATCAGACCACCTGTGGGCTCATCTAGGCATCTCTGAACTCCAGGGACTCTGGTGATACAATTTTAGATACTGATAGCGTTCAGGTCCTTCTTGATATTGGGAGAAAATACACAGTATTGCTTTCTGAGAGGTAAAAAACAAGAGACTGCCAAACTGTGCTTGAGATAGTAGGATTTAGGTAGGAACTGTCGCTGAAAGTTGTAATGAACAACAGAAATAAAAATGTTGATCTTAAAAAATAAAATTTTTAATTTATTTCTCTAATACTGTTCATGGTAACATGTGCATTCTTACTGAAAACTTTTTAAATTTGGGGTTTTTTGAGGAACTTTTCAATCAACTCTAAAACAATAGTTGCAATTCTAAATTGTTGCTTCTAGAAAGCCTAACAGCTGTCAGAAAAGATCAGGCGTGTCTTTCAATAAAATAATGTAATCACAAAATTATGTTTCATCTTCACTTTTCTTCATGCTTTCTCTTATTTGTGGGCTACTTCTTGATACATAGATACATATATGTAATCTTAGCAGATACTCATAGGTAAGCAATACAAACGATTGAAAATATTCTATTCAGTGATTATGAAGACTGATCATACAGTACACACAAACAATGCATGTTGTCTGATTTGTTTCACGTGTTAAATCATTAACATATATACATTTCAAAAATAACAAAACTAGAAAGTTAAATTAAACTATCACCTTAGAATATCATAGCTCATATCAAAGATAGATATAACTACTGGAAGAATATTTCACAGATGATATCTTCTGAGATGTAGGCATAAGGAAAACACATTTTTCATTATTTCAGCAGAAATAAATATCTGGTATCCAAACAAAAAAACTTCTGATTATTCATCTTGCTGGTTTGTACACCAAGGTGTCAGAATAACCAAACTTCTCATTAATTTAGAAAATTATTAAATATCTCACAGGAAAGTGGGTCTCTTATTAGAGGAATGCTTGTCTTCCTATCGAAAATTTATTAGTATGGTTTTAGCTACATATTTTAAGAGAGAGAAAAATCAATTTTCTGCAGTTCCCATGGGTTTAACTATAGATAGATACTGTTTTTCACTTATCTGATTTTCAGAGACAAAAGAAGTCTTTGTCAATCTTATCTATCATAAATTGTCATGTTCAAATACACACTGACATAATTAATACCACTTAGTGAATGTAAGATTCTTCTAGTGTTTGAGCTTTTGAGAAACGACTTCTACTATGATAAATTCATTGAGAGTTATTAACAATGTCTATAATATAGTCAGTTCCAGGAAATCTATGCAGTAAAATTTATTCAAATATTAGGTATCTTCATTGATAAGCAGTCTAAGGAAAAAATATATATATATTGGTAGAGAGTGGTAGTCTAATTATAATCACTAGAGCTGTAAACACACTAGAATTAGAATATTTCAATGTTATGAAGAGACATTCAGAATTTATATCAGAAAATTGCAGATTTGTTGGGCTGAAACTGGCTCTTGTAAAATAGCAGAGCAGCATAAAGAAATAACCAGTGGAAGATCATATACCATAGAGTACAAAGTAATAATGACATGGTTATTTTCACATCAGACCCATAGGGGGATTGTAAATTTCTATCTGATTTAGATGAAAGAAATTTTTCCTCAAACTGGAGCCTAGTAGTTCTTGAATCACCTTTCCTCCAAGGAACAGATCAGCATTGTTTCTCAAAAAAACAGTTCCATTTTTAATCCTAAACCTAGGCAAAAGCAAAGGCAGACAACATAGTGGCTTGTTCATATACTTCAGCTAAAATTCATTTTTAATGTGAACTGACTTATGTCGTGTTTTCTGTAATCATGGTGCTGATCAGATGATCACATTCTTCAGTAAAATTATTGTATTTGTAGATACTGAATCGTTGTCCTAAAAATTTTTAGTTTTCCCAAGCATAAAATCTATCCTTTTAGGTATGGATACATGCCTTGTATTTAAATCATTACAATATATACACACAATATCAACAGTGGAATTATCTGTATGTGCTTTGTGTGTGTATGTATGTATTTATTTATGTGGAAACTTGATGAAAATATGTTCAAAAGTCAAATGTCTCATTAACTATTAATGTTTTAATCTGTTGGGTCTTTGGTTTGCTTTTGTTTTTAAAGGTAAATATAGTTGTAAAGTCATGGAATTACATTAATAATCAGGTTGATTTGGATATCTGAAAATATTGGGTCCAGTCTCCTGCTAAAACCAAAAATAACCTCAAAGTTAGAACTGCCTACACAGCCTTATCCATATCAGTTTAAAACATTCAAAGATAAATATTTCACAGCTTTTTTGGGCAATCAGGTTCACTGTTCAACAATTCTTATTGTGAAGTACATTTTCCTTATGAAGAATCAGCGTCTTTCTACTTCAACCTATTGTACCTTTGGCTCTTGTACTTTCATCACACTCTGAGAAAAGTTCAAATCTCAATGATCCATTTTTTTTTTTATTGCAACATTGCAATTAGAGCCAAATGTAATTTTCTCCTCTCCAGGCTAAACAAACTTGAGGCAGTATCTCAGTAATCCCCTCATAGTCATAATTCCACCTGTCAGATATCTTTGTGGAAAGATAGAAAATCTCTCCAGCTTTTCAAAATCATTTGGGAAAGGGGCAGTCAGGGGGAAGAAGTGGACACAGGAGTATAGTGGTGGCCTCATGTATCCTCAGTAAAGGGGAATAATTGCTTCCTTTGATCTGTTGCCTTTGCTCTTGTTCAGGCGGTATATAGTCTGCCTTCTGCTCCACAAGGGTACATCACTGACTGTCTTAAACTATCCACCACACGACAGGTACATACATCAAATGTGAAAAAGTTGACAGCTATGAATTCTTCTATTTCCACAAAAGGAAAAGAAGTCCTAAGTATCTGGTTGCATTAAAGAACAAGAGCATTGCCAGTTTAGGGGAAGTTTAAAGAACTTGTCAAAGTACAATATACACAAAATGTAACAATCCAACCCAGTAATTTATTGAAATTGACTTCATCCTAAGAAAATTTTTCTTCAATGGAAAGTATGATAAAGATATGCAAGAGTAATGAGTTAATCTTGATCAGCAGTCACATTCTCACCCAACTACTGTTTCACTCCCCTCCTCAACAGAATCATTAGATAAATAAGATGAAAAGCTCATGGATTGAGGTAAAGACAGGGAGATTCTCTACCAATTACTGTCACAGGCAAAGCAGATTTGACTTGGGGAAGATTAATATAATTTATTGCCAATTAAAAGAGAGTTGGGTACTATAAAACAAAGGCAAAAATATTAAAACAATATTTTTCCCCCCACCCTTTCCCAGGCTCAACCTCATTCCTTCTTTCCCGACTCCTCTATCTCCTCTCCCATCAGTGGCACAGGGGGATGGGGAAAGGAAGCTAAGGTCAGTGCATCACAGCTCCTCTTTGCCTCTCCTTTCTCCTCACACTTTTCTCCTACTCCAGCACGGGTGCTTCAGGAAATAGCGGCTCTGGAGTAGGGTTCTCTACAGGCTGCAGTGTGGACATCTGCTTCACTGTGATCTTCTAAATAGGCTGCAAGGGAATCTCTGATCCAGTGCCTGGGCCGCCTCCTTCCCTCCTTCTTCTCTGACCTTGGTGTTTGCAGGATTTTCTTGAACACTTTTTTTCTCTCTGTTCTTTCTGAAGTGCAGTGTTTTGTCCTTTTGCAGAAGTTGTTTTGAGTGCTGTGTCCTGTGGTGAGTCCTTTGCGGAGCCAGCTGGAACTGCCTGTGTCTGACACGGGGCAGCCCCTGGCCTCTTCTCACAAAGGTCATCATATAACCTCCTGATACAAAAACCTGGCCACATAAACCAAATACAGCAAGCTGTATCTGTCTTAGAATATTTGTACAGAAATTAGCAGATAATATGCTTTCTCTTTACAAAACCATAAAAATATTGTCATTTATTTGTGCCACTTGCCTCTAGACCTTGAGCTCAATCTTCTCTCAGTCTCTACCTGGGCTGCAAGGGATCCAGTATAGCTTTTGTATATCCTCTACTTCCATTTCATACATCTGTTTTATCCACCTCAACTCTTCTGGGGAACTGATTCACAGTGACTGATTCAAGGACAAACTGAATCTATGCAACACTGAGCACACACAAAAAATTGCCTAGTGATAGAAAAACATAACTGTGCTGGTGTAACGTTAGATGTCAGATTCATCACTTTACAGATGACAACATGAAAGCTACCAAAAATGCCGTGACATTCCCACTGCTTCTTTGCTTAAAAGACAATAAATAAAGTAGTATTTGTATTCATACACAATTGGAAAGATGACTTCAAAGTAGAGCTTACTACAAAGCCTGACATTTCTGTAATTTCAATGGAGGAGTAACTGAAGTTGTTTAAAAATTGTAGATAAAATTGTTGATAACCCAGATGTTTCTGAAAATACACTCACAGAAATTTCATGTTCACTGAAATTGTACAGAAAGCAATTACAAATAAAAAACGTTAGGAATTTAAGAAGGTGCTTATATTAGGTTTTTATAAATATACTAACAAGATACATACATTGTGCTCAGGTCAAAACTTGGAGTTCAACTTTTGCTTCAGTTGGTTTTTAAATTTCTAAAGTCTGACATCTGAACCCTGATGGGTTCCTGGCCTGACGTTTCAAAACACAGAGGCTTACAAATAAGCAGGGAACATAGAGGCTTACAAATAAGCAGGGAAGATCCAACTGGTTTTCAGGTCTTTGTGTAATTTATGTGAACTATTTCACAGTCCCTTGTTGTTAGGTTACTTCTTTCACTAACTGTGCTGTAGATGACCTGGGACAACACAGTTCTCAGCTTCTGTAATACTGGTGGATCAGTTCATAAACTCCAAATTCACTGTTCAAGCACAAAAGTAACCCCCTGAAGAGTTTTAAATGATGTGTTATTAAAAAGATGAAAGTTGTGGATAATTTGCTTAACTGTGGCTATGCAAAGCACCAATAATTACTGATTTCTCAGAAAAACTGTGTAAAAGCCTTTTTAGATGCCCATTCTGTCCTGCAGCTCCTCAGCCCCTTCATCTTGCTGGCTTGATAATCGCCGGCTCTTTGAGCCCAGCAGTTCACTGGCACAGCAGCGGCAGATGAAAGACTGGAAGTGCAGTCCAAGCAAATACAATTTTCTTTGTAACATACACTAAGAGTATTTGCTTCCAGCATATGGAATGGCTTTGCCAAGTCTTTAATTTCCTTGTTTGCAAACAGAAATCTGAGATACAAATGTACATAGAGAGCATGTTTCAGCTCAGCTAGCCATCTAAAAGCTAAATGGCTCAAGAGAAAGAGGCAGCTCCCAGAAGGTAATTCATCCCATCTTGGTTGTGTGTCTGAGATAGGGGGGATGAATTGCCTCTGGTAGTATGTATTCTCTCCATTGACTAAAAGGGAGGGAGAAGAGGTCTATGTCTTAGTTTACGTGGTATGAGCTTATCTTAGCATATGAGGTGTACTTTACCTCGGCAGAAACAAATTGATGCCCATTGAGAACATCAAACCACAGAAATCGTCTGCAACAAGTTAAATGATCCCATACTTATATCTAATGCATGTGGCAAACACTGCAAATTAGACCAGCTACAATAACTTTTCCTAATGTTGCTTTGACGATTACTGGATGCTGCACAGAAAATAGCTATAAACTATCTCTCAAGTTCCATTTAAACCATGTTGTATGTATTGACAGCAATTTTGAGAGCAAAATACACATTACATCTGTACACTCTGCTAAAGGCAAAAGAATATGTAGCATTTACGAAAAGGCAGCACCCATTTCTATGGCTTGGGAGACCTCTGTTGGACATCCCTATCTTCTACAGGAAAAGCTAGCAAAGTCCTCACTGACATAGGGCACCCAAGCTGCTGAAGCTTTGTTTTCTCTCAGATATCTGCGGAACTCTGCTGGAGGAAATCCCGCTGTGCAGTTTGTGGTGCAGAAACATGATTGCGTACATGCGTCAGGGCACAGGGCAGTAAAGGGACTAGAGGTAGGACACCAAGGACTGTCTGAACAGAGTGAATTCCTTTGATCAAATCACAGCTGACTTTTTTTCTTGGATGTTATGGATATAATGAAATAATCCCCAGTGACTCTTCTTCAGCTATCGGGATCTAACAATATTCAGTACTCAGAGTGTTTGTAGGCACAGACACCACAGCAGCCTCAGACATCTGAGTCATCCTGCTCAGCTTTCTAACTCCAAATATTCCTTAACTTGTTCCTTATGCACTGGGTTCAAGGTCCTAGTTACTCCTTTCCTTGACTGGCTCAGTCCTAGATTTGCAGCCACAATGAGCAATACATTAAATCCTGATTCATAGATTCATAGATTTCTAGGTTGGAAAAGACCTCAGAGATCATCGAGTCCAACCATCCCTAATCCCCATTAAACCATATCCTCAAGTAGATCATCCACCCTATTCTTAAACACATCCAGAGATGGGGACTCAACCACCTCCCTGGGCAGCCTATTCCAGTGGCTGACAACCCTTTCAGAGAAGAAATACTTCCTAACATCCAACCTGAATCTCCCCTGACTAAGCTTATGCCCATTTCCTCTTGTTCTATCACCCGTCACTAATGTGAAGAGCCCTTCCCCTACCTCCCCACCATCTTTTCTCAAGTATTTATAGGCCGTAATCAGGTCTCCCCTCAGCCTCCTCTTCTCCAGGCTAAACAGCCCCAACTCCCTCAGCCGCTCCTCATAAGTTTTATTTTCCAGCCCCTTGACCAGTTTGGTCGCCCTTCTTTGGACTCGCTCCAGGAGCTCAATATCTCTCTTAAAGCGAGGGGCCCAAAACTGGACACAATATTCCAGGTGCGGCCTCACCAGTGCCGAGTACAGGGGCAGGATCACTTCCCTGCTCCTGCTGGTCACACTATTCTTGATACACGCCAGTATCCCATTGGCCTTTTTGGCCACCTGGGCACACTGCTGGCTCATATCAAGCCGGTAGTCAACCAACACCCCCAGGTCCTTCTCCGCCAGGCAGCTCTCCAGCCACTCCTCCCCGAGCCTATAGCGATGCTTGGGGTTTTTATACCCAAGTGAAGGACTCTGCACTTGGCCTTATTAAAGCTCATGCCATTGGCCTCAGCCCAACGATCCAGTCTGTTCAAATCCCTCTGAAGGGCCTCCCTACCCTCGAGCAGATCGACACAGCCTCCCAGCTTGGTGTCGTCCGCAAATTTACTGAGGGTACATTCAATCCCCTCATCCAGGTCATTGATAAAGATGTTAAACAGAACTGGACCCAGCACTGAGCCCTGGGGAACCCCACTGGTGACCGGCCTCCAGCCGGATTTAGCCCCATTTACCACCACTCTTTGGGCCCGGCCATCCAGCCAGTTTTTAACCCAAAGGAGGGTGTGCCTATCCTGGCCAGCAGTTACCAGTTTCTCAACCAGAACACTATGAGAAACTGTATCAAAGGCTTTACTGAGGTCTAGGAAAACTACATCCACAGCCCTTCCTGCATCAACCAGGCGGGTCACCCTGTCATAGAAGGTGATCAGGTTTGATTGGCAAGACCTGCCTTTCATAAACCCATGTTGACTGGGCCTGATCACCCGGTTAACCTGTATGTGCTCATTAATAGCACTCAAGATAACCTGTTCCATGACTTTGCCCGTCACCGAGGTCAGACTGACAGGCCTGTAGTTCCCCGGATCCTCCTTCCGCCCTTTTTTGTAAATGGGGGTAACATCCGCCAGCCTCCAGTCCAGCGGAACTTCCCCAGTGAGCCAAGACTGCCCAAAGATAATGGACAGGGGTTTGGCAATGACATCCGCCAGCTCTCTCAGGACTCTCGGGTGGATACCATCAGGCCCCATAGACTTGTGGGCATCCAGCCAAAGGAGCAGATCCTTGACCCGTTCCTCTTGGATCACAGGAGCTTCGATTTGCTCTCCCTCCCTGCACTCAGACACCGAAGGCCAGCTCACCTGGGAACTGCTGACCTTATTATTAAAGACTGAGGCAAAGAAGGCATTAAGGACCTCAGCCTTGTCCTCATCCCTAGTGACTAACGTACCCCCTGAGTCCAGTAGGGCTGGAGGTGATCTTTAGCCCTCCTTTTGTTATTAATATATTTATAGAAAGACTTTTTGTTGTCCCTTACGGAGCTGGCTAGTCTAAGTTCCAATTGGGTTTTGCCTCCCTGATTATCTCCCTACATGTCCTAACTTCCTCCCTGTATTGATTCCTGGATGCCTGCCCATTCTTCCAAGACTTGTAGACATCCCTTTTTCTTTTGAGATATTCCCAAATCTCCTTTGTCATCCAAGCTGGTTTTCTACCCCGGCGGCTCGATTTCCGGCACACAGGGACAGCTTGCTCCTGTGCCTCCAGAATTTCCTTTTTGAGTAGTAACCATCCCTCCTGCGCCCCCTTACCCTTGAGAGCTGTCTCCATTGGACTTTGTTAACCAGACTTCTAAACAGCCCAAAGTCAGCTCTCCCAAAGTCCAGCTTGGCCGTTTTAGTGTTCCCCCTCCTAACTTCCCCTAGAATTGAGAATTCTATTATCTCGTGGTCACTATGCCCTAGGCGTCCTCCAACCTTCACATCTCCCACAAGACCTTCTCTGTTCACAAACAGCAGGTCTAGGGGAGCTCCTTCTCTAGTCGGTTCACTAACCAGTTGTGATAGGAAGTTGTCCTCCACACTCTGCAGGAACCGCCTAGACTGTTTCCTGACTGCCATGTTATACTTCCAACAGACATCAGGTAGGTTAAAGTCACCCATAAGGACAAGGGCTAGTGAGCGCGAGACTTCCCCCAGTTGTTTAAAGAATAGCTCATCAGTCTCACTGTCCTGATAGGGTGGCCTGTAGCAGATACCCAGTACAATATCCGCCTTCATAGGCCCCTCTTTGATTTTCACCCACAGACATTCTACTAGGTCATCCCCAACATTTAACTCTAAACAGTTTAGATCTTCCCTTACATACAGGGCAACCCCACCACCCCTTCTACCTCTCCTATCCCTCCTGAAGAGCTTGTAGCCATCCATGGTAGCACTCCAGTTATACGAGTCATCCCACCATGTTTCAGTGATGGCAACTATGTCATAGTTTCCCCGGATAGCAAGAGCTTCCAGTTCCTCTTGTTTATTGCCCATACTGCGTGCATTTGTATAGAAGCACGTAAGTTGGGCTTTCGACCCACAGCACCCTAGTTCATTGTATGCATTGTAGTTCATTAGTTGAAAACCTGAAGTATTGAAGTGAGGGATGCCCTAAGATCTTTCCCTGATTCCAGGAAGACTTTCTTTCTGGAAGTATTTTTACAATAGGTGTTTAGCGAGCAAGGAAAATCTTATCTTTTCCTAGTCTTTCCTGTGGAATTCTTTCCCATGTTAAACTTTCTGTAGTATCTTGTAGGAGTACATTCAGGCACATTAATACTCTCCTCAGAAAACACAAGCAGAAGTACAAGGTTAATAGGCGTTTTTAAATTGGTTATTTTATTCCATGAAGAGCTTGAATGATCAGTTTGATACCAAAGTAGATGACAACAGACCAACTCTCCAAGACATCCCCGTTCTTACTCATTTATTCACCTAATGTGACCTGAAGGGACACATCACTAAGTCCAACAGATTTTTGTTACTGAGGATAAATAACTCAAATTTTGTACAAGTTATTCTTTATTCTTTGCTGACATGACATAGAGAAGTATCTGCAAGCATTTTGAAGATCATGAAAGAGATCCTGGGAGGTCTCTAAGTCATCCTCCCCACCAGCAGAGGCAAGGCTGCCTCTGGGGTCAGACCTGGTTGCTCAGGTCTTCGTTCAGTTGAGGGCTGAAACCCTCCAAAGAATGGAGAAGGCACAGCTTCTCAGAGGGAACATGGTCCACTGTTGACAGTCCTCAACAAAATGGGAAATAAAGATATTTTCTTTTTTTCCCCTAACGTCCTATAAAATAAATATCATAATTTGAGAAGACTTTAAAACTCAGGGACTTTCAGTAATTATATGGTCACAAACTCTTTCACGTAAACTTACTGGTGATAAGCCTGGGACAAGAACGAAATAATATCAGATCAACATGTCTGAGTTCCAGTTACAAAAAAGAAAAATAAAAATCTGAAATGAAGGAAACAAAAAAGAATGCACCTTCTACAGATATCATCTTTGCTACAGCGTCTGACTATATTTTGACTGGTTTGAAACAAAAGCACAAAGGTCATTTTAATACTTCCACCTTCTGCTGGGAGTTGATCCCTGGTAGGAGCCCCAGTCCTGTCTGGGGCCTTAAAGCCTTTCCCAGGATGATTGCTAACGTGAAATAGATAAGAAAATACTGCTATCATGAGTTTGAAATTAAATGTTGACTGTAATTTTTAAAACCAATGGAGTGTTCACACTTTTCAGAATAATATTTGAAGATGATTAGCAAACTAACATTAGCTCCAGTCTTTAAAATGTCTTTATTTACAAATGCATATGTTTGTAATGAATCTAAGCAGCTATTTAACTTATGCATATAAGGATTAATTTCTCAACAATCCAGTACTTATTCATATGCAGAGTTGATGCCATCTTTGTGTTTATATAAAACATTGAGTTGAGATATTATTTTATCTTCATCAGTATAATTCCCCTTACATTATCAGTTATAAACAAATATCACTATATTTTTTCATTGTCATTCTATGTTTGTGCCATTGTAGCTACAGTAAAAATGTACTTTAATTATTAGCCTGTGTCTTCAGACTATTAAATTTCATTACATGCATATTATTTAATTGATCTAAATTATTATGCTTGAATTCAGAGTTTTGCTTCATTTTGTTTTTAAATAACTGACACTGAAGGACAATTACAGAAAAGGAAAATGCGAGCATGGATTTTTTTTCCTGATTTGTTTTACCTAATGCTTGAATATATTAAAAGCTACTCTAAACAAAATATTATTTATGTTTTTCTTTATAAAAGTCCAATGACATCTTTGCAAAATCCATTTTCTTTAAAAAAAACCAGAAGTATAATATCAAAGTGAGATAGCAAATGATATTATAAAGGTTTCTTCTTATATAAGTTTGTTCTTCCATAGTAAAGTATAATTCATCTCTCAAATGTATACATACACATTATATTTTATACATGTACATCATGATATTATTAACATGTCTGTTACTAAGTCAGACAAAATGTCCATGTATTCCAGTACTTCTCTGAGAGTTGTCTGTGACAAATATTTAAAAGAATATAAGAGTATAAAATGTACAATGAAACTTGCCCCATTACCCTCCTGACTTCCATAAATGTAACTTAGAGCCCTCCCTAGAGGTGTTTCTTTAATAGCCTTGGAGCTTTTCACCAGTGCATTGTCTAATTGTTTTCTGCATTTATCCACAAAGTTGACATTAGAAATGTAATGTGCTGCTGAATTACAGTTTAATGATGCATTGAGTGAAAAGTAGCTTCCTTTTCTTTAGAACTTCTTCCATGTAATTCAGTATGACTCCACTTACCTTCCACCATATCAGATTTATATAGATATCTATCTGTATTTCTACTCATTCTTCATTTCAATGTAGTTTCTACTACTGAAGTTGTTTACTTTAGTATTGAGAGTAATTTAATTCATAAATTCTTAGAATTAATAATGAAGAATTTAACCTCTTTAATTCCTTTAAAACTTTTTTTATGAATAAAATACAGAGGTGACAATTTCTTTTTCCAGTTTATAGGGTTATTTTCAAAATTTATCATCTGAAACTTCAGTTTGAGACACTTGCTCTGAACACTTGTGCAAAGACCTGATTCAGCTTAACGCCTACGGCTTTACCTTCCCAGAAATTTCCTTTTGCACATTGGTCATAGATTCTGCGGGTTTTTCATATTTCTTGTTTCTATTGTGTTTGTTACTGGTTTAATAAGTTGTAATAAATTTTTGGCCCATCTTTTTGTGGCTATTCGTTATCTTATCAGGGTTTCCTAATTTCTGCTCTGCCAAGGATATTTTGTAGGATGTTTTCTGATAGATAATCTATATTAAAATAATCTTTTAACATAGTGTCCTTAAACAACTTTGTACTATCTGAAAGCATTATGTTTTGTTTAATCTTTCTTTTATCCTCTCTCTAAAAGAAACAAACAAAAAAATTCCAACCAACCAAACAAAAGAGTGGGGTGATTTGGGGTTTTTTGTTTTGTTTTCTGTTACACTTATTTTGAAGATAAATTTTACTGGGAGAGATGTTTTTTAGAGTAGCTTTTCCCGTAAACGTGACTAGATAATCTTCATTATTATAGAGTACAACTATCACTTTTGAACCACATTCCGTGCACTCCTCAGAAACAAATATTTTGTTTTCCTTTTATTTGTCTGTTTTCTGAATAGTTGCTCCAGAAGGCACTGTGATTAAAAATCTACTTTTTCATTATAAAGTTGTTCCAGGCTATCAATACGTTTCTGAAAGGCAGTGATTTCTATCCTTATTACACTGAATCTACCATAGCTCTCAGGTGGTCATAGTGCCTGTTGCACCTTGGATGGACAACAACATAATCTTCATACCGCATATTTTCTAAGTTTTTCCTTTTAATGTTTAACATAATCCATATTGCAGTTTCAGTACACAGAGAGTCGATCATTCCTAAATATTTTATTGAGCTCCGCATTTAATTTATCATATAATTTCACTTCTTCACTAATATCTGCTTTGCCTTTCATGTAAAGTATGTACCATGTCATATATGTATTTATAGAATATATCACAAATTGCTGTCCCATGAACTGCTTCTTTCTACTAGATTTCTGAAACCTTCATTGCATCTATGTCTTTGTTAGAAACAAGTTATTCACTTCCCTGGTATCTCAGATGGTTATCATTTTTATACAGCATATAGGGCTTTTTCCTTCATAGTTTTAATGTGCTTAAAGAAGGATTTGAACCATAGCATATGCTTTCATTTGTTTCTGATCTCAATTTTATCTTTTCAGAAATCTTTTTTTTGTGTCTTGAGAACTCAAAAAGGTTTTGTCTTTGTCTTCACTAAACAATTCCTTCAAACTTGGTTACCCTTCTACGTTTAGAATCATAGAACAGTTTGAGTTGGAAAGGACCTTAAAGATCATCTAGTTCCAATCCCCCTGCCATGGGCAGGGACACCTTCCACTACATCAGGTTGCTCAAAACCTCATCCAACCTGACCCTGAACACTTCCAGGGATGGGACAGCCACAAGTTCTCTGGGCAACCTGTTCCAGTGTTTCACCACTCTCAATGTAAAAAATTTCTTCCATAAATCTAATATAATCTACTCACTTTCAGTTTAAATCCATTGCTCCTTGTCTTATCACTGCGAGCCCTTGTGAAAAGTGCTTCTCCAGCTTTCCTGTAGACCCCGTTTAAGTGCTGGAAGGTTGCAATAAGATCACCCTGGAGCCTTCTTTTCTCCAGCCCTTGGATCATCTTTGTGGTCCTCCGCTGGACCTGCTCCAACAGCTCCATGTCCTTCTTGCGTTGCGGACCTCAGAGCTGACATGGTATCCCAGATGGGGTCTCATGAGAGCAGTGTAGAAGGCCAGAATCACTTCCCTCGACCTGCTGGCCACGCTTCTTTTGATGCAGCCCAGGATACAGTTGGCTTTCAGCACACATTGCTGGCTCATATTGATCTCATCAACCAACACCCTCAAGTCCTTCTCCTCAGGGCTGCTCTCAATCCATTCTCCGCCCAGACTTTGCATTTGACCTTCTTGAGCTTCATGAGATTTGTATGGGCTCACCTCTCCAGCTTGTCAGGTCTCTTTGGATGGCATCCCTTCCCTCCAGTGTGTTGCTCACACCACACAGCTTGGTGCCTTCAGCAAACTTGCTGAGGGTGTACTCGATCCCACTGTCCATGTCACCAATAAACATGTTAAACAAGACTGGCCCCAATGCCAACCTCTGAGGAGCACCACTTGTCACTGGCCTCCACTTGGATATTGAGCCATTGACTGCAGTTCTTTGAGTGTGACCATCCAGTCAATTCCTTATTCACCAAGTGGCCCATCCATCAAAGCATTGGTCTGCTTCTCCCTAGATTTCTTTCAAGACACTTAACCATAAACTTCCTGAGAGACTCCCACCTACTTTATCACAAGACTGTTTTTTAAGCTTCCACTGGCCTTCAGAAGACACTGCAAATGTAAATTGACCATTAATTGGCATATTATACTGTAGTATAACCACATAAATTATGAGGAGTTGAAATTTTTTTCCCAACAATGTCCAAGAATTCACTTCTAGAAAATATATATTTTATTTACTGCTTATAAATAAGACTTGGATGACTGTCTCAGAGTTAGATATGCACTGTATATTTGTACCTAAAATCAGCTGAGACACTCTCCTCCTATCTGAAACATAGCTTTTGTTGAGAAAAACACATTGTCTTTGATCATGCTGGAAATCACATGCTGGGTTGATTCAACAGCTAAACTAAGGTCCTCTCTACTTTATCTTTCTTAACTTTTGAATTTAAGCCAGAAATTCCATCTATAAATGAAAGATGAAGAGAGGTTGTTGGTTGGTTTTATTTTGTTTTCTAACATGGCAGGAATGTGCAAAAAATAAAATCTTGCCTCTTTCTGTGCAAGTCAATTTGCATTTCCCTGATTGTACTTGCCTTTATATGACTTCGTATT